>NW_017731851.1:1491473-1497633 GCF_001890085.2 Hipposideros armiger | reverse complement strand
CATACACTGTACAGTGCACGTGCTTTTCTATCATTGGTTGTCCAAGCCTATGGGAACAACGATGTCAGCTCCTTAAGAGTGTTAGAATCTCGAAACAGGGAGGTGGTTGTTTAACCTGCTCTTAATATTTCCTTACCAGACTCTCTTCTAGGATGTTAGTTAGCAAATAACATTTTAAAGACTATGTTGGGGCCATCCGAGTGGCTCAGTTGGTTAAGAGCACAAGCTCTGAGCAACAGGTCGCTGGTTCAATTCCCACATGGCCCAGTGAGCTGCGCCCGAGCTGAGCTACCGCTGAGCTGGTGAGAGCGCATGCTCTTAGCAGCAAGGTTGCCGGTTTGACACACGTATGGGATGGTGGGCTGTGCACCCCCCCCCGCCCCCAGCAACTGAGATGGAACATGGCACCTTGAGCTGAGCAGCCATGAGGTGCCTTTGGGTGGCCAGATGGCTCAGTGTGCAACAAGGTTGCCAGTTTCACTCCTGCATGGGATGGTGGACTATGCCTTCCCGCAACTAGATTGAAAGCGGCGACTGGACTTAGAGCTGAGCTTGCACCCTCCACAACTAAGGTTGAAGGACAACAACTTGACTTGAAGCGGATGAGTCCTAGAAAAACACAATGTTCCCCTTCCCCAATTCCCCAACACTGTTCCCCTCCCCAATTCCCCAATAAAAATCTTTAAAAAAAAAAAAAAAGAATATGTTGATGGTGCCAATAAATGTTCATTTACCAGACTTCTCTATATAAATGTAAATGTCCGAAATCCACTACAAGGATTTTAATTGAGGTAACTTTTCTTAAAATTAGATTGTTTTATTTTCTAAATTCATACACGAGTACACCTCATATATTTACACATTTGGTAATTTCACCCTGATGCTCTATCTACACTTTAAGTTTTTCAATTGCTCCTGAGTTATGAGGGAACGGCTAGCAATTTTTGGCTTCATCCCTGATCCACATCTAGAAATATGCTAGATTTACTTGGCCCTGATTTCCCCGAGTATCTCTGTCTTTCCAAGCAGCCATCCAAACACTGCATTAAGGCAGTATTAATCTCTGCAGCTTTTTCTTCCCGCTGAGGAGTGTCTCTTCTTGAGTCATCTTAATTTATTGGATGAATATTCCTAATTGCCCTTAATTCATCACTCTTCTGACACTGTTTCTATTTCTGATACATTTTATTGGCTGTAGGAAGACAAGACACAAAAAAAAAACCAAATTAAAATAAATTAAAATAAAACCTAGTTCAATTTTTCAAGTTTTGGAATGTTCCCTCTCACCCACAGTCACTGTAAGGTATTTAAGAATCTTTTAGTGCTGTGGTTTTTCCAAAGGCCAGCCTTCCATCACTGTCTACTTTAGATTTTCTCAGTTCATTTTTACACCCTCTTAGTATTGTTTCTAAGGCCCTCCCTCCCTTTTAAAAAAAAAATCTTCTTTTTAAGCGTGCTGGTTGTATAAATCATGAGTCTTCTGTTTTTCCCATGGTACTTTTGGACATCTTTATTCATCCTTATTCATTTATCAATTTGTCTGCGCAGTTAAGTCATTTCTGGGACACAGAGGATTTCTAAGAATCCTTAATTTGCCTTATTTATCCACTTTGCTTCCTCAATCAGCCATTTTTAATAGTATCTGGTTCTTCTAATCCTATTTAGCATCCTCATCTACTTTATAATCAACTCTCCCCCTTCTTTTCAATAAATAACTCTAGCTGCTGCAGTTCATCTTTCTGCTCGCCATTCTCCCACAATTTTAATGTCTTGGCTGATTAAAGTTCAGCTTCCTCTTAGCTTTCTGCCAATCAATTTTTAGGAATGAGACAACAGTTTTATTTTTGGCTCACAGTACATTTTTTTTTCTCCTGTGCCAATAATTATGTGTGATAAACACATTGATGGAACTAATAAGCAATTTTTATTTTCAAAGAAAACTGATCATCATTTTATCTATCACCTTCAATGACTTATAGAACATTTCATCCCCTTAGGTCATTTTGATAGTCATAGAAATTACTTTTAAACACCTTTATGTGTTTTCTTTTTTAAAATATACCATTTTCACCAATACTTTCTTNTGGAGCCATCCCCTGGTGTTTCTGACAGACTTCTCAGTAAGGTTAAGGGAACTGATGGTCAAATTATAGTCAGAGCCAACTGGCCGAGGACAAGCCATCTGTTAAACCTAGAGCACTTGCAATGGTTTGGGGAAACCTCACCAGGATTTTTTCCTTCATGAGGAAGGCCCCAGGGGTGATTCTGAAAAACAAACAGCATTCAAACCCCTCTCTCCTGTGTCTCTTGGGGTCTGAAGTGCTCCCGTTCGAGGTGTTACTGTTGTTGTCTACCCTCCATTGCTTCAAAATTGGTGCATCCAATTCTCCAGTATCTATAATTTCACCTTTTTGCAGCCATCTCCTAAGCACACCCAGGCCTTTTATTTGAAAAGAAGGTGCAAGAGGGCCGGGCAAGCAGCTCAGTTGGTTAAGAGCTCACTCAAGAGTGTGAGCCCTGAGCAACAGGGTCACCAGTTCAATTCCTGGCCCGAGCTGAGCTGCCGCTGAGCTGCCAACAGGTGGCAGGACGGCTCAGCTAAAATAAAAAGAAGAAAAAATGTGCACGAGTGACTTGGACATGATTATAAAAGTCACAGACATCCATTATAGCCCCCACATTGGCCTGTATGGGTCAGTGTAGGGGGATTTTGCGACTGTGTGCTCAAACAAATGGCACTTAGGATCTAGGACCATACCGATCCAAAAACAGAATCCAGGCGGCAGAGCCAGAATTCAACTAGAATTTTCCAGGCCCCGTTTGTGGGGTGTACCAACCAGATGGGCCTGGGGTTGCTATTAGGGGAGAGATAGACATACCATACCCAGGAATGGTTAGCGAGGAATCTCAAAATTTCAACTATGTATCACCTCCCACCCTTTTGTCCTGATCATTACCCAGAAAGCAGCCAAAGAGGAATGCCAGTCAGGAGGCTTTTGCCAGGTTCTAGAACAGAGGTAAGGTGTGGTCTGAATAGTAGTAATGGTCATAGGACAAGAGATGAAAGTTGATGGGACTGAGATGACAGAGATGAAAGTGACAGGTTCTGGCAACTGGATGTGAACAGAAAAGGAGAGAGGAGTCAGATGAAGAAGCAGTGATTAGGAGCGTGGAAGAGCCTTGAGCAAGAACATTAGTGCGGTTAGAGAAAATGAATTCAGTGACATGGTGGCTGTCCATATGACATAGAGCACTTCCACAGGAAGAGGAAGGAATCTTTGGGGGAAGAGTATCTAGAAAGCAAGAACAGAAACTAATCAGACTCATTCACAGATCTGGTCTTTGCATACGTTATTCATTCTGCCTGGAGTGCTCTTTAAATTCTTATTTTATCCTTTTATACCCAATTAATTGCTGCCTCCTCTGTGAAACCTTCATGGACTACCTTGAGGCAGGATTAGTTCTTTGTCTTGGCGCCTGTAGCCCTTTATTGACACCTGCATCCTAACACTTGCTACACACAATGCATTATAATTTCTCTGTTCCCACTTCAGTACTAGACTGCAGATGGGCTCCTTAGGGGCCAGCTTAATGCTTATGTATCCCCAGCATTTAACACTGTGCCTGGAATATAACAGGTAATTATAAAATGAGTGATGAATGAATGAATGAAATACATTAACGTTTCATTGGAAATGAAATGGAAAAAAGCAGAGGTTAAACTTGGTAGCAGAAAAGGGTGAAATTTTGAAGTATTTAAGTTAGGCTATTGAGACATTCATAGAGAATGGGTAGAAGAGATGAGGTTATCTTTGGAAACACTTAGAAGATTCTACATGTGGAAGGAGGAGATCTAAATCTTTAAGCTAATGCCAAATACGAAGAAGAATTACAATCTATACTTGAGAATAGCTCAAGAAGAAGCATGCAGAAAAAAATAGATGAAATGTTTCTTGAAGTTGAAAGCCAGAACCCACAGAGAACCTGTATGTCGGGAAGTCATGATAAGTCTTTTCCAGATTTTCTGGCATTTTGTGATGCAATCATACATTGCAATCATGAAAATCTTACATACTCATAAGACTCAAGGTAAGGGGGTGGTGTGTTCTCAGGCTTCAGGGGATATAAACATGACAGCTTTGTGACATTTTTCTGGGTGCTGAATTTGCAGCCAGCACAATGGCATTTTTTCATTGTTTCCATTCTTCTCCTCTGTCTCAGGACAATTTGGGAAAAGTAAAGTTATACCGGCTATAATGCTGCCTTTATTTTTCTCCATTATATCTCAATGATTTTGTAGTTCACTCTGTCTCAAAAGTTCTCAACCAAGGAGAATTCTGAGCCTCTCTGCTGCCTACTTCCTCTATCCAAGTGATGGTCACAATTTCCATTTTTAAGGTTAAAATGAAACTTTATCGATATTTGTTATATTGCACTTCACATTTACACAAATTAATAAGTTGGCTACACTGTAGTTCCTCAGGGAATCACTAACAGTTATGACAGCAGGAGAGCAAATGTCTGCACAATTCCTGGGACTTTTCAAGGGGCATTTTCCTGCAGCTGTTGTTTTCCCCAGTTCTGTGGTATGCCGTAAGAGGGGGCCAGAGGACTCCTTTTGAAAACACATGCGCTGCTTTGGGTTTTGTTTAAATAGTACCAAAAAGAGTCACAAGATGGTGCCAAAAGATCCCTTTTGAAAGCCTAAGGTGCCAGTTCTTTGGCATCTAACTTACAGTAAAAAGAATATATGGTTATCATATTTAACCGGGACAATACAGCACATGAGGTCAAGTGCAAACATTTCAATTCAACATAGACCAAATCTTTTTCTCTGTTCTAGATTGTAGTCATAGGAAAACTGGTGGAGAAAAATTGTGTTTAACCTATTAAAGTCTTAGTGAAAAAAAAGATTAAATCACACGTCACTGGTGGTACTTTAGCAGCCCCATTGCATGGAAAGGAGTTCTTGGGATCAACTATAAAGAGCCCCAGTTTCCTGTTTTGACGGATTACTGTGAAGGAGCTGCTTTGTTGACTTCTGGTTTCTTTACCATTACAAGTTTCCGCCTGAGCACATGAGAGACAGCTCTGGCAGCAGAGCAGCAGGGCTTTCTGGAGACCTGGACTTCGTTCAAAGGAAAGCTCAAAATATAATTTCAGAGAGACATACAGGGCCTTGAGCTAGCGGAACCTCGTGTCTCCGTCCTTGTCTCCTCCTGGAGGGCTAATCCTCTGAGGCCCTGGGCAGAGCGTGAGGAGCTGCATGTACCGTCAACACACATTCCCAAAGGCGGGTCAGCCCCTGGGAGGTAAGGAAGCACCCAGTTCAGGGACACATTTTCAAAATAGCACGTGAGCATCATTTTTGAGAGTACGGTATAATAGCCATGGAGAAAAGAGACTTGGGGCTTTTCAGATGTCCCAGTAAGACTATTTGAATAGTGATAATTCCTTGGAAATTACCTGAACTTATTTTGCTTTCTGTCTTTCATATTCATGTAAAGGATGGCTTAAGAACAATAATGAAGTAAGAGAGACTCCTGAAGTCTGGAACCAAAGAATCTCATTTTTGTCATGTCAAAATTGCTGAGAAGGGTAGACTAGAAGAGGAAAGAGAGTGAGGAAAGAAGACCAGAGGGAGAGGGAGACAGTGATCGATTGACCGCTCTGTGCTGGCACAGTCTCAGCGCCCACCTGATGCTAACTCATTTCATCCTCCGAAGAACTCAGCTGGCTTGGTGCTTTTACCTTCATTTAACAGATAAGCAAACTGAGAATTTGAGAAGTTATTTTTTTCCAAGGTCACACAACTAGTAAGGGGTGGAACCAAGAGTTAAAACAGATAGCTAAGAAATGCCAAGTATGTGGAATTTTAATAAAAGCAGACAACTAACCATCCGTAACCTTTAATATTTACTCTGTGGTTGTTGTTGTTGTCAGAGGAATATACAGAAAACAGGTTATTTGCTCTCTGTTGTTTTTGACTGAAGGGGCGGTGACCACAGAGGATACAGATGTGACTTGGGTTCTGTTCAGGGAAGGGGACTTACATCCTCTCTAAGGAGGTCCCAGGAGGCTGGGTGGTCTCTCACTCATTTAGAGTAGAAGAAACTACCTCCATGTTCTGGGCCATGGCCTACCTGGTGAAAACTTCCTG
>NW_017731851.1:1485670-1488398 GCF_001890085.2 Hipposideros armiger | reverse complement strand
AGAGACCTGAGTGGCCTATTCCATGGCTGTCCCCACTGACTTAGGGTGCCACAAAGCAGACTTTTATTGAGTTCCTAGTATAAGAAAGAACGATGGGAGTTACATCAAATTACAGCACAGTGCCGCCAATAATGTAAAGCCAGATATTGGATATCCCTGTGTTTAAAATTCATTCAGTTATTCTTAACTCCATAATGGCTTTCTTTGTGGAGGTTCCTGACAACATCATCACCTCACTTCATTTTCCTTAGCTCCTCTTTCTCTTCCTCTGTTTCTCTTC
Source organism: Hipposideros armiger (assembly GCF_001890085.2). Classification (NCBI taxonomy): domain Eukaryota; kingdom Metazoa; phylum Chordata; class Mammalia; order Chiroptera; family Hipposideridae; genus Hipposideros; species Hipposideros armiger. The sequence goes on along the minus strand of NW_017731851.1, from coordinate 1,488,118 downwards.
CCTTTTGGCTGCCAGTCTTCAATTCTTGATACTTTTCTTACACAAGGCAATTTAACATTGGGAATTTTATTCTTTCATATCCAAGGTCTTTTCCTAAACAAAGGACAGCCTTTTCTCTGAACAATTCTGCTTCCATCTCCAAAATTAATGCTTTATTACATAATTTTTCTGCACATTTCTCTAGAATTTTCTAATCTGAATTATAGGTATTAATTGATAACTGAGTGCATTTGCATTTTTGCCAAAGAATTAAATGTCTTCTAAGATCCTTATTGTAACTGTCAACCACTTCATAAATGATTTCAACTCAGTATAATTCAACAATATTTATGGAGTTCTACTCAGTTCTAGAAACTACACTAGCTGACATTGGGAGATTGCAAAGAGAAACAAAAGTAGCTTCTGCCCCTCAGAAATAAATTAGCTTCTAGCTTCTTGAAAGAAAAGTAGGTGTGTATAAGAGGAGCCAATGTATACTGCCATATTGACTCAGTGGCTGATTAGATGTCTAGGTGAGGAGGTTGAAGATGACTTCTAAGATCTTCATTCCCGTGGAGTGATCAAGATGTTATTCATCCAGAGAAAGGTGTGTTAAAATGCAGATGCGGGTGGGGATAAAGAGAGGTAATTAGATGGTTTCAGACATGTTTCAGTGGCACTCAATAAATATTTGTTGAGTGGATGAATAAATGAATGAAAAGGCAATGACATGAGATTTTCAAAAGGCAATTGGAAATTCCAGCCTCAGGACGGTAGGGAAGGAATGACCTGCAAAGAAATGATAAGTCATGGGCTTGAGTGAGGTTGTTCAAAGGAGGTACAGTGTGAGAAACTGAACAAACTAAGTCTAGAATCCTTGGAGATATGTACATGAACAGCCTGAGTAAGAAAAGAAGACAAAGAGGAATAATCAGAAAAGAGAGGAAACGCCTGTTGTAGGGTGGTCAGTAATATCAACACCACCACCTGTTACTCAGCACCCTTGACTGAGTGAGTCTGCTTCTGAGAAAGTAAACTCAGAATCTCAAGAAGCCAGAATAGAATGGAGAAAAACCTGTTAGATTCTTCTCTGGTGGCCATCAAACCAGCCCTTTCAGCAATGTAAGGGGGCAAAACTCAGATAGAGGGGAGTTTAGCCTATGCAAGGAAGGAAAGAAGTAGGCACTGTCAACCCTGCACATTGGAGGGAAAGATGTACAAAGCCAGAGAAAACTTGAATATAGCTAGAGGCTGAAGGAAACGAGCGATAGAGGAGTTGCTGCAGCTGGGAAAGAGGGATGGGTTCATTGATTTAACATCCTGCAGGAGCTTTAGAAAACTGTTGAATGCATAGTAGAAGAAGGAGGTTAGCTTTGGAAAGGAATGGAGGCTCTGTGTCCTTAGAAACAGGAGGGGTGGCCATGTGGAGAAGAAATGGAATAAGTTTTTAGTGGCAAAAGGGGAAATTGAAGGTGAAGTAGGCCTTCCCACCATCTCTTAGAGAGAGCAAGCCAAATGGGGCTGTCTTCTTCAAAGAGTGTAAACAGTTTGAAAGGCTGTAGAAAGTCATCTAGAGATGACAACTGAGGAAGTTAGGAAGGTGTGTGTTCTCATCCTCAGACTGACTACAACTTTTTCGTAGCCATAGCGACTGTTGGAGTTCTTATTTTTCATATATTATCTCACTGGACTTTTAGAACAATTCTTAAGGTAGGCTCTATTAAAACCCCATTTTTGAGATGAGGCAACCAAAGCACAGAGAAGTTTATAACTATGGAGCTGGACCTCAAATCCAGGTTGTTTCACTCTAGAGCCCCCTTCTAGAATACCAACCTGTCCCATCGCTCCTTACCAAATGTGTGCTCTTACCAAGTCCTGCTCTGGATTCCACAGTCAGATTTCCCACTCCTGGCTCTGAGCCTTTTCAGAGGCTCTTTCCATTGGGTTGTTGGAAAAGTCGTGACGTATTTTGTCTGTTTTTCAAAGGCCATTTATTTATATAAAGAGCAAATTTCAATCAATGATATATTGCCTGCTTTGTTCGATAACCTTTTGCCATCTTTCAGTGAGCTTCATAATTCCTCAATCATAGAAGGACCTGTCTTTATTTGCAAAAAACTGAACAAGGCGCTGATTTACAGCCTCATCTGAAATGAATGTTATACCATGCAAGGAGTTTTGAAGAGAGCGAGACAAGTGGAAGTCTGATGCTGCAAGGTCAGGTGAGTATGATGGATGTGGCAACACATCCCATCCAAGCTCCAATAATTTTTGACGGGCGATCAAACTTGTGTGTAATCTCACGTTGTCGCGATGGGACACAACTCCTTTACAATTAACAAGCTCTGGATATTTCTGGATGATAGATTCATTCAAACTGTCCAATTGCTGACAGTACACATTCAAATTGATTGTTTGGTTCCTTGGTAGGAGCTTGAAAACACAACACCTTTAAAATCCCACCACACT
>NW_017731851.1:1478917-1479991 GCF_001890085.2 Hipposideros armiger | reverse complement strand
TCTCACCAGATGAGCCATCCTGCCACCTGTTGGTAGCTCAGCGGCAGCTCAGCTTGGGCGCAGATCACTGGCCCAGGTGGGAATCGAACCGGCGACCCCGTTGCTCGGAGCTCGCGCTCTTAACCAACTGAACCATTTGGCCAGCCCACAAGCCATAACTTGATCTACTGAAATAATGATATATGATACTTATATGTACATGATAATGAAGCCTGTTTATGAAGAGAAAGTTTATCAAATACATTCAACAATGTGCCTGGCCCTGAGGATAAACGAACAAGCCAGAATCCCTGCTCTCAATTAGCTCACCTCTTTTTAGCCCTTTTTTGTTTGTTTATTTATTCACACAATATTTATTAACAGAAGGAGGGCTATAAGAGTAATTGTGGACTGGTACCTAAGTTACAGTGAGTTGAGGGGCAAAGCAAGTCCACCTGAGGAAGTGGCATTGAGACTGAGACCTGAAAAATGAGGAGTTGGTCCAGGGACCAGGGATGGAGAGAGGATGCTGAGCTGGTGGGACAGTTTGTATAAAGCCCTGCGGTGGGAAAGAGGTGAGAGGTGGCCAGGATGGAGAGCAGTGAGGGAGGGCCAGTGTGCATGAGATGAGATGACAAGGTACCAAGTGAGGTCATCCTGTAGGAAGGCATTTCCTCTTCTCCCAGAGGAGAGCCCAGAAAGACATGTGTACCCACCCCCTTCATCTTCTCTAAGACTTTGCTCCAGCCACCTCTTCAATTAAACCTGCCCCTGACATTCCCATCTAAATTGTAATAGCCCCCTCTTTCCAATTAGTTTCTTTTGCATCTGTCACCATCTAACATAGTGTAATACATAATTTATTTATTACCTTTCTTGTTTTTCTCCTCCTTACCCCCTCCCATAAGTTTCTTTGTGTCTGTTTCGTTTACTGATATATCCCCAACATCTGGAACAGGACCTGGCAGATGGCAGGTACTCAATCAATCACTGTTGAATGGAATGAAATTGAAAGGCAATGAACATTTTAATCAGGAATGTGACCTTCTCTCATTGATATTTGGAAAGATAATTCTGGATGCTGAATGAAGACAC
>NW_017731851.1:1473773-1477217 GCF_001890085.2 Hipposideros armiger | reverse complement strand
GATGTGCTACTACTGTAGGTTCATCACTTGTAACCAATGTTCCCTTGTGGTGTGGGGTCTCTATAGTGGGGAGGTTTGTGCCTATGTAGAGGCAGAGGGTATATGGGGACTCTCTTTACTTCCCAGTTGATTTTTTGTGAACTTAAAATACTCTAATAAATGAAGTCTATTAAAAAATCAAAAAGATTAATTTGGCAGGTAAGTGCAAAATGAATAAGGGTGGGGAAGATCCTGTTTAGAGAGTTCTGAAGCATATGTAGTTTTAGGAGTCTTCTTTAAAGACAGGAATATAAATTCACAAATACAAATTTAGGTATAAACCACTTGAGAGGGGTCTGTTATGCAAGCAAGGCATCCTGGAGTTTAGGATTTATTACTAAATGGTAAATTCACCTCTGGAAGGGAGTGACTCTAAAGGCAGAGAGCCCAGTCAGGAAGCAATTGTAATATCCCAAACCCTAGAAGAGAAGGGCTGAGAACAAAGTATCGGAGAAAATGGAAAACAGGGAATGAGTTTGGGCATTAACAGGAAGGCAAGTCCATGGTGCTTGATGATTACAGTGGAGCCTTGAACAATGTAAGCGTTTAGAGGCGCTGACTCCCAATTCAGTCAAAAAATCCATGTATAACTTTGACTCCCCCCAAACTTAGCTGCTAATAGCCTACTGTTGACTGGAAGCCTTACCAATTAACACACATTTTGTATGTTATATGTATTATATACCGTGTTCTTATGATAAAATAATCTAGAGAAAAGAAAATGTTATTAAGAAAATCATAAGGAAGAGAAAATACATTTACAGTATTTACTGAGAAAAAAAAAGTCTGTGTATAAGTGAACCTACATAGTTCAAACCTGTGCTGTTCAAGGGTTGACTGTATTCGGGATCAGAGGGGAAGGAGGGACCATTAGTGGCAGCCCCAAATTTGGCCCCTGAGTGATAATTGCACTGCAGTCGGAAATAGGGAAATCAGGACAGAAAACTTTTGGGGGTATGTTTTCTCTGGGTAGGTGGGAGCGTCAGCAATGTTTCCTAATTGCCAGGTCAGTGCCAGGCCCAGTATCTTGCTGGAAGCCAGGGGCGTGAATGAGATTTTTAAGCCACAGAATCCAAGTCTGACAGAGCAGTGTCCTCAATAGGAGGAGATTCTTTCAGTCCTGTGACATTTTCAATTCTGTTCTCCCATGGGCCCCAACAAATCTTAGAGAAAAAGAAAATTGTATTATTTGCTCCAAGAATCTGAATAAAGACAGGAAGCAGTGGTTGCTGATTACCTTTTCCGGGAGTGGCCCAGAGGATGTTTACAGGAAAGATTCCTTTCTGCTTTCAGACGTGTAGAGCTTTTAGACTAGAAATAGGGCCCCCAGAGTAGAAGTCCTGGGGGACAGAACAGATACAAATCATAGAGAGCCAAAATGGAACTTACGCAGAGGCCAAGAGCCCTTACACATCCTTCAAAAAGAAAGGAAAAAAAGCTGGGGAGAGGGCGAGGGGAATTTCCATTAACATAGGTTTACATCTCTGTTCCTTTTGCGCCCCTCTTCAGCCTCGGCCCCTTCATTTTCCCCTCTTTCCTAAATTTCCTTCCATCTATTAAACAAGAATATTCAATGGAGGTGGGGATAGGAAGCGCCTGTGTAGTAAATGTTTTTCCCAATCATAAATTATTTTAAAAGACCAGCCATCATCACTGTTGTGATTACAGTTACATCAGGTGAAATTACCAAGCACACCCCTAATTTAATACAAACTAGAGTCATGTTCGGCCTCCCTTAGTGCTCAGTGGAATTGTAGAGTTGGCCTCAAATGCCTGGGTACAAACCCTTGCATCTCACTTCCTGGTAGGGTGGCTGTGATCAAGTGTTTCGGTTTCCTCATCTGAGCAGTGGAGGTGACTCTAACACCTGCCTCCTAGGGCTGTTGTGACAATTACGTGAGGTAACCATAGAAAGTGTTCAGCAGAGTCTTCGAAAGGCAGGAAGTACAGCAGTACATCCAGATTTTGTGGGACCTGAAGATTATACAACTTTGGGAGCTCTTTTTAATAAGAGCTTTCACTTTTGCAAGTTTTACATGAATATATGACTGTGAATCCATTGCTAAGGCCCTTTCCAGGGTCTGGGAAGGGCTTGTTAAAGTGAGAGATCCTGCAATTTCAGCTTCGTCACTTTCAAAGTTAGCTCACCTCTGAATAAATGTTCAAAATAGATGTTAGCCTTTGCTGCTACTTATTTATTTGAAAAATGTTTATGGAGCACTTACTATGTGCCAGGCTGTGAGCTCCCTCTAGGTATTGGGGGGTGTTGTAAGTCTGGAAATTCTATGCCCTGGCTATCAGGAAGGTCATTAAATATCAAAGCAAGCCAAATGCCTTATCTAAAGAATGTGCTTTGATTTGACAAAACATCTCAAAGCTACTAAAGCAGACCTCCTTAACAGAAACACTGCATCAGTGGAATAGAGGACCTATTTGCGGACATTACTTTCATTTTTCCATTTAAAAAGTTTGTGGTACAATACACATAGCTTAAAATTTACTATCTTAGCCATTTTTAAGTGTACAGTTCAGTGGCATTAAATACATCCCTATTGTTTTACAATCATTACCACTATTCACCTCCAGAACTCTTTTTATCTTGCAAAACTGAAACTCTGTACCCACTCAACACTAGCTGTCCATTTCCCACGCCCCAGAGCCCCTCACAGCCACCATTCTACTTTCTATCTCTATGATTTTGACTACTTAGAGTAGCCAAATATTCCAAGAGTATTTGCATGGTAAATCTATAAGTATCCACTTATAGAGTACCTCATATAAGTGGAATCACAGTATTTGTCATTTTGTGATTGGCTTTACTTAGCATAATGCCCTTAAGGTTCATCCATGTTGCAGCATGTGCTAGAATTTACTTCCTTTTAAAGGCTGGATGGACACTTGGGTTGCTTCAGTGTTTTCACTATTGTGAATAATGCTGCTGTAAACATGGATCTAGAAGTGGTCGTTATTTTTCTGTTGCTTTAGAACATTTGCATCCCCATGATCACTTATGAGAATGTACTTGGATTATAACTCTTCTTTGCTCACATGTGAATTAAATAAAGTAGTCAAATGCCCATGGGCCAGTAATCAAACTTAAATTCTTCCTCATGTTTGACCCTATCTCTCACTGCCATGGGCAAGGACAGTGGGTCCATGGAGCCCTGACTTAATACTTGGGAAAGCTGGGGTTTCCTGGTGCCAGCAATGCAGTGAGTGTTAGCTACTTATGTGATATTAAGGCAAATCCTTTCATCTTGCTGGGCCTCAGTTTCCGCACCTGTCTTCTGAGTGACTTGGACTAGGATTTCCTTGCTTGGATGATCAACTCAGCCTGTGTCTTGGGAAAGTCCTCATTCCCAGGCAAACTGGGATGGTTGGTCATCCTCTCTTCAGCAATACTCA
>NW_017731851.1:1464861-1468268 GCF_001890085.2 Hipposideros armiger | reverse complement strand
ATTCTTGTGGTTTGTATTTTTGGATAAGGGAGATCTCAACTTACCTAGAGACCTGAACTGATATAAAAGTTTATTCTTCTCCCCTCTAATTATAACAGAGGAATTAACCTTTATCCCTTCTCTTCTACTTTGGGACTCACCGCCTCTCACCTACTCTCTCTCATACATCATTTCTCTCTCTCTCTCTCTCTCTCTCTCTCCCTCTCCCCTTTAGCACATGCATCTGCTCAAATATTTCTCACTCTCAAAACCCTTTCCTTGACCTAGATCCCCCTCTCCAGCTACTACTCTAATTCCTTTGTATTCCTTCACAACAAATCTTCTTGGAAAAAAATCCTCTAGGCCTGGTGTATCTGAGGCTGGAAAATGTGTGCATGTGTTTGGAACAGCTGTGAGTGTCATGGCAGAGAGCTGATAAGCGAGGAAGGGTACTTTCCAGAGCAGTAGGCGCTGAGATCAAAGCTCTCTGCAAATATTTTGATAGGAGGCAGCTGTGTTACAGCAAAGTGGGCACTGATCTCCCCTCAGAGGACCTTTGCTGAATCCTGGTTCTAACATTTTCTAGCTGATGTGACCCTGGTCACCTTATGTAATTTCTTTGAACCTCAGTTTCCTCATCTGTCAAATGGAAGTCTTTTTCATAAGTTTGTTATGTCATAACATGACAATTAAATAGGATACCTGAAAGTGAAACAAATGTTAGGAAGTATTGTTGTACAGTAAAATTTCTCCACTCCATTTTAAAGAAAGGGGTTTCTCCTCGTCTGAGTCCGGGTTCCTCCCAAATCAAAGCCTGAGACAGAGGCTTGCACGCATGACTCCCACGTTGTTCATTTGGGAGCGTGATCCTGGTAAGTAGGATTGGGGATGAGCAGGAGCGATGCAGGGAGGAAGGGAGGGAAGGCCAATACAGGATGTGTTACTAAGTTGGTCAAAACTGCTGATGACTCGTGTCCTACCCCATGTGACCTTCTGAGGAGCCTTATGAAATGCATCTCAGAGCTGTCCCCTTAGGGGGCTAAACAGANCTGTAGATATTTCTTATGGTTTCTAATGGAAATATTTTGCTTACTGATCCAACCTTAAACTTTTGCCTTTTTTGGAGGGTGGGGATCAGGTTTTTCTAAACTAATCATGAAGTCATTCTTCTCTGGAATTCATAATAGTCATGTAACAGTCTCAAAAAGCTGCACGAATAAAGATAGCTGCCTTGGAGTTTGACACTACCAGGTATAAAGGGGTTAAATTATGGGCCTCAGCAACCAAACAATAAGGCCCTGATAGAACACGAAAGAAAGCCAGCATTCCGAAGTCACTTCTCCTGACTCCTCTCAGGCCCCACCCCGCCAGTCCTCTTTTGTTTCTGGCTCGCTTCCTCTGATTGTAATTCATTCTGTATTCCTTCCTGCTCCCCTGTCTTGACTAATTGTTCTTTTCCCACACTACTGAGTTTTAATTTCCTCTAGTTATTGCCTTATCACCGATGTCTATACTTCTTCCACTCTTTCTGACCTATCTCCAGCACACCACTGACTTTCAGCGACCCTGGCACAACAGCTCAATTTCCACTGGACCTTAGTTTGCCGATCGCTGAAATGGGAGTGTTCTCTCTCCCTTTCCTTCCAAGGCAGCTGCATCAAAATCCAGTCCTGCTAGGACAGTCTTACCAATAATGAACGATGGACATGCTGCATTCTCTGATTATTTTAATGAGCATCTCAATTAGTTTCACGAACAAAGCTGGAAGCTGCAAGGATATGCCATCCTTTTTGGTTCTGTTTGCCCTGATTTTTAACTTTGCAAGGGCATCTAGCAACACAAAGTCTAATTTTTCTGTGTGGCACAGTCACACAGCAGCAATTTTCTCTGTGCTTTAAACATTTGGGTGACATTTTGAGCAAACTTACTCTTTTCTTTCCGGAAAAAAATTGTTCTTTCCACCCTTGTGTCTTCACAACTTGGTGTTAACCTAGGAACTCACTAATCAAGTTAGTTTCTTTATGTAGGGTTAAGAGGGGAATCTTAATTTTTTAAAACTACAGCCCATGTTCCCTAAAAATTGATAGCTATTATTACATGGAGGAGGGGGAAATCCAATATTAAATGTGAATGGATTGATCCCTGGTGTAAAGAGGGGGAAACACCACTCAAGCTTGCTATTGTTTTGCTAGGGTTTAGTTTGCTCTTGCAGACTACTCCTTCTTTTTCCTCTTAGTGTCTGGGGGATGGGGCAGTGAACCATCCTCTGACTGAGGAGGTGGAGTAGAGCCTTTGTTTTAAGACCATGGTTCTGATTACACCTGACAGGGCTGCAATTTGATTCCCACAGAGTTGACTCGCACCTTATCTTCTTCCACCAGTGACGATTACAGCAGGAATGCAGCAGAAGTAGTCACTTTGATTCAGTTGGTATACTACTGAGTATGATAACAAAAATCAAAGTTCTTTTTTTTTCCCCTTGAAATTAGCTCCAGGGGGAGTTCTCCCTTCCATCTTTTTTCATATTGGTCAACACAGCAAGTTTTCTTCTCAAGGCTAAATCTTAAGGTTCCTGGCTGAGATTCTCATAGTTCAGGAATAATCACATTTAATAAAAAGTCTGCCTGAGAAAAAGACCCACATAACCTGAGCCGTGGCAATGATTTTGTGGTATTTGGATTCATGTCTGTAAAAATATTTGGACACCAGATGGTGGATCGTTAGGCGCATTCATCCCAAACCAAAAGTTAAAAAAAAAAAATCCACACACACAAAACATTACAGGGGGAAAAATCATCATTAGGGTTCTTTTTTTTTTTTTTCCAGTCATGCTGTATGAGTAATGGTAAAAGCAACAGCTAAAACAATAAAATTGCTGTGTTGAATTCTTAATGTGTTATCAGAAATAAAGACTTCAAGTAGTGCTGAAAATATTTTCTCCCTCTGAATAACACATACCTTAAGTACAACTCACTTTGACAGCTTCCCAAGTGTACATATTTTCTAACAAACAAAATCATGCTGCTGGTGGGGGAAGCTATATGAAGTGACCTATCTCCTACATAGGACTGGTTTGGGAAGGAGCCAAATTAAACACTGAGCCAACAGCCTAGGGCCCAGTCATTAATCCAAAATGACTTTTCCTCAGCTGGTTGGTTTTGTTTTTAACAGTCAATTCTCAGCAATCTACTAATGGGTGGGGTGGCACAGGATGAATAAACCAAAACAGGATAATAGAAAACTAAATTTATATTTTTCACTGTGGAATGTATGATATGTTTGTGGGAGGGTTGTTATTTATGTCCCATGGTGGTCATGCTCCACAGGGCTTTCACTGTCCATTTGTTGTTTGTGTATGAGCAAACGGGAACTGTTTTCTGAGGGAAAATTGGCTCTTGCCCATGGGTATACCTTAGTCTGACTCTTTA
>NW_017731851.1:1452770-1455736 GCF_001890085.2 Hipposideros armiger | reverse complement strand
ATGGGCAACTACAGTGCATTATTGATTTGATTGGGTCTTGACGTAGATCTTAAAAGGCAATCTTGCACCTACCCATACAGCCTTCTCCCTAAAAGTACACAGAAATGAAAAGACAATTCCTCATATCAATCATTATTCCCTATAAGCAATGGTTTTGGGATCCCTTTTGTATGGCCTGTCATTGTAGGCTGTTCGTCTGTCTATACATCTATTTTTCTATACATCTATAGTTCTATTTTACAAAACCTTTCCACACATACATCATTCAAACTTCATACATGAAGGTAATACATGCAAGACATTCTTATCCCCATTTTATAAGCCCAGAACCAGAAGCCCAGAGAAGTTAGGAGTTTTGCCCACAGACACAAAACTGGCAAGTGGCAAAGCTGGCCTCACAGCTAACTGTTCTGACTTAAAATCAGCACTCTTCATTAAAATGCAAGCAAAATGTATTTTGCTTTTAAAAATTTTCCTTCTAGCCTTTTTGCTAATCTTTCTCATACAATTGATATCATCTAAAGATACTGATTAACAAGAGTTTAGAGAGAGTGTTAAAAGAAGGTCAAAAACAGTGTTGTGTAACACCTATGTTTAAAGGACGAGCAGGAGGAAGAGGAGCCAGCAAAGGGAGTTCACGTGGTGGTCACAGAAGGGGTGGAGGGCCCAGCCAGCTCAGCGCTGCCTCCTAAGCTGGGGGAGGGGAGAAGAAACTTCATCTCTCAGGATAATTGACAACAACCCCTGGGTTTGGTGTTCAGGGAGCTACTGATGACCTCAGGGAGCACAATTTCACAGACTCATGGAGTCGGGTTCAGTTAATCTAACTATTCACTCTCACCCGGACAAATACACCAATGCCCACTGCTTGCCCACTCCAGCGACACTGTGAAGCAGCCATTCATTGCACTTTCCAATAACTTTGACCCCACAGGAACTCATTCTTAAACAGACTGTCTACTGCATACTAGGCACTATTTTAAGTGTTAAAAGATTAAAACAGTCAACAAAACATTCCAACTCTCTGCTCTCATAAACTTACCTTCTAGAGAGGAGATATACAGAGGGTGCCAAAAAATGTATACACATTTTAAGAAAGGAAAAAACTGTATTAATATATACCGATAACAAAAGATGAATACAAGTCACGTTTGACTTCTGCATTTACAAGAGATGCTCAAAGTGGTTACCATCAGCGAACAGACACTTTTGATTATGGCAAACTACTGCTTGAGCAACATTGACCAAAGTTTAACATTGCTTAAAATGTGTATACATTTTTTTGGCACCCGCAGTACTTTAAACAGCAAGAAGCATAATATCAGGTGGTAAGAGGGCTATGAAGAAAAATTAAGCATGCGTTGATAGTAGGGATGAAATGGGGCTTGTATCTTAGTTAGGTAGTCAGGGGCGTTAGCTCTGATATGATGAGAGGCAAGCCATGTGGATGGATAACTAGGGGGGAAAGAATTTCAGGCAGAGAGTACAAAGGCGTAGGAATAGGAAGGGCAGGAGGAAGAGGAGAGAAAGGGAGATCAGGGAGGGACTGGAGGAGGGGGGAATCTGGGTGTATCACATGACCTTGAAAGGTATGGTAAGCTCTATGTCACCAAGGCTTTTGTCCAGAGCAACTAGAAAAATGATGTTGACATTTCCTGAGATGAGAAAGTCTGAGAGAGAGAGGTACAGGCTTAGGGGCAAAATCAGGGACTCAGGTTCAGGAGAAGCCCAGGTTATCAGCATATAGATGGTATATAAAACCACAGGGCAAAGGGGGTGGGGGGAGGGGGAGGCAGGTAGATGGAGAAAGGATGAAGTCTGGGGACTGAACCCCAGGAGCTTTCCAATTTAGGAGTCAGGAAGCTGTGGCATCCGGCAAAGATTGAGAAGGAGGAGCCAGCAAGGTTGAAGCACCTGGATGGAATGATGCCCTAGAAACTAGTGAAGCAAGTGTTTAAAGAAGGAGGGTGGGATCAGATTTGTATGATGCTAATAGGTCGAGTAAAATGACAATCCATGGACTTGGTAACATGGAGTTTATTGGTTATCCTGACACTGGAGTGAGGGGCAAGTGGCATGATGGGAGGAAAGCCCATCTGGAGTATGCTCAAGAGAAAATGAGAGAAGAGGTGGAGACAGCAAGTACAACAGCTTTCTCAAGTGATTTTGGCATAATGAGAATCAGAAATGAGGCAGTAGCTGGGAGACAATACAGGGTGAGAAGAAGTTGTTTGTTTGTTAAAGATGGGAGATATTATAGCACTTTTGCATATTTATCTGAATAAACCAGAAGAGAAAGGGAAATTGATGATGTCAGAGAGGGGACAATGGCAAGAGCAAAGTCCTTGTATGGGGGAAGGAGAATAGATAGATCCAAGGCACAGGTTGGGGCTGGCCTTGGAGAGGGACAGGGACAGTTACAGAAGGAACCTTGCAGCAGGAGGGAGCAGAATTTAAGGATACAGATGGTTGATAGACTTAGCGGTACATCTGTGGTACCGCTCGTATTATGCTCTTATTTTCTCAGTAAAATAAGAAGCAGTGCCAGCAGTTGACAGTGAGGAGGTCTGAGGAGAGAGGAGAATCAGCAAAATCCTCTCTTTAGGAGAATAGGAGAGTGCATTGACTGAGGAAACCATCTAGGATTGCCAGGCAGCACTAAGTGTTTGAGGTAACTTAAGATTTGATGTTGTTATTGAATCATAAAGATTCAATCACCGAACTCCAGGCCTCCCTTTGTCCCCTCCCTTCAAATGTGGCCTCCTTTAAAATATGTAACATTTATTATTTTATTTGATCTACAAATCCTTGTGCCACATTTAACTAAGTCCCAGGCGCATAGGCACAGTCAAGGGCACATTCTCTCCAGGGTCAGGCTCAGAGGTGGGCAAGGAGGAGAGAGAGAGAAGGAAAGATTGACCTGAAAATACTACCTCATGTTTGACCCTATCTCTCACTGCCATGGG
>NW_017731851.1:1451466-1452359 GCF_001890085.2 Hipposideros armiger | reverse complement strand
GTCACTGGCCCATGTGGGGTCCAAACCAGTGGCCCTGCTGCTCAGAGCTCACACTCCCAAGCCAACTCTTAACCAATGAGTCACTGGGCTGGCCCGAAAATCAATACTTTTTGAAGGCAGCAAACTCCCTTCAGGAAGAAGGAAGCAAGCAACTGGAAAAAGTGGCTTTCATTTGAGAACCAAATGAGCCTTGATACACTGAACCCCAGAATTAGACAGGCCTACCCACCCAGGCCCAAGCTGCTATGGACCATCACAGACCTCCCCAAGGGGCCATGTCTGAAACTTACAGCATGGAGGAGAAAGGACAGAAAACAAATGACACCTGTAGGCAGCTTGACAACAAGAAGAGAGGCAATGTGCAGGTCCCATCTGGTGCAGGTTCAGTTTTTCCTTCCAAAATCACTAATCAGGTATATTATTTCATCTAGTAGGGGTGGAGTCGGGGAGGGTGAGCAAAAGAGTAGGAGGCCAACAGTGTGACACTAATTCATGTTCCCCACACAGAAGAAAACAGCAGGTATGGGGAAAGAAAGTTCCCTCCTGATAGTCATGAACTGAAAGATTTTGGACCATGAGAGGCTGCCTTGTCCCATGCCTGGGCCTTGGACTCCCCTTCAGCCTTAAAGCAAACACTGGATAGGTGATAGGGAATGAGAAATCTGAGGCTATATACAAGGAACTGATTACTGTGTTGGCCTATGAAATTGGAGCTAGCCAACGAGGGAAGTGAGACAGTGAAAAGGAGGTAGGACCAATCAACTGGAGGTCCAAGCGAAGTCAAAGAATAGCTGGCTTTGAGGGTTTAGAGGGAATGTGCGGGAAAGGTCACAGCTTTTCACATATTTGAAAATCACGATTATGGTTCTCTTACGTCTTTTTCCTAGGCTTAA
>NW_017731851.1:1446097-1449434 GCF_001890085.2 Hipposideros armiger | reverse complement strand
CACAAATGCTCCATTGGCTTTTTGTACCAAATTACAATTAGGGACAGCATGACCTAATTGAAAGAGACCCAGACCAAGATTTGGGGGAAACAGCTTAATTTCTCTGGTGAAGCAGGGTCAGAGGTTGTGGGGTAAATTGGTATTGCTGCTACTACTACTACTATCTATCTTTCCTCCGTATAGTCTTAGTGTTTTTTTTTTCTTGGGGGGGGGGAAGGGAAATTAATGAAATAACCTATGTGAAAATATTTTGTAAACTAGGAAGGATTGTTATCATCTGAGTATTATTAAGCGTTGATTACCAAAGTCTAGTTTTCTAAGATATTCTATCATAATCAAAATAATTCAAATTCAGTCAACAAACCTAGTGCACTTACTTTGTGCCAGGCCCTCTATAATCCATTAACGATTCAAAGATGCATAAAGAGGAATGACTTAAAGAGTAATGTTTACTATTGCGTATTGCAGTTATCAGAAGGAAAAGGAGCGGCATCAACGCTTTGCTAAATGGAACTGTTCAGAAACAACTGTCTTAAAAATGTTGAAAATATGTGTATGTTGTCCAGTAGTCAAAACAATTGAAATAATTAGACAGCTTACTGTGTCTTTCTCTAATTTGCCAAATCTAGCACATGTTTAGCAGGGAGTAAAAGTTGGCAATTCTCCTTAATGTGCTTTTCCCTAGGAAAGGTTTTTAAATTGCACTCCTAAATTCAGGAGCACTTTTCCCTTCAAAATGACTTTAAAACAATTAAACACACATGTACAAGATTCCATGGCACCAAGAACTAATGAATATGGTCAGGGGTCAGGAGACCCTTGCTCACTTATTCATTACTCAATGGTTATTTATTAGGCACTGCGTTAAGAGCTGGGTGGGTATTGAGTGGGCAACAACACAGATTGTTACTGTTATCATGAGAATGGTTGTCATTGTCTAGGGAGGGAGTAGAGAATGTGGAGAGAAGAGAACTCAGAAGTGGCCCCAAAGGACTCCAACATTTAGGAGTCAGATGGCCCACAGATGAGAAGCCATTAAGGGAAACTGAGAAGTAGTAAGCAGAAGGGTAGAAGGAAAACCAGGAGAGAGTGCTTTCTCATAGAAGCTCAAAGAAGAGAGTGCGTGAGGAAGGAGTGGCCCACCCTCAGTGTAGAGTATTGCTGAGACATCAAACCTGGTGAGGGGCTGCAAAAGATCTCTCCACGTGGAAGTTACTGATGACCATAACAAGGGCTGCAGTGGGAGATGGGGCAGAACCAGAGTGGAGTCAGTTGAGAAGTGGCTGGGAAGTACATGAATGGAATCTTCAAATGTAGACTACTCTTTCACAAACCTGAGTCAAGAAGACAAGAGTTGGATGGACAGACATGAGAAGCTCAGGGAGAACATTCAGAGATGGAAGATACAGGAGCAAACTAGAGATGGAAGCTTATGAAAAGAATTCATGAGAGCAAAATTACTTAAATCATTTTTTAAAAAAATGCAACTCCCAGTAAGAAATATATTTTACACTGTGACTCGGTATGTGCTCTGTACACATACAGTTAAAACAAATGTTTCAGAAAACACTAGTTTCATGAAACCAAGTTTGTCTTTACTATGTACAATGGAATCTGATCATTTCTGTTTTCTTCTAATTCATTTTTAATTAAATTATAAAAGTGTACTAGATTATATGTTTACTATAAGAAATTCAAAGAAGGCAGAGGTAAATACAGTAAAAGCTAAAATTTCTCCTTCATATCTGCCATCTTTGCAAATCTCATTTCCCAACTCAGAGGAGTACTGAGAATTAACAATTTGATGTGTATCTTTTGAGAGCATTTTCTATGTATTTACATATGTATATACACACACAGTTGTTTGTTTTGGGTTTTGTTTTTTTGTAAATGTGATCATACATACTCTATTGTTCTGAAACTTGTTTTTTTTTTCTCTGTCTCTTGGTAGGAGGTGTTTTTATATTACTTGATATTATTATCCACCTGATTCTTTAAAAAGGTTTGAAGCATTCTATTGCATAAACATGGTATGATTTATTTAAAACATTCCTCTATTGTAGGACAGTGAGATTGTTTTTAGCTTTTTACTCTTTTAAACAGTGCTACAATGAACATCTGGGTACATATATGATTGTTTTTAAGGAAAAGACTCTTGGAAGTGAATACACAGGAACATTTTGATAGATATTACCAGTTTGACTTCCTTAAAGACCAGCTCAGTGTGTATGTCAAATGACAGTCATTCTGTCATTTTGTTGTTGTTGTTTATTTTTTGGTTTTAAGTCTTGCTTTGTAAAGCTTTTCCCATTATGAAAATTATAAACTCTCCCATATTTCATTTAGTTATAATTTTGCTTTGTATTTAACATACACCTTTTAAAATCCAACCAAAAATTTTTTTTAATTGGTGAGAAGTCAAGATAAAACTATTTTTTTCCAAATGGATAGCCAACTTTTTCAACACCATTTGTTAAATATTCTGTTGTTACTGAGTGTTTTGCAATGCCACCTTTATCTTATTTTATATTCTTATATGTAGTCTCTGGTCTGTGCCATTGATGTATTATTTATTCCAGCAACAATTCCACATTATTTAATTATGGTAGCTTTATAGTTTTGTTGATAACTGGGAGGGTGGTATTGCCCGTGTTATTCTTTTTTTCTCATTTTTCTTGGTTATTCTTGTGTATTTACTTTCATGGACAACATTTATAATCACTTTATGTTCCATTATAAAATCCCTTTAGGGTTTTTTGTCATGATTTGCTTATGTTTTCTGTAGGAAATGTTATCCAAAGTCATCCATTTACAATAAGACATGGAGGAAAAGATCAGATGTTTGAGGAGAGTGAAGGTATGAAATAATTCTTATGGAAAGCAAAAGAGCTAGCTTATCAGATTGTCCTGAAAATGAGGAGGGAATAAAAAATGTACAATAGCATCTATCTGCAGTTTGGGTGACTTTTTCATCAGTGCTCAGCTGCTCGGGAGCAGGCATGAAGAATGATTTGGTTGAGCTCGCTCTGGGATTGGGTGTAGCTAAGACAAGCATAACAGAGGGACAGAGCGGGAAACGAAGGAGGAAGATATTTTTATTTCTTTACCTTCCTTTCGGTAAAGATGGAATAGAAAAAAAATGTGTTTCCTATTTACCAAATATGAATATTTGAGAATAAAGAGAGGCTCAACTTTTTGTTATTTTGTTGTTGTATTAAACATCTTAATAAAATGAAAATGTCAACTTATGAGCGAGAAAGCTAAATTACAACTGATCTTTGTATTGTATAAATAATTATATATGGGGGTGCCAAAAAATGTATACACATGACTTGTA
>NW_017731851.1:1394072-1445092 GCF_001890085.2 Hipposideros armiger | reverse complement strand
AACAAAACGACAGCAACTTGTCTGTTCCCCTTCCCCCAATTCCCCAGCACTGTTCCCAATTCCCCAATAAAAATCTTTCAAAAAAAAAAAAGAAGGTGGTCGCTAAGGGATATGATCATACATGTGACCACAGATATAACGGATATGACCATGGACATTCATGTACCAATCTTTGTACCTTTTCCCTCTCTGTACTTCAGCAGGGGCTTTCTCTGTTCTGTCCTGGGGAAATAACTCAGAGTCTCTCCTCTGGGACTTCCCAGACTCTTGGAATGCTCCACATTCCCACCACAGCTCTCTTAGCCTGACTGCCTGTGGGTGGGAAAAGACTCAGAGAAGTTGTAGTAACCCCAATGACACCCAGAGCTCAACTACTGCAGAGGAGAGGACGTGATGCCCCGTACATTGGTTAGGAAATGGCCTCATCCAAGGGCATCTGGTTGCTGTTTTCATCATTCCCATCAACCGTCAGAACCTTCTCCATAGCTCCTTCAGTCATGGCAAGCTGGACTCAGGCAATTTTAAATGAATTGTTGTTCTAGTCTAGACTTTCACTAAACTGACATGTGGTCAGATGGGGTGATTGCATTTTTCAACAGTTGCCAGCAACCTCACATTCAAATGATCTGCTCATGTATCTTTTGTATGATCAACCACAATTTATTCCCTGAACTTTGAGGGAAGACAGTGAAAATAAATACAAACATCAATGTATTCTTGGCACATACCACCAATTAGAAAATTCATATTTCAGGTTCAGACTCCTCTTGACATTATCTCCATCCAATCATAAATCCAGTTAATTTTACCTAAAAATATATCTCTTACATCCATCCCCTTATGCACTGGCACTACCCGTTCTTGGTTCAAATCTTTATCCTTGCTCCATTATAAAAGCCAGTTAACTAGTTTCTCTAGTCCATTATAAAAGCCAGTTAACTAGTTTCTCTCATCTCTTAAAAATGTACATCTACTCATAGCACTTCTCTCATTAACAATTTTCTGTGGCTTATCTGCACATATAAGGTTGATCTAAATTCCTGTAAGTTCTGGTCCTTACCTAACCTGTGTTTCTTGCCTCTCCTGTTATTCGCTCATTGGTGTGCTCAGCTCCTATCACACAGAACTGCCTGCACTTCCAGTGCTGTTCCCTTTGCTCAATGGTGAAATACAAAATATTTAAAGAACAGGAACCCACCAATCAGAATGAACCCCATGACCATTCAGAACCACAGCACTAGGGCATTCTGCTGAGTATCAGCTCTGACTGCTATTTCCAGCATCTTGACCTTGATTCTCTTGCTAAGGAACATCTGCAGATCCTTCATGAGGTTTATAGAAGGCTAGCCGTTAAGCAGGGGCTGGAGGTAAGAGATAGTGTCATTTAGAAAGGTTTATGGACCTAAAGATGCCATAATTAATATTTTCAATACCTATGTAGAGACTGAAGTATCTGCATAGTCGGCACTATTTGCAGAACCTCAAATGACCTTTTATATTTTTTGAGATGTGCTAAAAAAACACAAAAACAAAACAAAACAAAACCCACTGCCTTGTCTCTGGCTGCTTCATAAATAGTTTTGACTACTTCTGTTTCTCAAATTTAATCAGCAAGAGACATCTACTTTTCACACAGGCCCACCAGCAGATCAGTTTTTTAACCAGGCTCGATCTTTTTATTTTCATGCTGACTAGGAAACATTATGTCCTGAGCTGACCTAAAAGTACAAGGAAAAGTTCCAGTATCTTCTCTAATAAGAAAGAAAATAATACATGTTTTTCCTCAATTCAAGGAATGGTTGTGAGAACTAGTCATCATTAATCATATTTCCTGCATCAGCATCACTAAGAAATTATCAAGTTGCTGCTCAGTGCAAAACACTAACCTGGCATGGAGAGACATTTCAAGAAGTAACTGACACAATCACTGCTCTCCATGAGCTGATAGTCTGCTGTGGAGATAAGACATGAACAACTGAAGTAATAACTTTTATTATGTATCACATTATGTGTTGCTGTCAAATAATAAACACTAGGGCAGTTCAGGGACCACATCTCTCTTTCGGTTTGGTGAGGTTTTCTGGAGGAGTTGGGTCTTGAGCTGAGCATTGAAAGATAAGTAGAATTGCAACGTTGTCCCAGCAGGAGAACCAGTGTATGCTATGGACATAGACAACACAGAGCAGGATAAAGCAGGGCCTTGACCTTGAGATGAGGCTATGAAAGTAATTAGGATCAGGCTGTAAAGACAATTGTGCTAGGAGGAGGCATTTGGGCTTAAGACCAGGAGTAGCCCTCTTCAAAGTTTTGTTAAGCAAGAGCTTCATATAACCAAAGCAGCGTTTAAAAATATTAACCAAGAAATAGTAGCTAGTAAGCAGTGTGCTGGAAAGAAATGTGGAACATGGGGAAACAGCAGGGGACCAGGGTTCAAGTATTGGGTTTTGAGTCTGGATCTGCCATTTGCTGAGTGGGCATGGACCAGTTACTTAACCTTCCAGTCTCCATTTAATCAGAGATAAGACTAGAAATAATACCTTGTTCTAAGGGCTATTATGAGAATAGTAATGTTTCACATTTATTCCTGTTGTCTCATTTAATCCTTATATCAATATTATATTGTGGTAAAACATATATAACATAAAATTTACCATTTTATCCATTTTTAAGTATACAGTTCAGTGGTATTGAGTACATTCACATCCTTGTGCAACCGTCACCGCCACCCATCTCCAGAACGTTTTTCATCTTTCCAAAGTTAAACTCCATATCCATTAAAAAATAACACCTATTCCCAGTACCCAGCCCCTGGCAATGATCCCTCTACTTTTTATCTCTATGAATTTGACTGGTCTAGGTACTTCATGTAAGTGGAATCATACAATACAGGACTTTTTGCATCTGGCTTATTTCACATAGCACAATATCTTCAAAGTTCATCCATGCTGTAGCATGTGCCAGAATTTCCTTCCTTTTCAAGGCTGAATAATATTGAATGTCTTACATCAATGTTTTATCACAAGAAAACTAGACTTAGGTTAACTTGTCCGAAATAAAATAGCTAGTAAAAGAAAGAGGTAGAAATTGGACTGAAGCATCTGACTTCTTAGTGCATCCTCATATCCCTTGCATAGCCTGCCTTGTGTAGGTAAAGAGCCTACGCACTGCACCTGATGCAGGGTGGCTATCGCAGAAAGACATTCTATTGTTCTTGACTATCTAGAACCACTTCCTTGGCTCATCCTGGTAACACAAGTCCTTTTTCTCTCCAGGAAGTTTTTCTGTGATTGTACCACCCCCATACAAGGGCATACGGTGAGCATGTTACCAAGGCCAAGGCCAACAGGGACTGATTCAAGAGTGGTCACACAGATGTAATCAGTGTCTTCTCTGGTGCTATGAGGAGGTTGTGAGCCAGGGGTCATAGTTGTTGTCCATTTTAAGATAAGCAGAGAGATGGCAAGAGAGGTGGAGTCACCTGAATCCCGAGTTTAGACATGTCCAAAGCCAAGTGTTCCCAATCAACTTCCCAGATACATGATCCAATACATTCCCAGTTTTTACTTTTAAGCTAATTAGAGTTGAATTTTTTTGTAACTTGCAAGAGAAAGAAACCTGACTAATACACTAGACCAAATAGCCCTCATGGGATTGGAAAGGAAGAAACTAATAAGAAACATTGTGAAGCTGCGTGGTGTGAGGTAAAGGGAAAACTCAAGAGTCCTGAGGTTTGGATACTTGATGACCAATAATAGAATAATTCTATTATTGAAAAAGTAGAAGAAATTGCTATTTGTAGCACAGAAAAGATAATTACTGGTGCTTCCAGGGGCCCCGAGTGCTATCTAGCTCCCAAAGATAAAATGCACATTACTAGTAATTGCTAATCGCTTTGTCCTCTTGCAGAATCTCAAACTCATGAAGTGTCCATGGTCCGATTGGGATAGGTCTTTTGGACTCTGACCTTTATCCTCTGTCTCCACTGAGTAACCGTGTATGAATGCTCCTTGTAAATATAATTTATTCACTAATCTACTCATTCATTCATTCATGTAACACATATTTGCTGAATGCCAACTCTATATGTCAAGTACTGTACTAGGTGCTGAGGATACAGTGATGGGAAAATAAACACAGTCTCCTTTCTTTAAATAGTGTGTGATCTAGTGGAGAAAAAAAACATAGGATGTATTATCACACAAATGAATATAATTAGAAATTGTGTTACGTGCTATGAAGAAAATGGAGTCCCATGAGAGATATATTAGGGGCATCTAGTTTAGATGGAAGACAGTGAGGGCATTAAAGGTTAGCTCTCTGGGGAAATAACATTTACGCTAAGGCCAGGCCAGGGTGAGAGATCAACACTGAAATGGAAAGAAAAGGTGGAAACCAGAGGAATTAGTCTCACCCACCCAGAAGAAACAAGTGATTCACCCGTTAGGAATGTGAGCAGGGAGGCTTGAAACTGGTTTCTTTGAAGTGAAGCTACACAGGGTCCATAGAGCAGGGACTGGCAAATAAATGAGGTATTATAGGGACGCTACCACCTGTTGCCTAGTGACCTCTCAATGACTCTGCTCATTCATTTGTTCTTTTATTTACTCATTCAAGAAATATTTATGGAATACCCAGAGGTAGGGACATGGTGTTATATGATGAGGATTCAGGAAAAGAAAGACAATCTCTAGTCTAGTTCTCAGAAGGAGAGCAGCAGCACAGGTGGGCGCCTCTTCAGATGGCTCCAAGGGAGACCTAGATCTTTCCATTAGGGAATCCATTAGACACATATTTGCTAAGCCTTCTTTCTTTAAGTACTCACCCTAGAAGACTTGTATACCTTTTTTCCCCCTCAGAGATTTAAATCTAATCCTTCCAGCAGAAGCAAAGCTCCTTCACTCACATAAAGCTAAGAAAGGGATCACGTGGGGCAACATGGCAGACTGACACCAAACACAGAGTGGCTGCCCAGTCCCTCCAGATAAACACAAGGAAAGGTCATCCAAACACAGGAAGACAGCGTCCCCTTCCCTTTTCCTTTACCCCCTCCCATTCCTCCCCCTGGCTCCCTTATCCCCAGAGGGTGGACCCAGCCTTTTCCAAAGTTTATTCTGAGAGCTCCAGGCTCCCACAGTGGAACGTGCTGTGGACATGGGAATACAACAGCCTAGCCAACAGGGAAAACCAAAAATATAAACGGAGAGATTTAATAGATTCCTCTCTCTTGCTCCCAAAGTTGTAGCAGAAATATTGGCTATTAATGCTTTTACTGTTTTTGCTATAAGTCAGCCCTTCCTGGAAGGAGGCCTTCTGAAGTTTATTGCATTTGTCAGCAGACACTTTGCACAGAAAAAAGTTAAGTTCTTTCTTAGGATTTCAATGCCACTGACTTGATCCACTAAACAAATGCTATAAAACGTTAGGAAACAAAGACCAGAAAGCCTTGCATCTCACAACTCTGGCAATGAGTTTAACAAGAGTACAAATAACAGTAACACTGCAGGAGGAAAAAATTTCAAAGGCTAAAGTTCCTTTAAATTAATTTATTGGAATTTTACAAAAAACCAGGAGCCCCGAACTCATACGTTTTATCTTTTACTGACATATTCTGATCAAAACAGTGGTGAGAACATAAGCTTTGGTGTTTTTTTCTCTGCTTAGGAGAGAAAAGGTTAATATGGCAGAATTGTGTACCTCATGATTATAAACTGGCATTTGTGATGAAATGTTCAGTACTAATTTCAAAACAGACACAGTGTTTGAAAGCAAAGCATAACGGTGACCTTTCTCATTAGCTATTGCTCAAACAAAGATATGTTCCAGCAGTATCCGATGCTTCCTTCCTGCCAGGGCCACCACCCAGTGCAATTTAAAACACTTGTGTTACGTCCAAACCAGAGCTGAGGATGTGGTGGAGTGGAGTTTCAGCAGCATTGTGTTTATGGGTTATTATTCCTTTCTAAGTTTTTGAAGTGTTTTGCTTTTTTGTTTTCATAAATTTATTGTGATGAGTTAGATTTGCATGATGAAATATGTGAAACCATATAAATGAACTCATTATATCCTTATTTACTCTTCTACTTCTCCATCTCTCTCTTTTTGTGGCAAACAGCATCACAGGTTCTTGACCATAAGGACAGAGGTTTATTCCATTGGTCCTTGGTAAATGTTTTTATAAATAAACTGTGGGCAAAAACAAAGGAAAACAAATTTTAAGGACTATGCTTCACTTGTTTTGTGTAAAATGTTATCAGCACAAATCTAAGGAGAGACTATGGGAAAGAAACAGGAAGAGAGATTGAGAGGCAGCTTTACTACAAGTAATCCTCATGTTCCTCATGACTGATGCTCCTAAATTAGGTAATATAAGTTGAAAATGTCAAAGCCGAGGTGAGTTTTCCATGTAAAAATAAATAATGCAGAATTTTTCTTCTTGTCAAAGACCTGATGTTTATTCTTCATAGACATGACCATGACTTAGTCCAACTATAAATGATATAAACCATTTATATTTTCTACAGTGGATGTAATTTTATAACAAAAAAATGAATACATGTAATTTTAAAGGTAATTTTACTTCTTTTTACTTATATAGTATAAAGCTTTCTACAGTACATGTACATGAGTTAAAAAGAGCTGCACACTAGTAAATCCTATGAAAGAGCAGGGAGGTGGGTGACTCTGATTAGCTTAAACCAGTCATGGACTATACCTGCATCTGAGAGTGGAATCTGTCACTCTTCACAATTTTGATAAGAATGGGGAACCCCTGTTTCCCCAGAGAAAATGGGGGCACTATTAGGAAAAGAGAAGGGGATTTTACAGTGGAGAAGGAACCAATGCCCATCCACTTCAGTACTTCACAGGAGTTGTCATGAAGATTAAAAAATGGTGTGGACATAAGACAGTTTGCCTACTTCTTGGTATACATTAGTGCTCAATGGATGGGCTGAGACCCAAGAAAGGTCAGTTTCAGTCCTTCCGAAAAAATTGGTCTGTGGACTCTGGAAGAGTCTCTCTTCTGAAAGGATCATGAGATGCCAGTAGGTGAGCTTAGAGCTGCCAATAGCCATTTTTCCTTATGAAACCATTTAGAGAAAGTCTGTTGCAAGAGAGAGTAAGGAATAGAAACCTCTAAGAAACCTTAGGAAATGAAGTAAGAGAGCCCTGACAGTGTCTTCCAAAGCCTTGAGTCCAGATATTCGTATGTCTGAAGTCATCTCTTCCCTTGGACCTTCCAGTTATATGAGCCAATAAATTCTTTTTTATTTTAAGCAAGCTTGAGTTCAGTTTCTCGTATTCATAAATGAAAGCGTTCAGACCAATACAACCTTCAAAATCACGAGTTCAAGCATCCTGCTCTTTCCCACAACTTGTCGTCTTTCTTGCTTGTTTGTTCAAGTACACCTTATCAGAGCACCCAGTCCTCTATCGACTCCTCCACATTTTCCATATGCATTAACTCCCTCCTGCCTTCACTTTCCTCCCTTTGCAACTAAGATTTATGGTTCATCATTTAAAAAACTCCCTTGCCTCCATTTGGCAAAAATTCAATCCGCAGAGCCTAACGGCCTGCTTTCTCTAAACAACACTAGAGAAAAACCGTACAAAAGGCAGATTGATTTCATCCTAAATTCACGATCATACCTCAAATGGGCCCTCAGTGTGGTTTAGCAATCCTGCTGCCATCTCTGGTTGGCTTTCTCTTACGCTCTCTAACGATAACACCAAACCTTTCATCACTCTCATCTCTTCCCCCACTCCACCTCAGTTGTCTGCTTCATAGACAAAATGGAAACCATACAACAATCTGCTAATATAGCCCATCCTCTGTTAGTCCTTTCTTCTCATAATGATGGAGTTAGGTTTCCTATTTAAGTCCCATTCATCTGCCTGAGACTTGGATATCATGCCCTCCCATGTTATCAGAAATCTGCACTATCAATTTGCCCTTTCTAGCCTGTATCTCTAACCTCGGCTGGGTAGCTCTGTTTGCCTCTTCAGAGCCACATGTTATCCTTCTCTGCCTTGCTTGTGCTGGGAGAGGCTGGAGTCTGTATGGACCGTATAAGTAGGCTTCTTTACCCTCTATTCTCTGGAGGCGTTGGCCAGTGGGATGCCCCAGCAGGAGATCTGAGAGAGGGAGGAATAGGAGATAGGGTTATTTATTTCTCTGACTTCTTCCCCTCAAAGTCTTCTTGGGTTGGCTGTTTCTTTTGCTCAAAGTCATTGTCCTTTCAAAACAGCCCTCTCCTTCCGGGTTCTGGTCATTGCTCCCTTCCTTCATCCCTTTAAATCTAAGGTAATTGTTCTCCTCTTTCTTGGCTCAGAGTATTCTATCTACAATCTCTTGTCAATTCCCATTGTAACTACACCATTGTAAATAGTCCCTCTCTCAAATTATCCTGATCTGAGTATTTCATCTGTTTCCTACTGACTGACACACTGTTCCTCCTGTAATGGGTTCTTCTCATCAACACATAAACATGCTCAAGTATCCTCACTTCACAGATCTTAATCTTTACCTGTTATCTACTTTTTCTGTCCTATGCTCTTGATCACATCCCAGATTTTATTATCCATTAGAATTGTTTCCATCTCTGAAATCCTAAACTCTAATATCTGAGCAGAATCTCTTAACCTTATCAATGCATATTTTTTAATCGCATCAAAAGCTCGAACACACTTGACTCCTCCCCTCCCACCTCCAATTTCTTAGTCTCATCTTGTTCTCATTTTCTTCTTCAGGCAGTTTAAAAACAAAGATACATATTTTAATTACTCTCTTGCGTAATACTTCAATTCCGTTTTTCTTCATTCTTCTACACAACCACCTGGAAAAATCCCAATCCTGGGTCCATCCATTTATCCACCTTCTCAACCCTATGCCTAACACTAATGGAAAGGAAGATGCATTTTGTACATATTAGTGTCACTGTTCCTTTAGGATCTCCAACCTCACCTCCGACACTTCTAGTGTCCCCATAGTCAACATCTTTCCTTTTCCTTTAACAATATAATTTCAAGCCTTCTTAAACTGAAAGGATAAACCTCTACTAGCTATTTTACCTTTCTCAGCTCTTTTCTCACCTTAATTGATTCCAATCTTTTTCAGCCTCATACTGTCCACTGAAGCTGCTTTTGCCAGCAATAAATTCCTAATTTCTCAATGCAATTGAATTTTCAGCCTTTGTCTTATTTGGCCTCTCAAGACATTTGACAATCATCAGTTTCCTCCTTGAAACTCTCTCCTCTCTTGCATTCTAGGACAATATTATCCCCAGCCTTCATCTTATCTCTTAAATGCTGACATTCCCCCCAAGATTTCATTCTTTTCCCTTTTCTTTTCCCATTTAAAGCTCTTTTCACCTCCCTAAGTATTTTTATTCACTGCCAATGGTCACTAGCATTGACAACCTATACACTGATGGTCTCTAAGTCTAGAGGTCAAAATTTGCTCCTAAGTTCTAAATCAGCATATCTAATTGCTGAGGCTTTTGTTTGTATGTCTGACTAGTACCCAGAACTCGTTGCAAATTAAATGATTAATATTTCTTTTCACATTATAGTCTGCCCAAGTTCTTCTCTTTTGTTGAATGGCACTGTTTTCCATATTCCCAGTCATTGGAACCAAACTTTCTGCAGTTATCTCTGATTTCTAACACACTAATTCTTACTCATTTATTTGATCACCAAGCCCTTGTTGTTTCTATTCCTTTCTCAATAGTCCTGAAATCCATTCATTCTATTTCTTCTGACCTCATTATTTCTTGTTTAGAATATTACAAGGATCTTCTAACCAATCTTTATAATCCTAATCTACATATCTTCCAGACCATCAAAAGAATGATCATTACAAAACAAAAATCTTATCTTGTTACTTCCCTTCCTAAAACCCTTTAGTGACTCTCTTTGTCTTGAGGGAAAAATTCAGACACCCTATCATGATGTAATAAACTCTAATAGTGAAAATTTCTTTGGTTGCGAGGAACAAAAAACAGCTTCTGACTAACTCAAGAAAAAAGGAGGATAGTTTATTGGAAAGATATTGGAGAAGCCTATGGAAATGAAGGAATTAAACAACCAAGAGCCAGGAAGAACCTGAGCCAGAGCAGCTCTGAGGATGTCAGTAGCAGAAGTTCAAAAACCTTAACCAGGGCTACAACTCATAATTGTGCTGATTGTGCACTGTTTGTGGTGGCCCTTCTCTCTATGAAGTTTCATTAATGTGATTCAACTTAAAGATTCCCAGGCTCTGTGTCCTTCTCTTCTAGTTTCCCAGAAATAACACTCTGATTGGCTTAGCTTGGATAAATCAACTAATCTCTAGATTTATGGGAAGAGCACATGGCACAAGTGTGACCATTGGGGGCTCCCTCCTGTGTATAGGGCATTCTCAGAGAACTGGGAACCACTGTGAGCTGAGAGTTTATCTAAGGTGTGTCTGCTATACTCTACTTCTTCTCAATTTTCTTTCTCACTGTTCCTCAAATTGCATGTTATTTTCCAGTCATGGTGTATGATATGGACTGAATGTTTGTGGCCCCTCAAAATTAGTATGTTGAAGCCCTATCCCCCAATGTGACTATGAAAAAATAATTACTATTGTTTACACCACCTAGTCTATGTTATTTTGTTATGGCAGCTTGAATTCACTAAGACAGTGTGCTACTTGCTGTCTCCTGAAACAGGCCATGTTCTTTCAGACTATCTAGTCTTTGTGACTTGCCTGTTTTTTTTCACCCACTGTTTACAGGGATTGAATTAACTTCTCCTGATCTCCACCAGTGGATCCCCTTCCCTTCTTTATCTTGCAAACACTCACTCATCAGTTAGGAATCAACTTAAAGATCACTTCCTCCAGAAAACCTTCCTTGATTCTTCCAGGCTGATTTCATATTTCTCCTCTATATATCCATAGCTTCCTGAGCTTAACTTTATCACAGCTCTTATTGTAATTCCCTATCAATGAATCTGTCTCTCCTATTGGCTTGTGAGATCAGGAGCTGGTATTTTTAAAATCTGTATCAGCAGAGGTAAATAGCGCACAACTCATTGAGGATATTCACCATATATTTGTAGAATGAATGATTGAAACTCATGGCTACCTAGTTCCACATTCAGTTTGCATTCAACCACACACTATCTCCAACTCTCTAAGCATTGCCTTGTGACACAGCTGGTTATGAATATGTGACTCTCACTCACGAAATTATGAACGGCTGGAAGAAAATTTTTTTTACCTTTTATTTTTGTATCATACATGACATCTCACTCTGTACTTTGCACATGTTAGGTAGACAATACATTTTTGTTAAAGAAATAAGTATGGCTGACAAAAAAAGCTAATGCACTCTAAGCTTCATTAGCAGATATTCAGTGTAAAAAGAATATTTGTACTCCTAATGATTCTTATGTGGATCAGATCACATCTGAAGTATTGTGTTCTGTTCTGGGCAACCACGATGCATTCCTTCCTTCAACAAATATTTATGGAGTGCCTGCTTTGTGCCAAGCACCTTTCTTCTATGCCTCAGGCTTGGAAATTAAATAGACTTAGCTTTGAATCCTAATTTTGTCATTTACTATGTATATTGGTAAGGATAGGCTAGGTTTTGCTGCAGAAACAAACAATCCCAAAATATCAGTGGCTTACCACATCCCTGTTTTGTTTCTCATTTATGCTATGTGTCCACCATGGACTGACTGTGGCATTACTCCACATAGTTTTCACTCCAGGGCTCAGGCTGCCTCCATCCGGAACATTGCTGGTTTCAAGGCAGAGAGAAAAAGCATGATGAACCATGCACTGACTTTTTAAAAAGATTTTTATTGGGGAATTGGGGGATGGGAACAGCGCTGGGGAATTGGGGAAGGGAAACAGACAAGTTGCTGTCGTTTTGTTCTTCAGTCTAGTTGTGGAGGACGTTGCTTCACTGGCCCAAGTTGGCACCATCATTGCGCTCTTCCCAGGCGAGGCAGATCAGTCACCGGCTTCTGGATGGCTGCTCACTGTGGCTGCTGGCTGCTCAAGCTGGCTGCTGGTACACACGGTAGCCCATGGCAACCCACTGCCACAGAGGCTGCAGCCTAAGCCGTCGCCGGTGACTCACAGCAGCCCAGCTCCAGGTTGAGCTGTTCAGCATCTTAGCTATAGAGGGCAGTGTCACTGGCCCTCATATGTGGGATCCGAACCGGGGTCCTCTGGTGTCCCAAGCCAGTTCTTAACCATTGCGCCACTCGGCCGGCCCCATGCACTGACTTTTAAAGCTTTTGTTAGAAATGACACATATCATTTCAGCTCACATTTCAATCGCTGAAGTGATATGACCACATCTGGATTGACACAGAGAGGGGCAAGTAAGGATGAACTGTAATAGAGTCTGCCACACTGTTTTCTAACTTTTTCAAGTCCCTGTTTTATCATGTGTAAAATAATAATAATAATAAATATTAAAAATAATTCCTGCATTGACGACTAAGGTGAGGATGCAAAATAATATGTCAAGTGTTTGATACATTGAAGTCTGTCAAGAAATGGTAGTTATTTCAGTTTAAAAGTTTAAAAATCCTGATATTTGGCTTAAGAAATTACTGTAAGTAAAGCTCTCCAAGCACTTCAGTGTAATGTAAATTAGTTCTCTCTTCCTTTGAATTTTTTCTTTGAAGATCCAACCCTACTTAAACTGTCTGAACTATGTTTCCAGCACTGGCTTGATGCTTTTGTTCCCATTAAGATGATTCTTGCCAGAATCAAGGTGATCTGTGAAGAAACAGGTAGGGTAAAAATTCTATAATTTTATTATTCATCTTTTTATGTTCAAGGTCTGTTTTCTAAATAGGATTAAAATAAGCAACAGGGACAGGGCCATATCTCATACCTTTTGCATCACTAGAAACTAGCACAGTTCCCTACCCAGGGGATTTCTTGGTGATGATAAAGTTGTTTGGAAATTGAATTGGGGTTTTATGTTGTCATTTCACAGTATCCACTGACTTTCTAAGTTTATGTTTATGTTTTTGAGATTTTTTTTAAAGCATCTTATTTTTTTTGTTAAATTTACACACTATTTTCAACCCACCAATATCAGAGGACAGTGCATGGTTGTCCGACTTGGTCTGTAGGTCAGAATGAATGCAGGTAAAACTGCTTCTGGATTCACCCATTGAAAACTAAGTGGAATAATAATTGACCACTTTTTCATTACTCTTCCTAAAACAACTGAAAGCAATTCTACATATGTAGAGAGTTGAAAATTCTTTTAATGAGGTAATTAAAATTCTAGTTCTTTTAAAAATTTGGTAACTGTGTGATCTATCAAACGTGATTTAAAAAAATAATTATGCAACTGGGGACATTCCAAAATGAGACTTTGAAATATATGCACCTTCCAAGTTAACTTCTTAGGAGGTATGGGCTCTGGCCCAGATCTGAATCAGACTCTTTGGGTGGCAGGGTCTAGGAATCTGGGTATTTTAAGAGTTCCTTGGACATTTTGATCATCTGCCAACTTTGGGAAGGATTGAGAGGATTGCTAGATGGTGGGCTACCTTGGTAAAAGAACTGTACCTGGGGCTTGGATAGTTTTGGCAGTTAGATTTACTCAGAACCATAGCCACCCGCACCCCCCCCCCTTTTCTGCACTGCCCTCCCTCCCACACATACATCACACTGCTGTAGATGTGAAGAAGTGCAAACCTATGGACCAGAGAACATTCCATGCAGGGGCCTCTGTGATTGCATGTCCATTAACGTGGGAGTCCTAAGCCATCACATCCCCAGGGCAAAAAAACACTTCCCCAGCAGTGCTTCCAAGCTGCGCTTCTCGCTCAGAATTGATTCTGACTCACCCTAACTGCCCCCTATCTTACCGTTTACACTGTGTATAGCATTTGTCCAACTTAATATAGCTGGTCCCTAGTTGATTTTATCCAGAGCCCCCTTTAGCTTGAGTGCTTATAAGCAGTACCTGCCAGAGGAGCTCTTTTAAAATGAGAAGGCTGTGTGTACATAATTCAAATTCTACAGTTCCCAATGATAACACTATTATGTGTGATTGCAATTCTCTAAATTCTTTTTGCTTATTTCCTGCCACCAGAGTGACGAATGCTTTGCTACGTTCCTGAATTTCTGTGATGCGTTGCCATGAAGTCCTGTACCATGTCTCACTGACGGTGTTGATCTCAGGGTTAGCTTTAAGTGCTGGGTTGTTTCCAGAAAGCGCAGCCTGTAGCACACCTCCTGCCTCGTGCTTGCCCAGTGAGATATGATAGCACAAGGGCCCCAATTCCTTCCCTATCAAGCTGTCTTGTTTGGCAAACATAATGATTTAGTGTATTTTTAGAAAATTACAGATTCTTGATTTAGAAAGTGAGTTTTAAAAGTGTATGCACATAATGCTGTATGAATATTTTATAAATGCATGTGTGTGGATATGTGTGTAGGTGTGCCATTACATTACATGCATACACCGATATACTATCAGACACAAACTTTCTGTTGATTTTCGTGTCTTAAAGAACAGTATTATGGCCATTTCTCTACCTAGTAATCATAACAGAGCACAGTTATCACTTGTGGAGATTATAATTAACCCTTGAAATAGTTGGAATATTTCTGTTATTGGAAGTCACCATTCAAAGTTGGGAAGTGATGCCTAGAAATTCAGAATTGATGGAGGAGGTGGCACAGGAGAATGGAATGAAAGATGTCAGTCTTCTCTACTTAGCCAACCATCATTCTGTCTGTAAGGTAATTTGACAAATCCATACCAACCTCTCAGTTATGGAAGATGAATGGGTCACGATGTAGTTAGAGAATTGGATTGAAGTTTGCAGAAAAGAATCAGAGTAAACTCTAGGCATTGCTTCTCTCCTTCCAGAAACAACTCTCCTTCCTGCCAGTGCCCCGCCCCCATTGTTTGTCATCTTTTATTTTTTATTTCCCTAATTCCAGGGTAAAACATTTTTTTTAAATTAGGATAAAATATAAATAACATAACATTTATTATTTAACCATTTGTAAGTGTGGTTGATCCTTGAACAACAGAGGGGCAAGCAAGGGGCACTGGCCCCTGTGCAGTTGAAAAATTTGAGTATAACTTTTTATTTCCTCCAAACTTAACTACTAATAGCCTACTGTTGACTGGAAGCCTACTGATAACATAAACCATTGATTAACACATATTTTGCATGTAATATGTAGTATATACTGTAACCTTAAAATAAAGTATGCTAGAGAAAAAAAATATTATTAAGAAAATCATGAGAAAAATACACTTATAGTATTTATTTTAAAAATTTCTGTATAAGTGGACCCGTGCAGTTCAAATCCATGTTGTTCAAGAGTCAACTGTATACATTCAGTGGTATTGAATTTCTGAACTTAATGGTGAATTCCATAAGTCTACCATGCTCATTGTGGCTAGCTTATGTGGCTTGCGGTAGAGATTAACAAGAGCGTACAAGTGAGAACCCTGGAAGCCTCCAACCTTTCCAACTTCCTATAAAGGTTCCTTAATGGTTTACTTGCTTTTTTTCAAATCAAAGCATTTTTACTGTGGGAAGGTAACCTGTAAGAGGCTATGCCAGATTGGGTGGGGGATACCATATTGCAGACCATCTCCTGTGCTGTAAGAGCTCCTCATCTGCTGGCAAAGAAAACCAGACCAAAAACCGAATCATCACAAAAACATGCAATTAAAAGAAAGTACTAGGGCCGGCCGAGTGGCGCGATGGTTAAGAACTGGCTTGGGATGCAAGAGGGCCCCGGTTCGGATCCCACATATGAGGACCAGTGACACTGCCCTCTACAGCTAAGATGCTGAACAACAGCTCAACCTGGAGCTGGGCTGCCGTGAGTCACTGGCGAAGGCGTAGGCTGCAGCCCCTGTGGCAGTGGGTTGCCATGGGCTACCGTATGTAGCCAGCAGCCAGCGTGAGCGGCCAGCAGCTGCAGTGAGTGGCCGTCCAGAAGCCGGCGACTGATCTGCCTCGCCTGGGAAGAGCGCAATGATGGTGCCAACTTGGGCCAGTGAAGCAACGTCCTCCACAACTAGACTGAAGAACAAAACGACAGCAACTTGTCTGTTCCCCTTCCCCCAATTCCCCAGCGCTGTTCCCATCTCCCCAATTCCCTAATAAAAATCTTAAAAAAAAAAAGTACTAAAAGGTAGAAGGAGAACAGAGAATTGAGTGTAACTGGGGGAGATCAGGAGATAAATAAAATTTCTAAAGAAGGAATAAGGTAGGCCTGGTAGGACAGAATAAAGAACAGTGCTTGACATATAGTAAATGCTCAATAATTATTTATTGCATGAATAAATGAATGACAGCCAAATCTGAGCAAAGGCCAGGAACTGTGAAAGTGTAAGGGAAATTTGATGAATGGTGTGTAATAATAGCTGGATGTGGTCAAGACCTATAGTGGAAAGAATAGAGACAAAGTTAGAATCAGATTAGGCAAACCTTGGCCCAAATGACCAATTCTCACCAAATTAACATCAGAATGAATGACAAGAAAGACATTGAGGGAAAGATTACAGGCAGAGTGAAAGTCAATATCAATCCTACTTTTAAGAGGCCTTCAGGACACTGGGGTGAGAATGAGGGTGGAGGTGAATGAAGCGCAAGAATTAAGACAGAAATTTAGCCCAGAGAAGAGATTCCATGGACATACTTATTTAGTGAGTCATAAAATAGTGAAGCAACACCACGCATTTGACAAGCATGGACTAAAGGCCTACTCAGGCGTCCTTGTGGCCACAGAGCTGTGTAAGACAATTACTATATTTGTGGCCTTGATTCTACTTTGAAAGATAGAAAGGTAAATCAGTGATTTTGATATGCTGTGAAAAGTGCTATAATCGAGGTTATGTGCTAAATGAAATGGTGTACAGTAGAAAGAGAGATTAGTGCCATTGCTCTGAGGTCAGAAAAAACCTCCTAGACAGATGACATTTAAACCTAGTCTTTGAAGTATAATGTAGAAGCTCATCAGTCAGAGAAGAGGGGCAGGGCATTCCAGGCAGAGGGTACAGCATAGACAAAAAGGGGCATGAAATTGCATGGCAAGTAAAGCATTGCTTTATACTCTCAGCAGCTGCCCACTAATCTATGCAGAAATACTGAGACTGCTGGAGATTAACCATCTGGAGGACGCTCACAGCTGTGAGAACCACTGTGTTCACGGACAAAAGGAAACCATGAGAAATAGCAAAAACCTGGCCAATACAGTCAAAGGAGAAAGAACGTAGGACAGTGTCATCCAACACCCATGAAAGTTGTTAGTCAACGTGATTCCTTACAAATGAACTCTGTAACTAGTCTACTTGGATTTCTTACGAATGTAAATTAATCAATATTATTACCATCTTATTCTTTTACATATCAGAAGTTAGCATTTTTCCTGATGGTCACATTAGTGCATTTACCCATCAAGCTTGAATCCAGTCCCAGTGACTGCACTTCCTCTGAGGCCTGCGATAAACCTAAACAGCAACAGGAGTTCTACCAGGAGGGCCGTATGATGCTAGGACACTGGTAAGCATTTGCTCTTTTTTTTATTTTTTTTATTAACAGTCGGGTTGGTCCCAAACCCATCTTTCTTGGCTGACATGCCTACTTACTAATTAAAGTGAGGCTTTTACATGATTTAAAATATTTTAACGTGACCACGCCCTGAGGGTCCTCAGCAATGAGTTTGGTTTAATAAATTTAATTACTAATTAAGACACCCTTAATTTCAACCTCCATTAAGTTAATTTTTAATGAGTTTCAGAATGTCTCTCAGGACATTTCTTCCCTAGATGTGGTGAGAAACACACTCACGCACGCGCACATACCAGGTGTGGATTTTAGTCTCTGATTTGCCAGGTAACAGCTATGCAACCTTGGGAGATATCACTGAACCTCTCTGGGCTGCTTTTTCCTTATCCATAAAGGAAAAAGTTTGGACAAAGTTTTCCAAGTTCCCTCCAGTTCTTGCCTTTTATTAAGGCAATAGTTGAATGGCTGTTCTCAGTATTTTCCCTTTTAGGAGGCTAAGTATGCAAAACTGTACAGAATACATTCTGTGTGTGTGTGTGTGTGTGTGTGTGTGTGTGTGCACTTAAATGAATCTCAAGCAATCTGGTGGCTGTGAGCAAGTAGTAGAATTAGAATTGAGTATGTTATCAGTGTGCAAAAAGATTCTTTGAAATATTTTATCAACTGGCCGATGTACAAATAAAATTTGGAGACAATCTGGAGTTACTAGGAGGTATTTATTTTCTCCAAACTACATAACCCCTCTGCTCCTAGAGGCTTGAATTATTTTCTCTCCGGGAGCTATACCTTGGAGGACCCACCAGGACTTGATGCATAAGGTGGGTTCAAATCAACCTGCCTCCCTCCAGTATGGATCTTAGGGAAAAGCAATTCACCAGCCTCCTCCCCACACCCCTCATTCCCACACACACACTTCTCCTATCACCATGTCAGGCAGATCACACTGTGGGAAATTTACCTTGATGGGGGAAGGATGAGAGAATTTCAGAGAAAGGGAAAGAGAAAAATTAAAACATTAACTATTTCATTGCTGCAATTGAATGGCCCTTCTTCCCAGATAAACTTGGGGAGTAGAATCTCTTATTTTTTCCTCTTTCATACTAAGACAACACACACAAACACACACATACAGAGAGAGGAGAGAGAGAGAGAGAGAGAGAGAGAGAGAGAGAGAGAGAAAACAAAATGCTGAATCTGATCCACCTACAGAAATAATTGGCACTTTAAAAAAATAACTACATTGTAATTTGTTTAAAATCCTAGCCAAAAGGAGCATTTGCCTTCACGTTGAGCAGTAATTTGGGGGAGCATGATCTGAGGAAAACCATGGTCTGAACTGTCTCATTCAGTGCAGCCAAATGTTGATTATCCAAATCCATGACAAATCTGCCTTTCAGTTTCTTTGTGATATTACTCCCCCCCCCCTTGCATATTTAACTCATCTTTAAGAATGAGAAGTTGGCCTGCTCTCCATTTTCTTCAGAGCTGAAACTTCCCAGAATGGCAACATTATTTTATTTAATGTCCATTGAATTCCCAGAATTCTAGAAACATCCATATTCAAATGTTAGAATAAAAACACATTACAAAGTAAGATGAAAAAGTACACTCTGCTTCAAAGCATGGAAATGAGGAGTTGACTGTTTGGGAAAGTTCCTGCTGTGTCAAAATCCGTTGAAAGCATGCCTGTTTTCATTTGTACTATGCATAAAGGCCTCAGTAACAATTTGGGGTCATAGCTGTGGTAGCTAAACGCATTGGCCAGTTAATGTTAAAATTCTTACATCATAATTATTCACTAAAGTTAACTGGCCCTTTCAATGCTCAGGAGCAGGGTGACAAATGTTGTAAAAAAGAAAATGAGAAACATACAGGATAAGTATTTTACCCTATATATCAATAATAGGAATTGTAGTGATAATGGAGAATTTTGACTCAATTAGGAATTTCTAATACCTATTTTACATCTTTTAAAAAATCTCTAAAATTAAACTGTGTATGAACAATTATGGCTTAATGTGATCATTTGATACCTTTATCGGATTGTCCCTGTAAGATAGTATTCATATTTCTGAAATCTTACAAGATGCTCCTCTACCCTACCCTCTCTGAAGAGACAAATGCAGTAATTTAATATCCAGGATGGCCTCCAGAACTTCTTTTAGGTTGAAAACCCTTTTGCTGGGCTTGTGACTCTGTTTCTACCCAAATGTCCAAATTTGGAATAGAAGCTGGGAATTCCAGGTCTTTGGAGTATCAGAGAACCTGAAATCCAATAATTTGACTAATTTTTAAAGCAGAATCAGGAAATAGGAGTCCTTCTGCCACTCCAACATTTCTTTCTCATCGCCTTCTCACAGTCCCTCTCTTGTAGGTTCCTTCTCCTTTACCCTTTTCCTTCCCCCGCGTATAGCTTTTGCCAACTGGCATTCAATGACCTTACTGGACGTTAGCTTAAACTAACATGGGGGCTGAGAAGCCTGCCAGCCTGCCTGTTCAGAGCCTGGAGGCAGGAAGAATCTTGCTTATGCTTTGCTGGGCTTGATTTATACACAGGTGCTGCTCTTTTGCTATGTGAAGCATGCCTGAAGTAAGCATGCAGGCATGATCCATCCAAGATTCACATTTTTGTTATGTTACCTAACAAGGAGGAACTCCTGACCATTCTTCAGCATATTAGGGCAACAAAGTTGACTCCTGCACCACAGCCTATCACACAAATCATTGTCCCTATATGGTAGCACTGGGAAGGTAGAAACTGCGGCAAGCATCCCTAAAGCCAGTTAGATTTTCCCATCCTTCTCGGTAAAATGTTTATAAATGTAGTCATGGCAATAAATACAGAAGAGCTGGCTGGAAAGGTTAAAAGCAACTTTAAAAATCCTCCATTCCAGCAGTTTCCAAACATAGTTCATGCACATCAGAATCACTTGTGATGCTCGTTGAAAAATTGGATTCTTAGACACGAACCAAGATCTTTTTAAATCACAATCTCTCGGATCAGGACCCTAGAATTCTGTTTCATGTAGGTACCTCATAGACAGTTTTCTGAACCACAGGTAGGCCAAGCCACAGTTATCCATTTTCTCTACACGCTCTTCTTTGGGGGAGCAGACGACCCCTGAGAATCAGCAGGATGGCTTCTTAGAGAGGGGCAGGATCAAAGGCAAGGTTAGAGAAACTAAGATCCTTAAAAATAAACAGGTGATTTCTTTGAATAGGCCTCCAGGCGACATTGTCAGGCCCTAGTGCACCACACGTTTACCCTGTGAAGAGCCTGAGCTTGAAACCAATGAAGACTATACAGCAAGCTGAAGCCAGGCTCCAGCTGTTGTTACTCAAATAACCTTAGCACATGGAGAATGAAGTGGCAGGAGCACAGAGTTGACACTGGGTCATTGGCCCATTCTTTCAGATGCCCCCTGATTCCCCAGGCCAGATTAATTGTCCTTTTTCTATGTTCCCTTGGGACCCTACTCACTGCTCCTATCATAATGCATGTGTATTAAATCAATAATTGTCTATTTATATGTCTTTTTTCCACTGTGAACTCCATCTAAGATATCTGTTATCACTGTGTTGCCAGCTTCCCAGCAGTAAGCACTCAGTCAGTATTCGCTGAAAAAGTGACTTTGCATTTTTGACAGTTTCCACTTTGTTGGATTTTCTCTGTAAGATTCCAAATACATTTATTTTGAAAAGCAACCAATGCCCTTCACAATTTAAAGCACTGTCTCACCTGAGAACAGGAAACAGCATTCACAAAGGTGAGGCCCACCCGCCACATCCAGATGGCCTGTTTTTGTAAATAAAGTCTTATTGGAACAAGTCATGCCCATTCATTTATGTTATCGTTTATAACAGCTTCCATGATAAAATGGCAGAGCTGAGAATTTGCAACAGAGAAGCAGAGATTGTATGGCCCCCAAAGCTGGAAATATTTACAATCTGGCCCTTTACAGAAGGGTTTGCCAACTCCTGCCATAGAGTCATGTAGAACTGGCTGTGTGACATGGGACACATTGCTTAACCTAATCTCTAAATCTTGGTTTTCTCATCTGGAGAGTTGGGATAATAATGACATTCAATCCTATAGCGTTCCTGTTTGGAATAAATGCAATAATCCTTGTAAATTTGCACATAGTAGGTGTTTAGTAAATATTAGCTGTTATTTTTAGAACTTTCAAAAACTCACCTATATTTCTTCTTGTCCTTTTTCTACTATTCTTCATCTGCTTAAAAAAAAATTCAATAAAGCCAGAACATTCTCTAGCTCTAATGGAGTTATTGCCATTTGAAAGAACTTTGGGTTCAACCCTTTTCTGATGGTTAACAACTCAGTTCCTCAGAACAGACTTTAAAAAAATCCTTTAATTCTATTTTAAAAAAATCCAAAGCAAAATTTTTGGGTGTTTAATAAACATGCTTTGATATGAGATGTTTGTTTTGCACAAGCTTCAGTCATAACAGACAGAAGTGGGTTTTGACTTCACATAATGTTTATCCCCTAATCTGGGATCTGTCTTTCATATCACTCTATTACCTCTAAAACCAAACACTCACAGCACTTCTATTAAATTTCTTGAAAAAATGCAGAGGCAGGGGTGGAGCACTAAATATTTCAATTTTTTTTTAATAGCAAGAAAGGTTTGAATGATAAATAAGAGACCAAGCCAAGAATCTCCAAAAGCATCTTTTACTTAACTTGTAACCTTCATTGCTGGAAAGCCTGCTGACCACTCTTGTTAAAAGAAATTGTTTAAGTCCTTTAATCAGACAGATGTCCTGCAGAGTGGATTATAGCTCATGCAAAGGAGGACAGCTCTGACTCATATAACATCTTATTTATTAGTTTCTCTTTCTGATCATGGAGCTTTAGTGGATTTCAGTTTTTCCTTTAGTATTCAAGATGTCCAAAGTCTTGGCATTGACTAAGATTCTGCCTTACGAGAATTTACAGCAGTAGGCAACTCCTACCTTGCTTGACTCCTTATGGAATTCCCATCTGAGGAGTTACCTGCTTGGGACACTGGGTCTAGTTGCCCGTAACAATGGGAATGTACAGTGTTTGCTAATGTCCAAATCTGTGCTCTAAAAGTTGGACTGCAGTGTGGCTCGTCATATATTAGATTAGAATCTATCTATATTATGAAATTTTTTTGTTATATTACCCTGAACACCAAGGATCTGTTGACTCTGCTCTTGTGTCAGTTTGGGTCCTTCAAGAAGCAGTTACCAAGGAAGAACTAGACACTCCTGAGATTTATTGGCGAAGCCCATAGCAAGGACAAGAGAGTGGAAGTAGGCAAGAAAAGCTTCAGAGTGTGGTGCAGGGCTAACATGGAGAGAAGGGGAGGGAGAATTGGGTAGAAGGAACCTCAGACTGCAGCACAACCCTGCAGAAGTTTCAGCCAGGCTGGTAGAGAGCTCCAGAGCTAAGACTGTCCATCACAGGAGACTTACATTGGGCAGAAATGACCCAGCCCTAGTACCCCACCATCTCAGTCATTGGCTTGGACCAGACTGGGGAGACTGTGGTCTTGGAGTGAATGCTGTGCTGTATCCAAAGGTGCTACACTTCTTGCATCTGGTTCTCTTGAAGGGAGATCTGAGAAACACTCATCCATGGTTACCATTATCCACCCCTTGCATCACACAGGTCCACTTCTTCACACAGGTTCAAAGAGCAGCTCCTTCATGGTTCCCATGGCTCTCTCTTTGTGGGGAAAAACTTAGAAAAAGAAGGTAGTAGGACAAACTCTAGTCTCATCTCTGGCACTTACCTTCTCTCTCCTCTACTAGCCATTCTAAATTTCCCTCATCCTCAACCTTCATTTCGACAAATATTGGTGGCCCAACTGCTGGCTGAACTCAAACCCTCATCCCTGAGGAGTATTCATATCCTCCCAGCACCAGGGTTGCTATATGTGCCCATTCACAGTTACAGTTGGGTAACGGGTTTGGACAACCTAAGTTCCCATGTGTAAAAGCATCTCTTTTGCTGATCAGGGTCAATTATTCCTGATTTTACTTTTTGTCTGCAGGTTTCTGGACTCAAGGGATCCAAAGTGTCCAGGTGGGGGCTATACCTTGTAATTCAATGGGACTCCTTGCTCTGTCTCCTGGCAAGAGGTCACTTCCTTTGAGGACCAGGACTTCTAACCCTGCAAAACACAGAATTATCAGGATGAGTCATTGGGAGCAATGATAAGTGAGACCACTACTGTTTCTACCCTTTGTATTCTTCTTAGAGGGGAAAGAGTCTCATAAAGAGGTCTCTAAAAGGTCTGTGTCCTGAAGGATGCCATTCCATCCCGTAGGGTATTGCTACTAAATTGGTACTTCAGCTGTACCTTCGGCGGGTCAATCCAATGCTCTAACGGGCTGCTGCTATTGGCCATTGCTCAGGAATCTATTGTAAAAGGCAGTTTCTAAGATGGTTCCTAGTGGTCTCTACCTATTGGTACTCATGCTTTTAATGTAACACCCTCCCCTTGAGTGTCAGCTGGACCTAGTGACTTACTTCTAACAAATACAACACAGCAAAAGTAATAAGGTATTACTTTTTTTTTTTAAGATTTTTATTCGGGAATTGGGGGAAGGGGAACAGACAAGTTGCTGTTCTTCAGTCTAGTTGTGGAGGACGTTGCTTCACTGGCCCAGGTTGGCACCATCATTGCGCTCTTCCCGGGCGAGGCAGATCAGTCGCCGGCTTCTGAACGGCCACTCACTGCTGCTGCTGGCCACCCACTGCTGCTGCTGGCCGCTCACGCTGGCTGCTGGCTACATATGGTAGCCCATGGCAACCCACTGCCACAGGGGCTGCAGCCTGCGCCATCGCCGGCGACTCACCGCAGCCCAGCTCCAGGTTGAGCTGTTGTTCAGCATCTTAGCTGTAGAGGGCAGTGTCACTGGCCCTCATATGTGGGATCCGAACCGGGGCCCTCTAGCGTCCCAAGCCAGCTCTTAACCAACCGTCACTCGGCCAGCCCTAAGGTATTACTTTTGAGATTAGTTACAAAAAGACCAGCTTCTATCTCGCCCATCCTCTCTTATTCTCTTACTTGCTCACACTCATTGAAGCCAGCTGTCATCTTGTGAGTTATGCTGTCTCTGTAGGCCCATGTGGCAAGCAATTGAGATTGGTCTCTGGTTAATAGGAGGCAAGGACCTGAGGCCCTCAAGCTAACATCCTGTGAGAAATTGAGCCGTGTGAACAACCACGTGAGTGAGTATGATTGCAGATCCTCCCTCGGTCGAGCCTGGAGATGCCTCCAGCATGGCTGACATCTTGGCTGCAGCCTTGTGAGATAGGCTGAGCCAGAGAAGCTAGCCAAACCACACCCGGATTTCTAACCCACAGAAAATGTGAGGTATGTGTTGTTTCATGCTGCTAAGTTTTAAGGTGATTTGTAATGCAGCAACAGATAACAAATATACAGTTCTTATCTTGGGCCACTTCTTCCTCACAAAGTTGATATTCAGGCCTGCTGCTCTCAGTTCTGCCCATTGGGAACATTTTTTTTCTTTACTCTTTCAAGTCCATCCCTAAGGCTGACTGTAATGTAACTGCTGTTCATTTTTGGCTTGCTCCCAATGCAAAGCCAACCGATTTATAACTCAAGTTCTAGCATTTTCCTTCTGTTTAAGTTGATCATACAGGGGACCCCTCATAAGGCATACGTAGGTGCAAGTTAGGAAGAAATGTTGGTGTAACTGTGGTGAGTGACATAGGAGTCTGAACTACCTGTTTTTGAAGTTTACTTGTATCTTCTGGTACTGCTATGCTCAGTCCCAAGTGTACCAGTTCCATCTTTTAATAAAGTACTGCTGGATCTGTCTGACTTTATGGCTTAGTGGGCCCAAAATAACCCAACTCAAAAATGGGTAGTTTTGGGTACTTAGTGTCCCATGGTGAAGCATTCATTTCATGTGTACCAGGGCTCAATAACTCACCAAGAGCTATTTCTCAAAAGGTGCATAATGTTTAGCTGCAGATGGCGTGACCATGCTCAGAAATCCAGGGGCCTGCTTTGTGATTCTCCTACTGAAACTTACCATAAACTCCACTTTTCCACTACTGACAACTCAACTAGCATAGGTCTGCTGGAACTTATGGCCCAAACAGCCCAGCTGCTTGTATTGGACCTGCTGCAGAGCCCTTTTCTGCTCTGGGCCCTACTCAAAGCTGGAAGTCTTCCATAACACTGGTATATGGACTGGAACAATATTTCTAGGTATCGAATTTACTTCTTTCAGAACCCCAAGGCTTATCAGGCAGGGAGCTTCCTTCTTTGCAGCTGAGGATGTAAGATGCAGTAATGTGCCTCTTACCTTGGAGGCACATGCCAGCATACCCCTGACTGCCAGGCCCTGAAAACTTTATTAATGTGGCAGATCTCTGCATCTTTATAGGGTTTATTTCCCACCTTCTGAAGTGCATGGATCTTACCAAGGTCTGCAGCATGTTATCACCTCTATTTTTTTTCCCCGATCATCATGACGTTATCAATATAATAATATTCTGAGGGAAGTTCAGCTCTTTTTTGGGGGGACTAAATTATGATAATTGGGATAGTTAACATAGCCCTGGAAAAAAACTGTAGTTTGCAGTTCATCCCCTTGACTTTCTCCATCTCCAACTT
This sequence comes from Hipposideros armiger, assembly GCF_001890085.2. NCBI lineage: Eukaryota > Metazoa > Chordata > Mammalia > Chiroptera > Hipposideridae > Hipposideros > Hipposideros armiger. The sequence goes on along the minus strand of NW_017731851.1, from coordinate 1,418,900 downwards.
CCATGTTTGTCAATCTCAATTTTATACTTGAGGATGAGGGAAATGACCCCATTTGGATCCAGGGGCCCATTAGACCCACTGTAGACGTCAGTCAGGGCTCTAATCATAAGCTCATGCACCTACTGTTATTTATTTGTTTGTTTAGTTTAGGTCTCCCCAGGTAGAATATAAGCTCTTCGAGAGCCACAGCTTCGTAGGTTTTACTCTCTGCTGTATTTCCAGCACTTTCAACAGTGCTTGGCACACAGTAGGTGCTCAATGATTGAGTAAATCAATTGCATTATTATTTTAATTTGCATTGGTTTAATTATGAGTAAGGCTGTATTTCTTGTTCTGTAACTGCCTCTTCCTCATTGTCATTATTACCATTAAAAATGTTATAGTAATAATGATAATAATAATAATAGTAATAAATTTTGCTCCCTCTGTTCCTGGCTATCGGTAGTTGCCATCTCAGAGCAGACAAAAAGGGCTGATCCACTCCTGAAAATCTGTCTAAGGATGAACTTGGCAATGGTCTGGATTATTTAAAAACCCTGAATATATCCTAACCTCTTGTGTTTCTTTGGTATCTTGTTGTCAGCTGTAAAGAAGCACTTACACTGTATTATAATTGCCTTTTTACTTGTCTATTGCTTCCCCTAGAGTAGATTCCTTAAAGCAGCGGTTCTCAACCTATGGGTTGCGACCCCTTTGGGGGTCGAATGACTCTTTCACAGGGGTCGCCTAAGACCATTGGAAAACAAAAAGATATTTACATTGCGATTCATAACAGTAGCAAAATTACAGTTATAGAATAGCAACGAAAATAATTTTATGGTTGGGGGTCACCACAACATGAGGAACTGCATTAAGGGATCGCGGCATTAGGAAGGTTGAGAACCGCTGCCTTAAAGGAAGGAACTTCTTCCTTTCATCATATATAACCAGGACCTAGCACAATGCTTAACAAAGTGGGAAGTGAATGAGTTAATTAAATGAATGTTCATGAATAAATGAATGAAGCCAGCCTGCCAGGGCTAAGCAGCAAATAACAAGTTTAATTTAGTTAAAAACAAATTCCTTCTGAGCTTCACTCTAAAATGATGCCCCATATCCAAGCACCAACATGGCAAATGATTCAGTTGTCTAACTGGATCTGGGCCAGAACTGGACTTATCTCTGGGAGTTTTGAAAAGGAACTTTTTCTGGACTTTCACCTCAGGGCATTCATTGCTCTGTGGGATATGTGATGAAATATCTGTGTCTTTAGAAATAAACATTGTCTCAAAATAGAAAAAAGGAAGAAAAGATTATACTCTGTTGACAGACTTAATAGTTATTGCACTATGAAAAAATATATAATCTCAGATATGTGTATGTATGTGCATTTATATGCATATTATATATATATGTGTGTGTGTGTGTGTGTGCACACATATATACACATGCATACATTTATAAAGAGTCATTACACAAGTCTAGTTTGGCTTAGGAGGAAAATACAAAAAGACAAACAGATGTTAATGGCTTAGGGATTTGTCTGTATTTCTCCTATGGAAGATAATCATTTGGTAGTTTCAATAGACTTATTTTAATTAAATAAGCCAGTGTATTCATTTAACAAACATTCAACTAATACATACAGTATTTACTGCACACCTACTATGTCCCAGGCATTATTTTAGGTACTTAGGATATATTAATGAGAGAGAGGGAAAGAGAGAGAGAGAGAGAGAGAGAATCCCTGTCCATGGGAAACATAAAATACACATAATAAAATTACGTCGTATGTTAGACGGTTCTATGGGGAAAAAATGAGCAAGATAAGGTGGTTCAGAAGTGTGCCAGTATGTGTATGTGTAGGGAGAGGGAGCGGCAGGAGTTGCGGAAAGTGGAAGTTTATAGAATTAAATGGGATAATCAGAGTAAGCCCATTAAGAAGGTGAGATTTGAACAAACTCTTAAAGAAGGGGAGGAAATTAGTAAAGTAAATATCTTTGAAATTAATACATTAAACATTATCTATAGGTCTTGCCATATAATATAAATATTTTAATTAAACTAAGAGTTTCAATGGTTATATTAAAAATGAATATCTGAACTAAGACAGACATAATTAATTTTAAAAATCAAAGTATTAATCAGTTATAATTAATGAAATTTACAATTATTCTTTTCTGTTGGTCAGAAGAAGCCTATGGTGAACTGAAGCTTATGCTGTGTAAAAATAATTGAGAGCTAGAGAAAGAGGGAAAAGGTAACATAGTAAATATTGGCACTGCCAATATGCCAAAGAAATGCAGTTATATTATCTAGTAGTTTGATTATTTCAGGTCTCCCACTATATGGTGAAGACAGAGGTAATTCAATGCAATGCAATAATAATAGATTTTTATGGTGGGGGGTTGGCATTTGCTATTGGCCACACCCAGGGTTAAGTCTTTTTCATCGATGATTTTATATAATTATTTCAAATAATACTCACGTTATAAATGAGAAAACCGAGTCTTGGAGAGGTTATGTTATTTACCAAAGGTCACACAGTGAACCAGCGACCAGGTCTGGGTATGATTCCAGATTTGTTTGACATGAGAACCCACCATCTCACTCTTTAAACTCTATTGCAGCGGTTCTCAACCTTCCTTCCTAATGTCACGACCCCTTAATACAGTTCCTCATGTTGTGGTGAACCCCAACCATAAAATTATTTTTGTTGCTACTCTATAACTGTAATTTTGCTACTGTTATGAATCGTAATGTAAATATCTTTTTGTTTTCTGATGGTCTTATGCGACCCCTGTGAAAGGGTCGTTCGACCCCCAAAGGGGTTGCGACCCACAGGTTGAGAACCGCTGCTCTATTGCCTCCTCACTACATTTTACTATTACATCCATATCTATGATGAAAGATAAAATGCAGGTGAGTTAAATCTTCACAAGAGCAGAGGAGAAATGTAATAATATTTGACAATCACATTGCACTTTTACCTGGTCTCAACATTTAAGAAAGGGTTACTCAAGGATGTTATGTCTATAATCCACATTTAAGCCTTGTAATAATATAGCCTTTGGAAACCAAGTCTGTATAATTACATCTTAAATGAGAACACACCAACAAGCACTTTTCAGGATTTGAGATTACTAACATACCTTTCGAAGATATAAGAAAGTCCCATGATGCCTCAGTTTATACTTCAGCAGACCATATTATTTTGAGGCTCCACTGCAGAAAGTCAGAAGGAAAATGCTGAACAGGCAGCTGGCCTATTTCTAAGCTATGGAAGTATTTTCGACTCAAAATATAATGTTGCATAAACCAAAGATGTACAAAGCTCTGAGGAAGGCACGATCGGGTAGATGGAAAGATTCCTGGGTTGAGCACAGATCTGAGTTCTTGTCCTGGCTATACCATTAACTCATGTGACCTCGGGCAAGTCACTTCACCTCTATGTGCCTCGGTTTCCTCATGCGTATGATATACTGTGCTGTAAAGCTTAAAGAAGGCCAATGGGTGTACTTCCTTCAGGGGCTAATGATTGTTTGTCACAAATAACTTATTTGTACATGTGTCTCTGGAACCAGAAAGTTTGATTCAGGAAGTTTAGAATGGGAAACTCCAGTGCTGGGGAGGCTATGAGTACTAAGAGATAAGTTATCGTGAATTTAGTAAGGATTAGCTAACAGGTACTCCACTGAGCCCAAAGAGTCCTCTAGCACCAGCGTTATGAAAATGAGCTGGTTCCCCCAGCCTCTCTGTGTTCTGTACCCTGCATCCCACTACAATGCAGATGAAAAGAAGCAAAGGCCACAACACTAAGAGGCCCAGTTCATAAAGCGGGGAGGAGAGAAAAGCGGAGGGGGGAAAAAGATGTGAGGCAAGGAGATATTACTAGCTCTTAGGTTGGCACAGTGAGCGCAATACTAAGGAAAAGTTAGCCCTTTCTCTCAGGAAGGAAGAGAGATTCAGACTCCCACTCAAAGCTCTGAAAATTCCCCAACATTGTTCGGAGGTGAGAGAATATTGACTTTATTGAGAGCAGTTTCTGGAGGAGCGTGGGCTTCAGGAGTTCGTACTTTTTGTGGCCCAGGAATAAGCATGCCACAGAAGGAGCCTAATGAGAGTCACCAGTGCCCATTTAGTGCCTGGTGTTTGAACCTGGCTGACCCACTGCCCTGGACATGTCAGCCAATTTGCCTGTCACCCTCTACTTCCCTGCTTGCTTTGCCTTAGAAGGGCCAGCCCTTTCTCTCATTCCAATGACCTGAACTCTGAGTAGGTTTCAGTTTCTTTTAATCAAAAGCAGCTTGACCAGAAAGAATACCACCATGTGCCTTCCTGCTGGCTCATAAAATAGGCCAGAAACAAGAGCAGTGTTTCTCCCCAATCTCCCTACGTCCACATTCCTGATTCTGTGTCAAGTCTGTAACAGCTGCTAGAGTGGAAGGGCACCAGACGCTCCTCCTGGGTTTTAAGACTTGGGCTTCACAAACCAAGAGACATCTCCCAACCCTCTTGGTTTTGGTTTTCCTGCTATCTCTGGTGAAATAGTCCCTGTCCCTGTAGAACTCACTGAGGCTACCAACCACCTCTATCCTTGAAATAGGGGATTCAGCATCATGTCTAAGGAAAAGTCCCTGGGGCTTGGGGAGCAGGCAACAGTAATAAGGAGGGGAGATTCCAATTGTGTGATGAAAGCACCGTGGTAGCTCCCAATAAATTGATAATATGGAATTGGATAAGAACACTCCATAGAAGTTCTAAGCAATAATTGATGATTTGTTCATTAGAGTTTCTTTAGCTCTCAGTGGCTGCCCCTATTCTCCGCATTCCTCCCTGAGGCATGTCCATGGAAAGGATTTGCTGGAAACGGAGGGTCTGAGCCTGAGCTGCCCATATTCAAGTGTTAGCCCTTACCTTCTCAGGAGAAAACTGAAATTGGAGGGGTTAAAATATCCTATCTACACAGCTTCTGGAGCAGGGCCAGAACCAGGGAGGAGGTTGGGCCCTGAGGAATGCCAGGTCATCCCTGCCAGGAGAGCTTATGGATTCAGCTCAAAGGGAATGCCAAGTCAGCAGGAGATAGCCAAGTGGGGAGCAGGGATATCATATGGTGGGTCAGAGGCCAGAGGGAAGGTCAACCAAGGTGCTGATACCGGAGGGAGCTTAAACAAATGGGAGGCAGGAAGGACCAAATGGAAGTTGGGCAGGAAGGGGATAAGTCTGAGGGGCGGAATAGGGGTTTATTAAGATGAAACTGGCAAACTGCCACAGCCTTTCAGAGTACATTTAGTACACCCTCTTAATATCCTGGAGCAAGGCCTTGAAGTGGCAGTTTCCCACTGGACTTGCAGCGCACGGGTCACAGCATGCTGGGAACAGAGAAGAAGCCCTGAGCCAAAGTGAGAGGGACTTGCCAGAGGCAAAGCTAGGGCAGAGGTGGCAACCCAGAGAAGAGGCTGGCCATAAAACCAAGAGAAGGTTTAGAAAATACTGCCCCATTTCATAGCTGTCAAAATCAATGGGACAACTAACACAGAGGAACAGCTTAAGGAAATGGCCTCAGTGGCTTCTGGCAGAGACCAGGAGTGGGGGTGGGATGGGGGATTGTTGGGATGGAGCATCATGAGATGTAAAGCTGAATCTTCCAGGAAAACCTATCCAGCAGGAGGTTGAGAGAGCAAGAGATGGCCCGGCATCAGGCAATGGGACAGGCAAGGGTGATGCACGGGACGCAGATACCAGCTTGATGGTAGAGTACAAGATGAGACTCTCCTGAGTGAACTCAAAAACCCAAAAGAATCAAATGGAAGAGAGCCGTAAGAGGGGAATCCAGCGACATTCAGAGAGAACCACTGCCTAAAGACACTGAGGCACCTGGCTCTCTTTTTAGCCTGAGAACAAAAAATCATTTCCAGACCTTCATTGACTAGTAGGGCAAGGACACTGATGTTCTTCCCAACCAGAGCCCCCTGAGGCTTGGGATGGAAAGGGTAGGGTACCAATTATGAACAGTGAAGATGAGAGGAAGATCAGCATAGAACCTAAAAAGAAAGACTCAGACAGGAGCCAGCAAGAACTCCTGAGTTTCAATGAGACTTATGCCAGCTTGTGGAAGAAAAACATCAAGGGCTGCTGTGGTAAGATGGCTATTCTGATATGCCACTGCTAAGATTATGAATAGGTATGTTCTCTCTGGAGGCCAATTTGGCAATATGTAAAAGATTCATACAAATACCCCCAGCCTTTGGCCAAAAACGTCCACTTCTAGGCATCTAATTTAAGGAAATAAGTCGAAAAAGCAAAATCAAAACAAAATAAAACAAACAGAAGTAGAAAGTGGCACATATAGAATAGTTTCAATTTTGTAGAAAATTTAAATATATCTACATAAAAAAAAAGATTGAAAGGAACACTAAGGCATTAATAATCACTATCTTTGTTAGTAATATTATAAGTTTTTAAAAAATTCTCACCAGCTTTCTAAAATGAGTCTGTATTATTAGAAACAGAAAACATAAACATATTGTGTAACACCCAAAGGGAATCAGGGTGAAATTCATTACATTGAGGTGTTTTGCCTCCTTATGTGACCCTTCATAATTGTGCCTCAAAATTACACATGTGCACACAGTTTGCAAGGCTTTTAACATCCTTAGAGTATAGTTGTTTCTGATTACGAATAGACCAGACACACAGGCCCCCAATTTTTTACTTCTAAATTATTGAAATATTTTATTCTGTTGCGATGTAGCTATACTTGACCAGCATGCGTAACACAGTAAAGCCAAATGACACCCAGAGTTATTGAAACAAACAAATGTTTATTACTTCATCATTCGATTGGATCGTGTTTTCATGACCTGAGTGTCTTGATTTATAAGGCATGCCAGTGCTTCTGCAGCAGGTGAATTGGGGAAGGGGAAGCAGAGAGCTGGGGATAAGAAGGACTAGCCAAGCTATGTAATGAGCCATCCAAGAGTCAATGTCTAATGGGAGACTAGGTACTGAGATCACTGGGACGGTATCCAAGAATTCTAATCTGATGGAATTCAACAGCAGCAGATGGTGGTCTCATGGCCTGGTTTTTTAATGTTTCAAGACTAAGAGACACACTTAGCTAAGTTAACGGAGGGGAGGGGGAATGGGAGGAGTAAGAAGATGGTGTTATAGGGATTAGGGATGTAGGATGTGGAAATCAGGGAACATTCTCTCTCTTTTCTTTTTTTTTAAATTTTATTGGGGGAACAGCCATGGCCATTGGTTTCATATTACTTTCATGCTACATCAGCATAGTTGATTCTTTTTTAGGGAGAGCGCAGCTCACAGTGGCCCATGCAGGGATTGAACTGGCAACCTTGGTGTTATCAGCACCACGCTCTAACCAACAGAGCTAACCAGTCACCCCCAAGGGGACATTCTTAACAGCTACACAGCTGTACCTCCCAGAGACCAGAACATCATTTAAGAAATAAGAGCTGCTGGAAAATACAATGCAGCTTGGGTTATTCTGTGGGCCCCTCAGCACCCATCAGTCTGAATCTAATGCTCTGCCATTTTTACAGTGATACAACTGTTCTTGTTCATTGTTTTTACTGTTTCTGCCACTTACTGCCAACTTCTTGTATTCATCTTTTTGTCTTATGGCTCCTGCCCATTAATGGCATCTGCCACCTCAGAGTTTCTGCTTTCTGTGTATGTTTTTTATTTCTGTGTGTCTTTCCAACATCTGTCCCTCCTACCAATAGCAGGGGCTCTCCAAAGGCCTCCTATTTAAATTCTCCAATATAGAAGGTCTCCTTGGTGCTGTTGCTTATCTTTTTTCTCATGGGGTAGAACTCATTTGCTGGATTATTTCACAGAACACTGAAAGGCCTACAGATGGGGCACCCTTGGATGAGACAACAAAATTTGGTAGAATCAGCGAAGGACAGGATGTGGGAGCTGTGGCCAGCTTTCCTCAGAAGGGGCAATGGGCATTTCAGGAATTGAGAGTAAAAGAGATTCTTCCCCAATGCAGAGTCCACCCCATGTGAGGCAGACCCCAGCCAGAAGTTAGAGCAAAGCAGAGATCTGTCCTTAGAGAAATAAAAACTGGTAAGGTTGTCAGAATCATAGCCTCAGGAGGGAAATGGAGTCAGATAGAGAACACACAGGAAAAGACTACCCCATAATGCACGTTTGAATGTCCATGGCTCACCCCAGCCACATCAGATCTCAGGCTTGGGACAGTGTGACAAATGGTGGTAGATTGGTAAATGGACTTCTTATCACACTAAGCCTTGGTCAGGATTAGCTCAGAGCTGAGCCATATTGAACCAACACGCTGGGTAACCCTGGTCCTCTGTAGAAATTCCACAAATGCTTTTGCATTATATAGGGTGGAAACTTTTCCTCTCTGAAGACTTTATTCTTTAGCTAACAGTGGGTCAGGACATATTTCCTGAACTTGTGACTGGGGAACTCTGAATTTAAGCATTCAACACAAATCCTTCCATTTCATCCTGAAATACTGTAAAATTTACATTTACAGCATTTCATTTTTTTCCTTCAATGCGTATATTAGTTTCCTGTGGCTGCTGCAACAAATTCACAAGCTTGGATGGTTTAAAAAAAACCAAAAATGTATTCTCTCACAATTCTGGAGACTAAAAGTCCCAAATCAAGGCATTGATAGGACCATGCTCCCTCTGAAGCAGCGGTTCTCAACCTGTGGGTCGCGACCCCTTTGGTGGTTGAATGACCCTTTCACAGGGGTCGCCTAAGACCATAGGAAAACAAAAAGATATTTACATTATGATTCATAACAGGGCAAAATTACAGTCATAGAGTAGCAATGAAAATAATTTTATGGTTGGGGGTCACCACAACATGAGGAACTGTATTAAGGGGTCGCGGCATTAGGAAGGTTGAGAATCGCTGCTCTGAAGGCTCTAGAGAAGAATCCTTCCATGCCTCTTCCCAGCTTCTGATGGTTGCCAGCAATCCTTGGTGTTCCTTGGCTTACAGCTGTACTGCCCTGATTTCTACTTATCTTTATTTGGCCATCTTTCCTCTGTGTAGATCTCTGTGTCTCTTTCTCTTCTTTTAAGGATTCCAGTGAACAGATCAGGGCCCACCCTAATCCAGTATGACCTCATTTTAACTAATTACATCTGCAAAGACCCTATTTCCAAATAAGGTCACATTCTGAAGTTCTAGGCAGACATGAATTTTTGGGGGACATTAGTCAACCCAGTACAACATGTTAAACAATTCCCAATCTTTGGTCAAATTAATAATGGAAAGAATATCTTATGCTTTTCTTAGGCTCCATTGGTTGAAGTCTGTTTGTTACTTACATCTCTAAAATGGATACAGGATACAAAGATGACTGGGAGTATGAAACCTTAAATCTTTGACAAGTTGCTTAGCACCACCATAGATTTTCAAAGGATTTGGGGAAAAGTGACACCTGAAAAATGAACACTGCTTATGACTAACTGGGACATTGGCTCTAAACTCCTAGGGGGTGCCCCTATTCCTAAAGATTTGGGCTGAACCACAGGGCCTCTGGTCTAAAGCCCCGAACAAAGGCAAGAAAATGCCTTCTTATAGTCCCAGAATCAAGACTATAATTTTCCATAGTGATAAGAGGTAAAAAAAATATAATTCGCTCAAATGAAAAATGTCTGAAGGAAAAGAGAAAGTTGATATTTCTACCTTGGGAAGCAGCAGACACAGAGCATAAAAGAATGGACTTTGGAGTCAAGTTTGACATGAGTTCAAATCCTGGTTTCACTACTTACTTGTTGGGTGACTAATTAGTCTACTTAAGTCTCAGTTTCCTCATTAGAACAGTAGAGATAGTAATATCTTCCTTACAGAGCTATTGTGAAGAGTAAATGAGATCATCTGCATAATGAATTTAGTACATGGGACTTGCTGGCTATACTCATTACCAAGGCCCAGAAAAACTGACCTAAGCTGCTCACATCAGGCCTTTCATCTCCTGGACTCCGCACTGATTTCTGGAACTTCCTAGAGCAAGAAGGCCCTCCATTGTGGGAGGCACTCTAAGACCTTTGTCACTAGCTGCTTGAGATAAAAGTTCTCCAAAAAAGCAAACCAAAGAGCACTCTCATCTAAGCTAGAGGTTTTGACCTGGAGGTCGCAAACTGTCAGCTCCCAGACCAGATCCTGCTCCTTATGAAATTTACTTGACCTGGACAAAATTTTTAAAAAATTGGGATTTCTTTTCCCACATTTAAAAATCCAATGACTTTTTTTTTTTAAAGATTTTTATTGGGGAATTGGGGGAGGGAACAGCATTGGGGAATCAGGGAAGGGGAACGGACAAGTTGCTGTCCTGTTGTTCTTCAGTCTAGTTGTGGAGGACGTTGCTTCACTGGCCCATGTTGGTATTATCATTGCGCTCTTCCCAGCTGAGGCAGATAGATCAGTCGCCGGTCATTGGATGGCAGCTCACAGTGGCTCACAGCCACTCACACCCGCTCACGCCGGCTGCCGGCCACTCATGGTAGCTTATGGCAGCCGACTGCAGCCCCACTGCACCCTACACATTCACCGGTGACTCATGGCAGCCCAGCTCCAGGTCGAGCTGTTGTTCACCATTTTAGCTGTGGAGGGCGCAACGTCACTGGCCCGTGTGGGATCCGAACCAGTGGCCCTGCTGCTCAGAGCTCACACTCCCAAGCCAACTCTTAACCAACAAGCCACTTGGCTGGCCCCAATGATGTTTTTTAAAACACAAATTTCTGGTTTGAAAAATCAGAAGACCAGGAAATACTATGCCTAAATTTTCCTATGACTAGAGTGCCCTAATTGTAATGTACAAAAATTGGCACACTTTTGAAAGTGAGAGAAGGCTCTGTTAATAATTATGCCTGAACAGGCATTAACTGAAACTGCCTGAGGCAAATCAGGATATGTATTTGGTGACCCTACCTCAGTGGTCTGTAGCTACGTAGAAACGAATTCCCCCTTTTGGGGGTCTGGCTCTCTGTTTGCCCCTACTTCTAGAGTTTTGAGTTTTCAACCTCTATTTTAATACCTTTGATATCACAACCTGATAATTGGCCCTCCATCACCAGAAGCCAACATCTCTGACCTGGGCTTCTATCATCTCCCTTCTCTAAGAAGCAAAGAGTGTAGGGTGAGTCATCAATCAGTACATATGTAGGACTTCATTTGGGTGCTATCAGGAATTCTGATAGAATTTCCAATAGCCTAGCAACACTTATGTAATGTCATTAACCCTTTGTCATCATCCAGTGTCTTATTAATTAGTCTTTCTCTGCATCTATAGGGCATATGTCATCGGGCTATGTTACATGTGTCATAATCATTTAGAGACATTGCAAGATTCTTGAAGTGTCTTCTGAATCATAAAACGATCAGTTTGAGAAGAATATAAACAAATTCCCTGAAAATTCTTAATTTTCAAGGAGTCCGCATCCAATGAATGGATTATATTCCAAAAGTTTGCTTGCAAGTCTAGCCTAAAGAATAAAAAAGCATATTCCTATAGAAACAATGTTGTTGCTGCCCCATCCCCACACACATATACATACCCCAAATAAAATGTATTACGTGTATTACAAAATAAACATACTATAGTATATCTAAGGATTAGTACTGGGAACTAATCTACCCCCGAGTATTAGTAGTTAGAACTCTGTATTTCTGTAATAGAAAGTATCTTCTAAGTATTCTTTTTTTTTTTAAGTACTCACTCTTTAGAGATTGGTGGGAGAAGTAACTTACTGAGGGAGTTTGAGGGACATTCTCCTCTTCTGCCCATTTGTATGTGCAAATGTTTATTCATGTAGTATTTGTAGGATACAGACAATCTGTATAATAAATATTGAAGCTCTTTATTACCTAGAATGTTTGATGAATACAGAAAATGTCATTCCTTGATCAAAGTGGATTATTTGGAATTTAGTGTGGATTAGGACTATTTAGAGCTGGTGGGTGCATTGGCAAGAGTCCTGCTTGAAGAGACAAGTGACCTTGCTTTAAGTTCAATCTTATTAGTGTGTTATTAACTTGTTGTGCAACTTTGGCTAAATAGCTTACCCTCATTGAGATACAGCTTTCTTATCAGAAATCTGAATAGGAATGACAATAATAATTCATATTCACAGACTTGTTTTGAAGATAAATTGAAGTTATATATGTGATAGAGCTTAGCACACTGTGAAATGCTATAGAACCAAAAATAATAGAAAAGTAAATTAATATGTATTGACTCTTATTATGAACCAAGAACTGTGATGGAGTTACTATTGTTAACTAGCCACCAATATCAATTGCAGTGGCAGCAATAGTATCCTTAAAATTGCCAATCTAACTCTTCCTCTGTTGGATACAATTGAAGAGACCAAGGCATCCCTTCTACTCTAAGCAGAATCCAATTAGCCTCCTCCCACTGAAAACACTCACAAAACACCAGGCTTGTAAACACTCTGCCTTCTGATTTTAATGACACTATTACAATGGACGTGATGCTGCATCCTGGCCTATACCCCAGAGTAGGAGTGATATTGACTCCTTGGGACTTGTGAATATTAGTAAGAAGAAATGCCCCACTTAAAGAGCTGGATAATGACAACTTTTGGCCAGACCTGTTGGACTTAATTAACATTTTGATGGGGTTGGGGGAGAAAATGGTCTCGGATCCAACTAGAATCCCTTAATGGTACAATTATTTGATTCCTAGTACTTAAATGGTGTTGTGTGTTAGTCTGCTGCCATAACAAAATACCGTAGACTGGGTGGCCTAACAGAAATTTATTTTTTCAAAATAATTCAGTGTTCTGGAAACTAAAAGTCTGAGATCAAGGTGTTGGCATGGTGGTTTCTTTTGAGAATTCTCATGGATGGTAGGTGGCTTCCTTCTCCCTGTGCCTTTACATGGTCTGTGTGTGTCTGTGTTCTAATCATCTCTTCTTATAAGGACACCAGTCATACTGGATTAGAACACACACTAATGGCCTCATTTTAACTTAAGTGCCTCTTTAAAGACCCCATCTCCAAGTACAGTCATATTCTGAGGTACTGGGGGGTTAGGACTTCAACATATTAATTTTGAGAAGACACAATTCAGCTCATAACACCTGATACATCAGTTATCTGCTTTGTTCTGTAGAAAATTTCCCTGTGATTCCTATCTCCTTTATTTTTTCCTCCTCCCTATAGTCTTTCCCTGCCCCCACTACCAAAACCAAGTAGCCACTTCAGTTTTCATAGCATTTCAAACACTGATTCACGAATGTAACATTGCTGTTGGTATTGGCAGCTCCATTTCACTGACTTGATGTTCAAGAAAAGCTTGTGTAGATTAAAATACCAGTTCTCTGTAAAACCTCTTCAAAGAGTCCTTCTAGAATTCACTGTTCCTTGACCCATATTCTAAGCTTCTACTTTTTTTTAGTCTCTAAGAAACTTCATAGTCTCTAGTAAGACCTTGTCTACTTGGTCTACTCATTTCCTTAGATCCTGGTCTCTTGGTAAGCTTGTTTTATCTTCTAGTCATTTTTGCAGAATGGAACTCTTGTTTTTCCCCTCCTTGATTCTTAGCCATTACCCAGAAGGAAGTCATTAGAAGCTGACTTGATCATATTTATTTCAACTAAGAGCATTGTCTTCATCTATTCACAGGAGAGATCTAAAGCATATTTCATTTTGCAGCCCAGTTCAGGCTAACCTCTAAGCAAGGCAACTTAATGTCTTGATGATGCCTTGTTTGCCAGTCCATCTTCTCCACCCTGCATATACTAAGCTGATGGTTTCAGTGATGTTACCTAACAGGTATTTCATCAGTTTTTTGGCTAGTAGGATATATAGCTACGCTTGTGACCTCATATACTCCAGCACCATGCAGCTCCCAGACAAAATTTAATTACACTGATGAATATCCTAAACTAAATAAGTCATCAAGCATAGTAAGGATGTCAAATCCATTCATGGCAAAGGATGTCAGTCCATCATTGATAATCAATAATTTTCAAGGACTTTGAAGCAAAAGTTTATAGACATTTTGAGGCACCAACATTATAGAATTATTAACTCATAGTACTATTTTTCTTGTATTTTATTTCTTCTAATTTAAGCCTCACATTGTCAGTAATTGAGTTAATTTCAGAATAAATCATTTAAATCCAGGTATCTAAATGATTGGATAATAACAGTGCTCCTGATTCTATGAAATGTAATGTCCTATTGAACGAGGAGACTTCGCTGAACAGGTTTGTAAAACTAAATATTTTTCAGCTTTTACAAGCAGTCACTTCCCAATCCTCTGGCAAGCATGCCACAGGCAGCCACCCCTATATAAATATGCACTTGAAAAGATAAACACTCATTAAAATCCCTAGTGGTAGCATTGTTTCTCAGGGTTCAGCAATATTTGTTCAGTGGGTAGATAAAGAAAGATTAGCAATGTTTCCATTGGGCTCCACTCCTTCCTAAAGCCAGCCAGCCTTCTCTCTAAGAGAAAGGCAGTATTCTGGGCATGTGTTCCAGAATGCCTCAGGAAAACTTTCTACTTCAAGAGCAAACCAAGCTCCTATTGGTTCCATGTTAAGCCACCCATTTTTTTTTTAGGGCCATTAATGTTTAGTAACTTAGTAAGTCAGACCAACAAAATAGTAAGGGTAAATTTGTAGTACAAATTTCATAGTATAGCTTAAATATTTACATATTAATCTAAGAATGATCAGGTGTGCTGATCTAATTTCATAGATTTACAGACATTTGAAAACCTTAATCTATCAGTGAGTATAGAAAGACTCCTGGTCTTGGTTTCAGTCTAATTAGGCCAATGACTAACTGTGATGTCCGGGAAAACTGGGCTCAGCTTTCCTTATAAAATAAAGGGGTATAGAGTCAATGAGCTCTAACACCCCTCTGACTCCGAAAATTGTGGTATTTTCTTGGGAAAAAATGAAGTTATCTTTCCATCTCATAAAGCTTTTGTGAGGACCAAATGATATGATGTACTCCACAGCATAGCGTCATCCATCGAATAAAATACACAAGTGAGGGGTGGCTGTGTTTGCTTTCTTATCTGGTCACCATTTGGTAGAATAAGTGAAAAAAGAAACAATAGCAGAAAATGTTTACCCCTCCACTTTAGAGAAGGAAGGAAATAATTTAAGATTCTAGTGTTATTTATAGTTCTTTCAGATAAAGATTGGGTGAAATAATTAAACTTGGCATGTATTATTATGTTGATTATAAGCAGTTAATATAAAATCTTTGTCAAACAAAGCAATATGGTACGCTTATCTGATTAAAACTTTAAACATATTAACAAACTAATCTTTTCAAAAGAGAAATCTAGAATTTAGGCATATGTACTGTTACTTTCTTTAAACCATTTCATTTATTAATTCCAATTACTTTTCCAGGGGCTGGAGATACAATGGTGAACAAAACAGGTAGAGTCCCTTTCATCACAGAACTAACATTCCCACACTAGTGTGGGGAAATAAAAAAAATATACAAATAAACAAATAACTATACCAGGCCAATAGAAGGGTAAATGCTATGCGACATTTAAAGCAGGGTAAAAAAGATAGGGAAAAACAAAGAGAGGCAATGCTGTCTTCTACGAAGTGACCGTGGGAACATGTCAATGGTATGGAACATTTGAGGAGAGATTGGAGGGGAAGAAAGGACAAGTCATATAGGGAGGTATATGGGGGCGGGGGGGAGCCCATTCCAGGCAGAGGGAACAGCAAAAGCAAAAACCCTGAGTCAAGAAGACCCTGGGATATGTGGGGAACAGCACGAAGGACAGAGAGGCAGAGGAAGAATAAGTGGAGTGATTTTCCATGATCCTTTTCTAAGAAAAGTACAGTCAAACTTATCTTCATCTTAACATCGATTTTCATTAAGTCCCACAGAAATCCTTTATTGAACTTGTGTCCTGTGCCTCAGTTTTTCATTTGTAAAACGGGGATGATAATAGTACTTCATAGGGTTATTGTGAGGACTATATGACTCATTAAATATAAAGAATAATTAAGACAGTGTCTAGCACAGAGTAAACCATGGAGGGCTAGTTTTTATTACTATCATCATCATCATTATCATCTCCTTATTCACAACAGTATCAGGCCAATAGTATTGTGCACCAACCATTAATTATTGGGAGAGTTTCCTTACACATGTTGGCAAGACATTAAGTAGGGTCATGGTACATAGTGACTCAGGCAAACAGGTTCATGTTATCAAATGTTTTACAGAGAGCTTAAAATAATGGAAAAAAAACAAGTGTGAAATTTAATATGATAATCTAGACATAATATTAGTATGATATCATATCCATACACTCATTTGAGTTTTTCTTTATTTTTTCAGTCTTACTCAGTTTCCTCTCCTCATGACAACACAGAATTCTTGGATGTTTGCAATGTAGTCCATATTCATTTCCAGTATGTGGTCTGAATTGATTCATTGTTTCTCAATTTCAACCATCATGGAATCAAGATTAATAACCTGCTTGGTGAGTTTTGTCCACTTTGGAATCTGGCGCCTTTGTAGTCAGTGTGGTCTGTAGGGCTCTCTGTGATTCTTTCTGAACGCTCCAGAAGCAAGGGTCAAGACAGCTGCAGTGACGTAAAACCTGCCTGCCTTTGGGCCACCCCTACCTGCTTCCACTATTTTATCTCCTCTCCCAGGCATTTATTCATGGATGAGGAGAGTCTGAAAGTGAATTTAAAGTTCGCTAGTATAATCTCAGTGCTTAGAACAATGCTTGGCACATTGGAGGTACTCAATAAATATTTGTGCAATGAATATAATAGGATAAGTCTGGTGGACGATGTTGCACTCACCGAAACAGACTGTCACTGAAGTGTGGCTGAGAGGAAGAGCGGATGCCCAGTGTACTCTCCTGTAGGTTGGGTTTCCATCTCCACCGCCCACAGGGAGCACCTACCTTCACTATCATTCCCTACACCTCAGGACACAGGGTACCTGAGATAGGCTTTGCTTCAGGCACGTGGTTTTATGTTATTGCACTTGGTTTCACTAGTTATAACAAGTTGAGCAGAGCTTATGGAAACAAAGAAACAAACACTCCCCTCCCCCAAAAAACAAACAAACAAACAAACAAAAATAGCCAAAACCATCTTGGAAGGACTTTTATTCCTGGGCTCGCTGATCATTCCTTCAACATTCCACCCGGAAATACTTCCTCCCTTGTATACCAGACACAGACCTAGGTAATGTAATATACTGTAGACCTTCACAGTCTAATATAACTAAAGGCTACCAAATAAAATACTGCATGAGAATACAAGTGCCACAAGAATAGGACACTGCGTACCATATAATGTCAAATAGGATGATTGGTTTTCAGTGAGGAAAACAGAAAGGCTTGAGCAGAGGAGACGTTCTCTCTATCATGGAAAGAATGAAGAACATTTCAATAAGCAGAGTGGTTACGTGTTATTAATCAATATTGTAATTATAAAATAGTAATACTATACTAAATAGTAATACTAAAATAGTAATACTAAAATATTAATAATAGTAATTATTAATATTATGTAATAATTATATTATTATATATTATATTATTATAATATATGGTATGTATTATTATATATACTATATATAATATAGTAGTAATTATATTATTATATTATTATATTAATAATAGTAATTATTAAATAATAGTAATACTAAAATAGTAATACTATACCATCTGTCATATATATTTAATTATTAATCCAGCATCCATATGCCTCTGAATTTTTTCTTTGTCTGTGATTCTTGGTTCTCCAAAGCAATGATCCTGAGCCACTTTAACCAAGAAACATTTATATGTAAAAAACAAGTTGGTATATAAGGGTATGTCCTGGGACACTGTCACAGGATTTGGTGGAGGTATTGCCTTTTAGTTCTTCTTTTCTTTACCAAACACATGAGCCACTTGTCCCAGATGACAGATTTTTGATGTTCATTCTTTATCAGTTAGTAATTGCATTTTTTTTGTAAAAATGAATTGCCATTCGTCTCTATTTTCAAATATCATATTCCTTCTGACTAAATGTAGAATATGGCAGATGTTTAATATATTTTTAAAAAGAGTTAAGGGAAGGATGAGATTGAGGAACTTTTCCAAATTCCCTTCCCATAATTTTACACATTTATTCAGCTAATATTCATGGAGTGCCTGCTATGTCTCAGCATAGATGACAGGAAGAGTATTCTTGGTAGAGTTGTGGTATCTCACGAATGTATACTCTCACTATTCAAGAGAAATGCTATACATTTTTTATGTAGGACTTGTGGTCCAACCGTCAGATAAATGCTTTAATTTTGGTTGTTCATTTCCCCCACAGTGTTGATGAGTCCCTTTACTCAAAGAGCATTTAATGGTAAGAAGCAAGTAGCATAGTTAAGGGGGCATACATTTAACTAGCATTTATTGAGCAACTTCTATGAGCCAGGTACTGTACATAATAGTTGATGTTTTGAGAAACGTAGTTTTCTGAAAACGACAATCAGTATAAGACAGAAAAGAGTGGGTGCAATTTTAAAGTTAAGCACAGAATATATTTTTGTTCCCAAAGGGTGTGGGAAGAAGGCAGAAAAAAACAAGTTGAACACCAGGTTCCTGACTGGAAGGAATTCAAAGTGTCCACCTGAGAAATCGCCTCATAAACAACAAGAACAGAGGGCCTGCTCCTTGCTGGAAGGTGCAAAAGGCGACTTGTTCCTAAGGTTCGCTCTGCTTGTCCTGCCGCGAGCCGCATAGAGTGGCTAATTCTTCCTGCACTGTTAGGGACAGTCTGCGGGCTCGGGTACAGCTGACAGCTACCGACTCGCGCGCGAGAGCTAGCTGCCGCCCCACCTGCTGCAGGGCGCCGGGCCCCGCCCCCCAGGCGCGCGGGCCAATGGGCTGGGCGCCAGGGGGCGGGACGAGGCCGGGCTGGAGGAGCGAGGACAGGGGGTGGGGCGGTGGCGGCCGGCGCGGTGGTGCCTGTAGCTGCAGGGGTGGCGGCGGCGGCTTGGCCGGGCGTCCGCGGGCCGTGGGGGATGGGGTCGACGAGCTCCAGCCCTCAGCGGGGGCAGCGGCCGTGAGTGTAGCGCGGGCTTCCGCGTCCGGGACGCGAGATGGAGCACCGCGGTGAGTGTGGGGCGGCGGTGCTCGCTTCGGCCGCGGCAGCTGCGGCTCGGAGCTGGGGTCACCCGCGGCGGAACCCACGATTTGCGGTTCAGGGTCGCGGCGGCCGACGCGGTGGTCCCGAGCGGAGGCAGCTGCGGGGTGTGTTGGGGGTCGGGCCGGGGTCCTCGGGGCCTCAGGTCCTTCGAGGAGGGGTCCGACCCGAGCAGTGGGCGCGCGGGGCGCGGCAGGAGCGGAGGAGCAGGGAGGGCGCGAGCGGTCGCTGAACGGACACCGCGGACCCCGAATGGGTATCCTGCTGAGTTATGCGACGCCACCCCGGCCGCCGGGAAGACACTTGCGGGGCCGACTTTCATCCCATTCCACGGCCCCCCGAGCTTCCTGCAGTCCTTCTCCCTTTTCTGGCCACACGCCCTCATCCGCCTGCATGCGGAATGCAGGGGCTCCTTTTCCCTTTTCCCCATTAGTTTCCCTTCAGCGGGTCTTCACGTTCGCGTTCCTCACTTGGGATCTTTTTGGAAGTTTGGTGGCGTTTACTTAAATTTCAGCCTGACAAATGCAAAGGCTGGGATAAAATAACAGACATCTGGTGTTCCATCTCTACCTTTCCTTATCACACTTCACCTCACTTAGGCGGAGGCTGTTTTATCATTTGTTGCGGGGTGGGGGTGGGGGGACCAACTAAAGGTAGAAAAACACCCTTCTTCCCTTTCTATCCGAGTGCCCCCCTCTGGTGCATCTTTGTCACTCTATCCACACCCCTCCCCTTCCCTATCCCCACCCCTTCTCTCTCTTCCGCCTGTAGCTGTCCCTTCCCCAAACCACCCCCGCCTCCTTTTCCCAGCCTTGGCCGAAGTGAAAGTCTTGTGCTTTGCAAATTAGGACTTGACAGGCGAGGGATTGCAGCTACTACGAGGAGAGCTCGTAGTACCCTGTGAATTAGTTTCCCTGGATGTCCCAGGACCTCATGATCGCAACCCTCGTGCTCAAGACGACTTTCCTTCGGCCGGAGGAATAGCCAGGGACTCTCCTTGTCTTTTAGCCCTTCTGACTTGCCCAGGGTCTACCTCCCCTTTTCACTACTACCCCTCTTTAGAGACAAAGGTGAAGCTTCTTAACCACCCCCACCCCCATTGTTTTTTAATCTTTGATATACTCTGTCTTCTAACGGTGGATATTTAGGGGGTGTTAGGGGGGTGTTTTGTGCAAGTTCCAAGACCGCGGTGAAGCCGAAATAGCCAAGATGATTTTTGGTACACATTTCCTTTTACTTTCTTCTTTTTTGGGAATTAGCTTCACCTCCTGTTCAGTTTTTTTGGGGAGGGGGTTTCCTCTTCACAAAAAAAGAATTTTAAATTAGATATGAAAGTGCATATTTAGAGTGAGTAAAGAAATCACAACAAATTATGAGAGCTGGAGATTGAGACCCCTTTCTTCAGAAGATTTCTTAAGGCAGTTTTCCAGAAATGCGTACACAGAAATGTTTCCTGACTGTAGGAATTGTTGACCTTAAGCTTCATTAGCTTGTATGGTACAAATAGCTTTAGTCTCCTGATTCTGAGAAAAGTTTAAGAGTGAACTTGAAAGAAAGTAAGATAGGCCTGGGTAGAAAATGTTTCAGTCCCCAAATTGGCAGGTAGTAGAACTTTGGCTGAGATGAAGAAAGCACTGTTCACGGAATCTATGGTGGTGGGTCATACTGGCTCTGCCCACCTCCCTGAAATAGAACATCCACCTAAATTATCAGCACCTTCACTTCTCAGCTGTAAAGGCCCTTGACCTAGGAATGTGGATTTCTACAACTACTGCTGTTGGTCCCAGGGGTTAGTAGTATGTTGAACAAAGCTCATGCCCAAAAGGCACCCTGGAAGGATTTGTTTTCCCTGTGCCATTGATAATTCATTTCAGCTTTCACTAAGACAATTTTGCGTCATCCCACTCTGTGTTAGGGCCCTGTGGAGCCTTCAGTCTATTAGGTAGAAGTAGACAATTCTGAATAAATAAGTCCCAAGGCACGATATCTTGGGTTACCCAAGAAATGTATGTACGATGCCCTATGGGAAAGTAGAAGGATAACTTATTTTCAGTGGAGGAAATGAAAATGCTTCTTGGAAGAGGTGATGTTCTTTATGAGCTTGAAATTAAGAGAATGATTTTAACAAATATAGAAGGCCCTTCTGGCCAGAATTGCTAGTTATCTCTAATGTATACCTGGATGTCACTGATCAGCTTCCATGATTTTGCTGAAGGCTATTTTGTTTACTGGTTTTTAATTTCCTACCTCACCTCCATCCAGCATGATGATGAGCTACACACGTAAAGACACAATCATGTGTAAAGAAACAAGGGGTTCGAAAGGAAGGTTAAGAACACATTTGGGTCCGATGAGGATTTTTCCCCTATCTTCTTTGTCTTTATTATTACTCTAGGAAGTAAAAGAACCATTTGATGATACTGCCTCCCTAAATAAGAATTTCTCTTTTCTTAAAAAAATGTTCTAGTATTTGCCACTGAGAAAATATGCAAATACCATAATCTTTCTTTCTAAGGAAGATGATGGAAAATATTTTGAAAACTATTAAGGGATGAAGTTGAGTTTGAGGGACTATTTCAGAAGAAACCTATAATTTTACTTATAATTTATCGAATATTTATTGAGCATTAGAGTGATAACAGATTGTTATATACTTTGAGTTTTGACATATGTGTACACTCACGTTATCACCACCATAATCAAGATATAGAACATTTCCATCACTCCAAAAAGTTCCCTCATGCTTACTTGGAACTCTCCTACCCCCGCACCACAACCTCCCATCCCCAGGCAACTATTGATGCTCTTTGTTACTAAAGATTAGGTTCCATCTTTTCTAGAATTTCATTTAAATGGAATCATGCAATATACTTTTGTGCTTGGCTTCTTTCATTTAGCATAATGCTTTTGAGATTCAGCCATGGTTTTTGCTATATCATGGCTATTTATTGTTGAGTGGTGTTCCACTATAAGGCTGTATCACAATTTGTTTATCCATTTATCTGTTGATGGACATTTGGGTTGTGTCCAGTTTTTGACTATCATGAAAAAAGTTGCTATGTACATTTGTGTACACATTTTTGGACAAATGTATGCTTTCATTTATTTTGGGTATATGAAAGAGTAGAATTGCTGGGTTGTATGGTAAATGTATGTTTAACTGTATAAGAAACTGCCAGACTGTTTTCCAACATGGTTGTGTACCTTGTGTAGCAGCAATGTGTGAGAATTTTAATTGCTCTGCATCCTGCCCAAAATTTGGTATTTAGCTAAAATTAAGAATTCTAAGGGCCAGCTGAGTGGCTCAGTTGGTTAAGAGTTCACTCAAGAGTGCAGGCTCTGAGCAACAGTGGTTCGAGTCCCGGCCCGAGCTGAGCTGCCACTGAGCTGCCAACAGGCGGCAGGATGGCTCAGCTAAAAAAAACAAAAAGAAAAACAAAATTCTAGTAGGGTATTAGTGGTATCATTGTGATTTAAATTTGCATTTCCCTGATATTAATGATCTTGAATACTATTTCATGTGCTTATTGCCCATTTGTGTATCTTCTTTTGCAAAGTGTCTGTTAGTATCTTTTACTCATTAACTTACTGGGTTGTTTGTTTTCTTATTATCCAGTTATAAGAGTGCTTAATATAATTTGGGTACAAGTCCTTTGTCAGATATTTCCTCCCAATTTGTAGCTTGTATTTTGTTTCTTAACAGTTGTCTTTCTAATAGCAGAAGTTTTAAATTTCGATGAAGTCCAGCTTACCAATTTTTTCTCCTATGGTTGTTTTTTGTGTCTCTCTAAGAAATTGTTCCCTAGATTTTCTACTATGTTTTCTTTTAGAGAAAGTATCCTCAAAGTTCTTTTCTTTTTTTTTTTTTTTAAGCTGAGCCATCCTGCTACCTGTTGGCAGCTCAGCGGCTGCTCAGCTCGGGCTGGACTCGAACCACTGTTGCTCAGAGCTCATTCAAAGTTATTTTCTTAATAGACCAGATTGTAAATATTTTGAGCTTACAGGCTGTAGCTACTCAACTACTCAATTCTGCTGTTATATCTGAAAAGCAGTTATTGACAATACATAAATGATCGGACATAACTCTTTTCTCCCAAAGCTTTTATTTATAAAAACAGGCAGCCACCCCTTCTGACTCCTGAATTTAAAAGACTGATAGTTTTAAGTTATATGTTTAGGTCTATGATACATGTTGAGTTAATTTTAGGGGGATGCTGTGAAGGGTCGGGGACCATCTTTTTCTCATATGGATATCAAGTTATTTCAGCACCATTTGACTACCTTTTCTTGCATTTAATTACTTTGACACCTCTTGAAAATCAACGCACTGTATATATGTGGGTCTATTTCTGGACTCTATTCTGTTGCTTTAAGTCTCTCTTAATACCAATATCACATTATCTTTACTGTAGCTCTATACTAAGTCTTGAAATCAGGCACTATATGAGTAAGTCCTTCAACTGTTCTTTTTCAAAATTGTTTTGGCTGTTCCATACATGTACATTTTAGACTGTCAATTTCTACAAAAACTTCAGGAGGGATTTATTCAGATTGCTTGAAACTATAAATCAATTTGAGGGAAATTAAAGTCTTAATAGTATTGAGTCTACCAATCTATGAACTTGTTGATTTATTCAGTTCTTTAACTTGCACTAGTGTTTTGTAGTTTTAAATTTAGGATCTTGGACATGTTAAGTTTATTCCTAAAAATATTTTTTGTTTTGATGTTATTGTAAATGGTATTAGTTTCTAAAATTTTGTTGTCCAATTGTTTGTTGCTAGTATATAGAAATAAAATTGATTATAGTATTTTGGCCTTGTATTCTGTGACTTTGCTGTATTCATTTACATGTCATTCAGCTATTAGTACAACCCCATCCCCAGTTGTGACAAGCTTATTTATAGGTTCCTTAGGATTTTCTAGGTGCACAAACATACCAACTTGGAATAAAGGTTTTACTTCTTCCTTTTCAATCTGAATGTGTTTTAATTCTTTTTCTTGTTCTGTTATACTGGCTAAGACCTTCAGTAGCAATATTGATCCTGATCTTAAGGGGAAAACATTGTCTTTCATCATTAACGGTAATGTTAGTTGTAGATTTTTTTGTAGATGCCTTTTATGAGGTTGAAGAAATTCTTTTCTATTCCTGCTTTGCTGACTGCTTTAATCATGAATGACTGTGGAATTTTGTCAGATGTTTCTCTGCATCTATGGAGATGATCATATGATTTTTTTCTATTGAATATGAAACTAAGCTTGCATTCCTCAAACGAACTCTTCTTGGTCATAATGTATTATCCTTTTTATATATTGTTGAACTTGACTTGCTAATGCTATGTTAAAAAATTTGTTATGGTCAGTTGGAGAAAGACAAATACCATATGATTTCACTTATATGTGGAATCTAAAAAACTGAGTGAATGAGGAAAGTAAACAGAAGTGGTCTCAGAGATATAGAGGAACAACTGATGGCTATTAGTTGGAAAGGGGTGGGGATGAGGGAGAAGGGGAAGGGGTTAGACAGCATAAATACGCAACTACAATATTGCCACAGGGACATGAAAGACAGTTCGAGGAATATAATTAATAATGTTGTAAATATTTTGTAGGGTGTCAGGTGGGCACATGTCTTGCTAGAGAGACCACATCATGGATGGGGAAGAGGCT
>NW_017731851.1:1382434-1392593 GCF_001890085.2 Hipposideros armiger | reverse complement strand
TCGAACCGCTGTTGCTCAGAGCTCAAACTCTAGAGCGAGCTCTTAACCAACTGAGCCACTCGGCCGGCCCTGGCTGGCCCCCGTTTTCTAGCTTCTTAAAGTGGAAGCTTAGCTCATTGATTTTAGACCCTTCTTTCTTTTTAACAAAGCATCTAAAGCTGTATATTTCTCTAATCACTGCTTTTACTGTGTAACTTACACATTTTGAAATGCATTTTCATTTTCATTCAGTTCAAAATATTTTCAAATTTCCCTTGTGGAAACTTGACCCATTGATTATTTAAAGGTATATTTTATAATTTACAAATATTTAGGGGTTTCCCAATTACTTTATTGTTAATTTATTCCAAATTTAATTTTATTTGGGTCAGAGAACATACATTATCTGATTTCAATCCTTTTCAATTTATTGAGACTTGTTGTATGGTCCCATATATGGTTTATCTTACTGAATATTTTATGTGTACTTGAAAAGAATGTGTATTCTGCTCTTGTTGGGTAGAATTTTCAATAAATGTTTATCAGGTCAAGTTGGTTGATACTGAGTTGTCAGAAAAGTCATGACGTATTTTTTCTATGTTTTTCATTGCAAAAATGTGACATGACTTTTCCGACAATCTAATAGTATTGTTCAAATCTTCATATCCTTACAGATTTTCTGTTATTTGTTCTATCAATTAACAAGAAAGGATTATTAAAATATTAAGTCGTTGGGATTTGTCTGTTTTTCCTGACATTTCTGTCAGTTTTTGCCTTATATATTCTGGAGCTCTATTTTTAGGTGCATACACTTTTAGGATTATGTCTTTATAATGAATTGACTCATTTATCATTATGAAATGTCACCTTTATCCTTGGTAAAACTCCTTGTCTGATATAATAGAGCTATTTCTACTTTTCTATGATGAATATTTGCATGGTTGTTTTTGTTGTTGTTGTTTTCAATCTATCTGTGTTTTTGTATTTTAAATCTGTTTCTTATAGGCAGTATGTAGTTGTGTCTTTTTTATTCAATTGGACAATTTCTGCCTTTTCATGGGCATGTTTATAGTATTTATATTTAATGTAATTATTTATATGATTGGGTTTAAGTCTGTCATCTTGCTGTTTGTTTTTAAATTGTCTCATCTGTTTTTATTTCTTTTTCTTCTTGTCCTGCCTTCTTTTGGATTAATTTTTTGAAATTCCATTTATGTCCACTATTGGCTTACTAACTGTATCTTTGAAGACTTTAGTATAAATTTTTACTTATAATATACCTCAAATAATATTATGCTACTTCACATATAAGGACCTTATTGTATACGTCCATTTCCTTCCTCCCATACTCTGTGCTGTTGTCATATATTTTACTTCTGTATATGTTGTAAATGCCACACACAACACATTGTTATTATTTTTGTTTTAAATTTCAGAAATTTACAAATGAGGCTTGTTTGGAAGCTTCATTGGGTGAATCTAGAATGCCATTTTTATTAGGGCTGCGTTAGATGTACTACTAACACATGCCTTTCTGGGATCTTTCCTTGAGTGTTCAAAAGGTGACTCTACTCTGGCTGATAAAAGCTCAGAGGTCTCCCAGCCCTGTGGGAGCCATGGGAAATGTCCTGCTATAGCTCCCTGGAAATTCTTTTGCCCATCCTTGTGGAGTTTTGCCCTACACATGTGCAGCTTTATATTCAGTAAGAGAATTAAGGAATTGCTTATGCAAATTTCTGGAGTCTTCCTCTTTTCTCTTCTGTACTCTGTCCTACAGATTCCAACCTCTCCACCTACCAGCACCCCAGTCTCTCTAAACTATGATCCCTGCCTCCTCAACTTAACACAAGCACCACGCTCTGCTTGGCTTCTCCCTTCCTGTGCCACGGTCTAGAATATGCCTCCAGGCAGAAAGTTGGGGAGAGTGTATAAGGTTTACTTCATTTGTTCATGATCCCGTCTCTCAAGGATCACAGTTCTATGCTGTCTGTAGTAAAGTGTCTGAAGACAGTATAAGAGAAGGGCAGTTTGATCTCATTTATTCTTCAACTTGATATATCTAAAATTTTAAGGCTTTTTTAATCGACAGATTTTCTTCCCTCTTATTCTTGCAATTTATTTGTTTAAAAAATTGTGTAGTTTGCTCTATAAAATGGCCCACAGTCTAGATTTTGTCGGGTTCATCCTGTGATGTAATTTAACATGTTCCTCTGTCTTCTTATTGCTTATAGAGTGGTAACTGGATCTAGAGCAGGGTTTTTCAGCTTTGACACAGTTGATCATTTTGGGCCAGATAATTCTTTGTTAGGGGTGGGGATGTGAGGGTTGGGGTGGTGCTCTCATGTGCAAGTCGAATATTTAGCAGCGTCCCTTGCATCTACCCACTAGATGTCAGTACAACCTACTCCCCAGTTTTGACAGCCAAAAAAAAAAAATCTCTCAGGACATTGTAAGATGTTTTTAGACTGATGTTCTGTTATGAAAAGTAGGCTACCTAAACTATAGAATCAACTTTGGGAATATAAAGACACCTAGCAAAAAATAACAGTACTATGTTGACACTGCAGAGAACACATGAAAAAGATTTTAACAATATGTAACTCAAGGCTTCACAGAATGGCTGACTCAAGAGCAACATTATAGAGGATATGGATTTCTTTTTGAAAAGGAAAAAATACTAGAGACGCTAATACTGTGAAATGGTAAAAACACAAGTAGTTTCTTTTCAAATATATGTTTCTTCATTAAGTGTTTCTCTGAAACTTATTGAACAACATTTTAAGGTGTTGGACATCTACAATAGCTATACAGATGATTTTACTTTTTCTTTCTTTTTTTAATACTTTACAATTTAATTATAAACCAAGAATTTTGGACTTGCAGAAAGGTATTGTTGCAATAACATACTTTTCATACTTGAAACTTATATGTGTGATATAACATTACTTAAAACAATGCAAGTGGGGGGATTAATAAAATAATGCTTTTAACTTAAAAGTGAACTGTCATTTTTTCTAATGTTTGCAAATGTCATTATCCTCCTTACTTGGAAGAAGGGTGGAGACGATGACAGATAATTAACATATTTTTAAAAAGATTTAAGAGGAGGATTGGGATTGCAAGGCTTGTCAAAAATTTCCTTCTGTTGACCTTACTTGTAATTTAACCATCAATAATCATTGAAGACCCACTCTGTGTCAGATCCTATGCACAGTAGTTGGCTGTTTTGAGATGGGTTAGAGGTAGATCTGGTGGAAGGGTCTTGAGATTAACATAGAGCAGTTCCAAGGGGGCAGACTTTCCTCTGTTGAGCTCCCTGCGAGTTGCCCTGCCATTACCATCCTTGGCCTTCAGAATCCTTTCTTCTCTCCCCATTGGTGTCCTTCAGTTTAGTCATCAGTGGTTTTCATGGTGAGTGTCCATGGCACATCATTCTCTCCAAACAGGAACATTTGGATGTTAGGTATATCCGGCATCTCTAGTGCTTTTGATCTTAGTACAGTTAGGTTTAAGGCTTAATGGGTAAGTTTTTAAAAATTAAGTCTGCAAAATAACTATAGAGCCCAGGTAATAAAGGAGTCTGGGGTTCATATATATTATATATATATATATATATATATTATATATTATATATATTATATATATATATTTTTTTTCTTTCAGGTAACAACCTAGGGGCCTAATTGGCTTCACTTCCCTAGAACTGTATGTGAGAGGTATCCCTTCTCCCCTTCTCTGTCAGTGGGTAGTCTCTATCTCTATCTTCTCTGTCTCTCTTACTTATTCTGTCCCCATCTTATTTTATTTTCTCTTTCTCTGCCTCCACTTGTCTCTTCATCTTTCTTGGTCTTCTTTCCCTCTCTGTCTTTTTCACCTCTTAATTGTTTCTCAACTTCTCACATCTCTCTCACTTTGACTGCTTTTTCTCTCCCTGCCTGCTGTGTGGTTCTTTCAGTCTCTTGTCACACCACCACCTCGACCCCACATACCCTTTCTCCCTGTCAGAACCTTGTTCAAGACATTATCAGTGATGTGGTGAGTTCCACTGTAATGAGGAACACAGTCCTTTTTATTAAGGGGCATAGTAGATA
This sequence comes from Hipposideros armiger, assembly GCF_001890085.2. Lineage (NCBI taxonomy): Eukaryota > Metazoa > Chordata > Mammalia > Chiroptera > Hipposideridae > Hipposideros > Hipposideros armiger. The sequence goes on along the minus strand of NW_017731851.1, from coordinate 1,388,523 downwards.
AGATAGCACAAAATTATGTATTTTAAAATAGATGTAAGGGGCTGTTTGAGGTTGAATGACTTTCTCATGTTTCTTCCCCAAAACATTATTTATGATTTAATCAGGGTTGCACTGCACTCACCCCCGCCCCCCCTCCTTTTGGCCTGGGAACTCCTGATGTCTCCTCTTAATTGTTTTCAGTTCAGGGCATCATCAGTTTCTGCGGTGAGAGTACATGGTTCATTTTCCTTTTTAAGTGTAGTTAGAAGGAAATTTGGTTTTGAGGTTTCCTGATTATCTGAGGCATGCATGTCCTTGGTACTGTTGTGTTTAGGATTTCTGGGGGGGTAGGTATGTGTAAATTTGTGTAAGTTAAGTCTGAAAAATTCAGTGTGGAGCTAAAGTAACCAAGGAGCTGAGCATTTTCATGTTTATCTTTTCTAAGTAGCACCTGAGGGACCAAATTTACTTTATTTTCCCAGCATTGTTTTCGTTCTTCTCAGACATTTTTCTCATTCTGAGCGAGTTTGAGAGTGCAGTTGAAGAAAGTAATATAGGTCTAAGTGGAACTACAGAAGGCAGAGTACTTGGCTGGTTTTGAGGTAGTTTATTATTATGAAGAGGAGTTAAACCAGGCCTGTGTCACCCTTTACCTGTGTGGAGTCCTGTTTTGGCTTTTGTTTTCTTAAAGGAATTGGAGAGGGAAGTGCAAGGTGGTCAAAAGAAACATCTCATAAGAAATGTAAATTGTTCACCTGAGAAACTCCCACTAGCCAGATCTAGTCATCAGGTGACTTGTTCCTAAGGTTCGCTCCGCCTATTCTGCCGCGAGCCGCACAGGGTGTCTAACACGTTCTGCGATGTTAGGGACAGTCTGCGGGTTCGGGTGCAGCTGACAGCCTTCGCCCTGCGCGTGAGAGCCGGCAGCAGCCCCACCTGCTGCAGGGCGCTGAGTCCCGCCTTCTTGGAGCGCGGGCCAATGGGCTGGGCGCCAGGGGGCGGGGCGAGGCTCGGGAGGAGCGAGGGCAGGGGGCGGGGCGGCGGCGGCCCTCGCTGTGGTGGCGGTAACCACCCGGGCGGCGGTTCGGCCAGGCGTCCGCGGGCCGTGGGGGATGGGGTCGGCGAGCTCCAACCCTCAGCGGTAGGGTGGAGGCGGCGGCCGTGAGTGTAGAGCGGGCGTCCGCGTCCGGGACGCGGGATGGAGAGCCGCGGTGAGTATGGGGCGGCGGCTGCGGCACCTGGCTGGGGTCTTCCGCGGCGGCCGCCTGCGAATTGTGGTCCAGGTTCCGGGCGGCCCACGCGGCGACCCCAAGTGGAGACCAGCTGCGGTCTGCGCTGGGAGTTGGGCCGTGGTCCTCGGGGCTTCTGGTCCTTCCGGGAGGGGTCCGACCCAGGCGAGGGGCGCTCAGGGATCGGCCGGAGCAGCCGGGAGGGCGCGAACGGTGGCCCTGAGCAGATGATGACGATGATAATAAAAACAAACACACAGCACATCCCATCGTCCGCATCCAGTTCTAAGAGCGCTCCACATTTAACTTCTTTAAACCTCACGACAGGTCCGAGATTACTTAACTCATTTTACACACGGGGACACTAAAGTTAAAAACCTTCTGGAATACATAGACCAGTAATTGGCAGAGTGCGGATTTAAACGCAGGCAGTTTTGCTTCGGAATCCGTGCTCTTGAGTGCTCCAGTCCGGTCTTCTGACCCCTTCCCGCTCCCACCTGCCCTGACAGCAGTCCTCGCTTCAACTGGGTCTCATTCCTGAGATATTTTAGGATTTCTCTGGTGCATTGTTCTCCTCGGCTCTGTCTTTTGGGCTGAGGAGGGGTGTTTCGTTCCGTCTCAATGGTTTTTCCCAGTTCCGTTGTGCATGTGTTTGGGGCTTGACGGTCGTTTTTTGTTCGTTTTTAAAATTTTCTTTTTGACGCAAGAGCTCAAGTCGGAGAGGTTTCAAGCTGGAATGGAGCCTTAGTGAATGACGAGACGAGCCTAGTGTCTTCATGTTAATCTTTTTTTACTCTTTCTCAAGTAGGAATTGGCCTTATACCTTTTCGGAGGGGAGGACTGTTAGCTGCGAAAGGCAGGACCTGAGCGCCCCTTCCCCTTTCTCCAGCTGTCTCCGTGACGGTATCTCTTGGCCCTCAGTAACAATGTTCGCCGCCCTTTTTGCTTCATTTTCCCACTCTGTTTAAACTCTGGGATGGAGAACGTGCTCTTGGGCATTGGGTTAGTTTGAGCTGGTCAAGGGAGAGCACTGCCTGCCCGGAATGCTAGACATTTTGGAGGCGTGGGAGGTCGGGCAGCTTCCTCTTTTTTAAACGTGCTGGGTTCTGAACTGCACAGGAATGAAGTGTATGCGCATTGCATGCCTTTCTTTAGAAATTACAGTTATTTGCATATTATTGATAAAACTTTCTGACATGCCCCTATTCTTTTTGTGTGTGTGGAGATTGCTTTTTAAAAATATAATTAAAGACCTCCAGGATAATTTTTTTTCTGACTTGTAGATTTCTGATTTTTAAGTAGATTCTTACCAAATCAGAAATTATGCTGAAAAAAAAAAAGAGAGAGAAATTGTGCTGAAATAGCAGATTTCTGAAATATCTGGCAGTTTTTTCCCTGAGGTAGAAACAGTAAAATGGAAAGTATTACGTACAAATATTTGGGGCAGTTTCACACTTTAATTAGACAGCCCAGTGCCTAAAATGAAAATACTTTTGTAATGATACATTTGGAGGGGAGGTACATAGGGCAGGGACATTAACTCAGACTACTTAAGTCTTGGAAAAAACACATTCCAGGGTACAAGGAAGTTAGTGTTCATATTTCTAATGCACATATTACTCAGAATTTAGAACGTGCAGTGAAGGTTTTGCACAGTAATTTTCTGTTTGCTACAAAATTCTTTGAGAAGTAGAATAAACACATTTTTAATGTTGATGGTTTGGAGTGGAAGAGATGCATGAGAATTAGGAGTGTTTCACAAATATTTTGCTTAACAATCTGTTTGTACAGTTCAAACTTCACTTGGAAGCAATTTAGTAGGTTTCCACAAAGTCAGTTAAGTTTCTGGAATTCTAGTCGTATATCTCTTGCTTGCAGTCTATACAGATATATTGTAGTGAAAGCCACATCCTGTTCATTACTTATGTTAAAAAATAATCTCCCACAATAAAGTACTGCTAGTAATAATGGCTAACACTTATTGAGTCTTCATTTTGAACCAGGCACTATGCTAAATGCTTTCCATATTATTGCCTCATTTAATTAAATTGCCAACTGCAGTCTGTTACTAACTACATTTTATGTTATCGCTAACTAAAGGATGTTCATTTTGGGACACAGTAAAGTAGTGTGGATGGTCTTGGAACGTGTATATCCACAAAACTTTTTTATTATCATAGTTTAATTTTATGAAAGCTTGAATTAACTTTGTTAATTTTTTTCAATTGTAATGTTTCTTCTTTTCAGTTTGAAATATGAAAAGTAGTAAAATACGTATAACCAAATTAGTATATTACTCACCATAATGCTGATATAGGTAGAGTATAACCCTTTTCAGTTTCTCCTTTCCCCACCATTTTTGTTTTGTGTTTACAGATTTTCTTAGTCTTGACTAAAAATATTTAAGCATTTTTGAAGCACATTTTTCAGATTTGGGTTACTAATTTGACACTTGTTAAAGTTAATTCTTTTCGCTGAGATAGGTGAATTGTTTTATTTGGAACTTGTGATATATGTCTTTAATTTTTATAACCATCTTTTTACCAGGACAATGACCAATTCTCTCATTTACTAAACTAAAAGCCAACAAAATTAGAGTGACTTTATTAAGTAAGCTGCAGAAGTGTGGGGTTAATAATCTTATCAATGAGTGATCTGTAAAAGAGCTGCCCAAACAAAGCACCTGAGTGTTTTTGGGTTTTGTTGTTGTTGTTGTTTGGGAGACTTAGGTATTATAATAAATAATAGTCCTAGGTTATAGTCCTTAAAAATTGTCCTAGGTTACTTTTAGAAATTACCTACACAGTTAAGTATTAATGGTAGATAAGTTTACAACTAGTTTAAATGTAGAAATTACTTTCTTAGAAATAATTGGAGATTAACAAGACTATTGAATAAAGGAACTATAAAAGCTATTAGAGAAGTTTTGGGACACGTATTTAATAATCAGAGGTAGAGAAACAATAATAGAAATTTAACTTTGATTTCAGGGTTTGTTTTTTTAAGATTTTATTAGGGAGTTGGGGAAGGGGAACAGTTTTGGGGAATTGGGGACGGGGAACAGCCCAAGTTGTTGTCTTTCACTCTTAGTTGTGGAGGGTGCAGCTAGCTCAGCTCCAAGTCCAGTCGTCGTCTGGCCGTCCGTCGGCAGCCACTCAGCTCAAGGTGCCCTGTTCAATTTAGTTGCAGGTGGGCACAGCCCACCATCCCATGCGGGAGTTGAACCGGCAGCCTTATTGTTAGGAGCACGTGCTCTTACCAGCTGAACCATCCTGCCACCTGTTGGCAGCTCAGCTGCAGCTGACTGGCCTATGTGGGAATCAAATCAGCGACACTGTTGCTCAGAGCTTGCTCTCTTAACCAACTGAGCCACTCAGCCAGCCTGATTTCAGCTTTATGTAATCTTTCCTGTACTCAACTGTATATGCTTGGTGTGTGTGTGTGTGTGTGTGTGTGTGTGTGTGTGTGTGTGTGTGTGTTTGAAAGACACTGTTTCAGAGACACATTTTTAAAAATCATTTATATTTTCCATTAAAACCACTGCAACAATCTGGAGTTAACCATTTTGTTTCTATAAACATCAGTTAAAACTATAAATTTATAAGCTCATTATTCATTCTGCAAATAGCTTTCAGTAGGTCATCCCTCATATGCCATGCACTGTGCTGTGAACAGAGAACATGTGGTTAGCAAACAGAAGTGGTCTTCATTTCCTTGAGATTGTAGTCTAGATAGGAAGATGTGAACCATCTATATGAACTTCGATTAAGTGAAGTGATGAAAAGTATAGGATGCTATAAAGCATCTAACAGGAAATTCTTCTCTAGTTTGGTGGTGGTAGTTACAGGGGCAAGGGTGGTCCAGGAAGGTTTCTTTGAGGAAGTGATCTTTGAGCTGAGATTAGAATGAGTAAACAGAGGGGAAGGAGTAGTCCAGGCAAATAGAGTTGCATAGAGGTAGGACCCTGAGTCAAACAGTCAGTGTTTTTCAAGTTGTAGAGTCATAGACCCATTATGAGTAAGAAACCAATTTGGTGGGTTGCAGCCAGCATTTTAAAAAACGAAGTGGGATAGGATAGAAATCATCTGAGTATATCACCTGGCTCCTTAGTTGGAATCTGTTTTCTGTTTTATGCATTCCTACACATAACACCACACACAGACATAACATACTTAATGTGTATACTGGCCAGGATGCAATATTATTTCTTACTGTAGGCCACAGTAAACAGATATTGTTGGAAGAATGAGAAGGAGGTGTGTGTGGCAGAAGTGTTGATAGGAGTGTTGAGTAGGAATCCAGACTCCAGATGACATTGCAGAGGTAGGTAGGAGCCAGATCTCATGTTGAGCCTAGTAGTACATGCTTCTCACTTGCCCTTTGGAAGAGTTTTGAGTTTTGAGCAGAGAAATGACATGATGAGATTCATGTTTTGAAAATTGTACTACTACATTTGAAATGGGATAGGAATGATGTGGAGAGATGGTTAAGAAATTAGTAACAGTAGCTCAGACAAAAAATGATAGTAATTTCGCCTAGTGTGTTACTAGAGATAGAAGTAGTTCAGTAAAAGACCTGTAGATTAGGAAGAAAAAAATCTATAGAGTTGGGTGAGGTACTAGAAAGAGTAAATGATACAATAATATATTTTACATATGCCCTGAAAATAAGTATTACATAAAATTTACTACTGTAAGTTTTATGGAAGTCCTTAGTAATTCTACTGTTTTGAAATTATCCAAATATACAAGACAAAACATTTGAAAATGTGTTTTGTTTTGTTTTTTAAAGATTTTTATTGGGGAATTGGGGGGATGGGAACAGTGCTGGGGAATTGGGGGAAGGGGAACAGACAAGTTGCTGTCGTTTTGATCTTCAGTC
>NW_017731851.1:1346838-1381114 GCF_001890085.2 Hipposideros armiger | reverse complement strand
CTGTGTGTGTGTGTGTGTGTGTGTGTACATGTATGTATAGGTATGTGTATGCATTATTGAGAACTAACTGTAATTGAACCTCTTTTATGGGCTGGATGGAAACTTCTGTCCCATTGTCTCTTTTAATGCTTACCATCATCTCATGAGGTAGGTGTTGTCAGGATGTTATTGCCATTTTATAAATGAGCATACCAAAATAAAGGTGATTAACAGCTTGTCATATCACACACAGTAAGTGATGGAGGGGCATTTTGCAAACAGGTCTTTCTTTTTAGAAAGCTCATATTTCATCTTTATTTTTGAAGGCGATGTCATGGAGGGAGAATGTGTCCTTCTACTAAGTGACATTTCAGGAAAACTTTTACAGATTAAAACAATTCTGTACCCTAAGAGTTAAGAGCATAGATTTTGTTGACAAGGTGGATGTGAGTTTAAGTAACCAGTTCATCATTTATCAGCTGAGTTTAGACAAAATTATTTAACCTCCAAACCTCAGGTTCTTTAACTTGTGAAATGAAGAGAGTAGTAGTGTGTATATCATAGAGTTGTCAAGATTACTGGCACTTAATAAATAGAAGCTGCTAGCTGCTACCATTAGTAGTAGTACAGTACAGTGTTTGCTCTTTTGGTTGTTTTTAATAGAATTCTGAGGTGGGCTATGGGCTGGCTATTTGTGAAAATCTAGTCGAATGTTTCCCCTGGTTGATGTAGTATTTGTGTTTCTCTCTTTTTTTTTTCTCACCCTCCCCTCCCCTTTAAGGATTTCAGTTTTTCTGACTGTTATATGAAAGGATGATTGCTCACAAACAGAAAAAGACAAAGAAAAAACGTGTTTTGTCATCAGGCCAGCTATCTACTGATGTTACAACTTCTGAAATGGGGCTCAAGTCTTTAAGTTCCAACTCCATTTTTGATCCGGATTACATCAAGGAGTTGGTGAATGATATCAGGAAGTTCTCCCATATGCTATTATATTTGAAAGAAGCTATTCTTTCAGGTTTGTCCACTATTTTCTCAGCATTTTTATTGGATAGTTTGTAAAATTTTGAATGCCAGCCTCGTTACAGAGAAATGTGTACACAGTGGTAGGAACAGCGTATTCTGTAGTAGTTATTTTGTGGCTTTTTATCCCCAAATTTTGATGTTTACGGTGTAAACTATTTTATAATCAGATCCAGGGCAATACATTATAGAAACTTCGGTAAGAGTGAAGGAACAAGAATACAAAAAATGAAAATCAGTCTTTGGTTCTTTGTAGTTGAGACCATTTGACATAGGAAAGTTTTAAATCATTGGAATTTTAACTTCCTTGTTACTGGTAACACAGTGCATCGATTCATCTTTAATAAGCAGAATAATGTTTATAGTTTAAACTGTTGAGACTTCAGCTGGGATTCAGTTTTCTATATTGTTCTTAAAACCTAATCTAAAATCACTGCATTTGAGTGATTTTTTTTGCTTGAAAGTCAAACTTAATTTTGTTTTGCTGTTCTTCAGTTTGCTTCTTTAGTTAAGGGATAATCACAGAATTTATTCTCTGTCTAATTAATATGGATCAATGGAGCACAAGACTTGATTCTTCTGATGTAAAGAGTACATCTGTACTCAATGACTTGCTCTTAGTACCTAAGTCTTTCAACTTTTAGTGCCTCTTTTATGTCTAAATTTGATGGTAATGATAATAAAGATACAGCTCCTATTCTTTTGTGATAAGTAGCAGTTCATTTGTATATTCATAATGGTATGTCTGGATGTAGAAAAGGAAGATACCTCATGTTACTTATATGAGACCTCCTTGGGTTTCATAGACATTTATAAGATTCCAAGAAATATTTTCTATGTATATAAGTTAAATATTAATTTTCTGATATATATTCTGAAAAACAGAGACTAAAACCATATCGTGTGCTAAATGATGCTTTTTAAGAGTTCATTCTAGCCTAACTGTAATTTTCAGTTTGAAATGCTCAAAATAACTGGACTTGAATTGCAGCTCAAAATTTTAGTATTTGAATTTACCTTAAAACGATGGTCACATAAGCCATTCTTTTGAAACTGTGTGTGTGTGTGTGTAATATTTTACATGATTTTCAATTTATGAGTAGACGAGAGATTAGGAAAGAAGAGGATTGAGAGCTGATCCTGAGTGAAAAAAGAGAAAAATGTTAATACATACAAGATAGCCAAAGGAAACTACCCTTTGAGGTAAAAGTATGTATATGGAAATATATTTTTCATGGAAATTTAATATTAAAAATCTGTAAGGATATTATTCTTTTAATAAGAAAATCCGTACTTCATAATTTAAATAGTCTATTGTATTGCTATTAAAAAGCTTGCCATTTATGGCTGATAAATTTTAAAAAATGTAAAAACCATCTTTTAGATAACCAACCCTCATTAGTAAGCAGTGGCCAGTGAATTTTCATTATTTACTTTTGGACTGATTTTAATTCTTAGTCCTTCAATCAGAATTAAAAAGATATATATATATATGCCAGCTGAGAATAAATCTTGGAGTTGACAAGAATTTGTTTACTCTGTCTTTGGACCATTGTTATAAAAATGCAGAAATATACTATTTAGTTTATTTGAGTTGATAGAACCTTTTTTGTTTGTTCTTAAACAAGGGAGTATGTATAAACATATATAAATTAACCTCATAATAAATGATAAGAAATGCTACATAGTAGTAATATGCTTGTATTTAATATTGATCATGATTTTCAGCTTGCTAAAGTATCAGACTATTCCTTATTTACTTAATAGAATTATTACAAGAATCACATGAGATACAGTCTTCAGGAAAACAGGTAAAAAGTTTGAAATTCTGTAACTGTTTAAGGTGGTATTACTATATGTTTCTATAGACCAGACACAGGCCATGCTTTTGTCTTCTGGGTATTGAGAAATATCCCTGACCTCTGAAGTTTAGTACCACCACTGTTGTAAGGTTCTTTAGTGCCACGTTGTAAACTGTGGCCAGACAGCAAAGAGCTGTTTCATTGTTTTTCTTTTACAGTGAGGGAGCCTTGTCAGTATTTTGTCAGTGGCCTTGCCAATATTTTGTCTTTCGCCTCCTTACAAGGAAGGATGCCAAATTTTTGGCATTGTTTATGGCCTTTTAATTCATGTCAGTTGTCTGTTAAAAAGCTAAAAAGTTAGCTTTTAAGAATATAGAATGTTGGTATACAAGTCAGTCACCTTTTGGTGTAATTCGAATACTATTTTCTTTATATGCTTTACCTATCATGAGGCAATGACATGCAAAATCACTTGACTGTTGCTTCAGGTGTTCAGTCATATTGTTGAGCCTAGGCTTTGTATTTCACGGACTACTTTTACATACAAACAGTACTGAATCACACAGTCCCCACAAAGGCAGGTACACGTAGTTCCATTCACAGATTAATTGTATGTATAATTTAGACTCTGATTTCATCAACCGATTGCTGATAAATAGTGGTTTCACTTGGTACCCAGAGGTCATGAATGCAGAATGGTGTGTTCTTTCCATGCTATCTCACTTGCTTCACATGGCAGGTACTCTAAAAATACTGTTCCGTTTTCGTGATTTCATTAGCTGGTTCTGTTTTCACTGGGGATTATCTAGATCTGTGCTATCTAACATGTTAGCCTTTAGACATGTGGCAGTTTACATTTAATTAAAATAAAAAATTCAGCTTCTCAGCTGCACATTTCAAGTGCTTATTAGCCACATGTGGCTAGTAGCTACATGAAGGTATAAAAATTTCCATCATTGCAGACATTTCTATTGGACAGTCTTGGTATAAACATTTGGCTTTTGTCAGTCTTGAGAAATTGAGAATTTTTGAACTATAAATATTTTTTATTTCTATAGCATTTAAAGGAAACCTAGAAAAAGTTGTTATGGGAGCAAATTTAGGAAAAATTTACCTAGGAATAAGAACTCTTGAGGTCTATTTGAACTCTCCTTCCTTAAGTTGCCTTTTGAGTGTGTAACTTTCATCCCCTTCAATTGATTGGAGCTAGCAGATCAGTTTCCAGCCAGGTTATATTGTACAGTTTGGTTAAATTGGAAGTAAGGGGGACAGAAAGAGCTCAGGAAAGACATTCACATGATTTAGGTTCTAAGCCTAGATCTGCTACAGACTAGGTTTGGACTATGGTTTAAGCTTCTGATGAATTCCAGGTTCTAACTTGGACAGAACTATAGTTAGAAGAGGAATGTTAACTTCCTAAAGCAAATTTTATTGAACAGAAGGAGTTAAATAAAAAGTTTAATGCCATTAAGTAATATGTTCTGTTGTGAGAGGGAAGTTCTGCAAAAATGTTCAAAGTCTTAATTGAAACCCTGTTTTGTGGATTAATCCATTTTTTTTCCAGGTGAATATACAGGAGGGTGTATAAATTAATTTCAGGCAGATTTCAATGGGTGTTAATTTGACTATTGATGACTATAACTTTCAGCCTTTCTAGTGTGCGAGAACTTTGTGATATATTAGAAACTTAAGTTGCTAGTCTCAGATATGCCCTCCTGCTGTGTTCTTTTAGAAGTAAACCTCTCTAGAAGTGATTTCTAATGGATATCACTTAGGAGAGGTTAATGTGAATGTTAGTTGGTGCCTAAAAGGTATGAAATGAATCTGAGGAATGAAGTATGAAATACAGGTAGCTCATTTATTACACATGTGCCAGCTCTTAGGATATTGCTTTCCTCTTCTGTACTTGCCTAGAATGGTTTACATGATTTAACAGCACTTAAAATAGTTAACTGGCGTATTCGATTGGAAGTAAAAACCTATTAAGTCACAAATTGTAGAGTACTGTCATTAAACTATAACTTCTTCAACCATGTTGATGTGTCATAATGATTGAATGCTGGAGCCAGAACACCTAACATTGAATCCCCTTTGGTCACTGGGCAACTTATCTTTGTTGCCTCAGTTTCTACATCTGTTAAAAGGAGTTAATCGTACCTACATCATTGGGTTGTTGTGAAGATTAAATGAGTTCATAAATGTAAAGCTCGTGGAATAGTGTTTTAAAATGTCAGCTATTATTTTTACATTCCCCAAGTGGTTGGATAAAGAAAGCTGCTGTTCAGGCTTTACTTTTATCCTGTAAATTCAGAAGTTGTTAAAGCAGGAAAAAAAAAAAAAAAAGGGAGTTTCCTAGTGATAAGTTCTGAAACTTTTTTCCCTCCTTTTTGTTTTCATTGCTTTCCCAGAGAGGTTAAGCTGAATTAACAAGACTGTTTTAAAAATTGTCAGTTTTTTTTTCTTTTTTTTAAATCAAGGAAAACACCATAGTTTTTTTCATTTATTTACTTAAGCATTTCCATGAAGTGTTTGCAGTATAAACACTGTGGTATTGTGTTAATGCATGAGAACCAAAAAGTGGAGCTGGCTAATCTGTTTTCACTTGATAAGCTGAATGAAGCAGAAAATAAATGGTACAAATAAGTGAAACAATAAATTAAAATTCAGATTACCATATTACTGGGATAGATAGTAGATAAACAAACAAACATTGGGATGCAGGAGTTTTACTGTTCTAGATAACTACTGTTAAGATTTTAGTTGAATATTATTTGTATATATAATACCTTTATGTAGTATAAATTAAATTTTATTACACTTACAATGTGGCTGCTATAAAATTTAAAAATTATCTTATATTTAGCTATATTGCTGAATTAAATACTGTAATTTAATTTCATAGGTATAAAAATATTTTTATAAAATATCTTTAATTATAGTTTTATTTCCAAGTAATTTGCTAATTTAGATTTTTATATACAAAATGAAATTGAAACTTAATTTTAATGTCTCTTTTTCATTAGCCAAATTACTGTGGGACCTTGCTATATTTGTAATTGAATATAATTGTATGTGAGACAACTCTGTTTTCAAAGGTATATAGTTTGAATGGCTTACAGATTTAATAGTAACAATAACTGCTTATACACATTAAGACTATAAAGCAGTTTGATTTCTGTTCATTTGTTTGATACTCACAACAACCTTTTAAGGTAGCTAGGATAGATGTTCTTATTAATTCCTTTTTTCTGATGATGAATCTGAGATCAGAGAAGCTAAAAGTTTTGTATACAGTCATCGTCATTTCAAGAAAGTGTGTGGCAGCTCAAGCATTGGAACCGGGTTTCTTGATCTAAATCTATTGTTTTGCACCACACCAATCAGCCGCTTCACCTTTCCTCTGTGTTGGGGAAGAACAGTTAACTGTCCTCATGTGCTTTGCTCACTGCTGCTTCTGTGTGGGGGGTGGGGAGACTGTTTAGTGTGGTGAAGGAGCGGCTTCAACTTTTCTCAAAAGTTACTTTCAGCTTGAGGCTTTTTGCCTCATAAAAAGAATTTGAAGTGGCTTTATTCTTATTTAAGGGAAAAGAGCGTTTGGTAAAAATGGAATATTTTTTAGCACTTATAAAACATAATTAAGGGCTTGCTATAATTTATAAAGTCCCAGCTGAAATCCTATCAGGATAAAGTGATGTGCTAGTAGTTGACTCTTCTTCTACTCAAAAATATAAGAAAATTTATGCATCTTTGTAATTAACATTTTCTTTATGTAGTTGTCATGTTCATTTCTGTTGATGTATAGGCTTCAGAAGTGCGTTTAATCACAGGTAATGGGAATTATTTATAAAATAATTTGAGGCACTTTTGAAATTTCTTGCTGAATAACTCAGTTACTGTTTTTCAGCATTTTGATTTGGAACAACTTCAGTATGTGTTTATAAGGGCTTCTTTGTAGAAAGAAAAGAATTTCAAGTTGATAAAACATTTACGTTGATAGTTATTGGAATGTTTTGCAGTGATTTTTCAGAATCACCATAGCAGGGATTCTCAGGACCCCTTATACTGTAAAAAATCATTGAGGATCCCAAAGACTTTTTGTTTATGTGGGCTGTGTCTATTGCTATGTACTGTGTTATAAATTAAAACTAAGAAAATTGAAAAAGATTGAATAATTTTTTAATATATTCATTTCAACGTATTTAATTTCCTTGACTCTGAGAAGACTAGAATCCATTACTTAGGTATATTTAGGCATTTAAGCCATTATTATTTTGTAGTTCTTGCATAATACCCAACACTAATTTTCAATATTAATGGTTGATGTTGACACTCAAAAATTAAGCTGTTTTGGCCTGAGACCTCAAAATAAGGCAAAGGATTCTTACAGTATTTCCTAAGCATATTAATATCTGTGGATTTTACTGTGAAACATCAGAGTAGGGGATAGACATGATTGGCTTTCCTTTCTCTTCTCTTTTAAGACTAAGATAGGTTTCAAAAAGAGCACAACACAGCTCTGTGATACTAGGTAATCACTCAACCTTGGTTTTGATAAGTAGGCAGAAGTATTACCATAAACTACCTTTTTTTAGTTATAGGCCAAACAAAGAATAGACTTTGCAGTGCAAAACTGGGAAAAAAATATATTGTTATTTTTTACAACTAGTCAAATTTTATTTTCAGAAGTTTATTTCAAAGCTACTAGGTTCCATTTTAGACCTTACCTGTGTTAGTAACCTATTTCTACTGCTGCATAAACGAATAATAAGAATAGCTGCAAACATTTATTGAGGGCATACTATGTTCCAGCCACTGTTCTAAGTATTTTATGTGTTTTAACTTTTTTAATCGAACAACCCTATGAAGTAGCTACCATTATCTTCTCTTTAAAGGTGAGGAAACTGAGGCACAGAGGTTAAGTAACTTGCCCAGTGTCTCTCAGCCATGGAATTGGAATTCAAATTCAGGCAATCTGGTTTTAGAGGCTATGCTTTTAACCAACCACTAAGCTCAATTTCCTCAACTAAGTAAACAGAACACCCACCATTAGAAAACAGATAAAATAGATATTGGTCATTTATTTAATTATGATAATTAATACCTTAATTATTATACAGATAACTGCAAATTCACATTTTCCTACGAATTAAAAAAATACATAAATGAATTTTTAACTATGAAAATAAAACATTTATGGGAAAATTTTCAATAGTACATAAAATTCCTAAAATCTTTTGCCCATCTGTATTTCATTTTTTAAATAGACTTTATTTTTGGACTAGTTTTAGATTTACAGAAAAATTGAGAAGATAGTACAGAGCATGCCCATATACTTCTATAACCAGTTTCCCCTATTTATTAATATTGTACATTAGTATGGTATATCAGTTAATGAATCAATATTTCATAATGATAATTAAAATCCATAGTTTATTCAGATTTCCATAAATTGTCCCTTTTCTCTTCTAGGATCCTATCATATTATATTTAATTGTCATGTCTCCTTAGGCCCTCCTTGGTTGTGACAGTTTCTTAAACTTTCCTTGTTTTTGATGACCTTGACAGTTTTAAGGAGCATTGGCTAGGTATTTTGTAGGATGCATCTTGTTTAGAATTTGTCATTTTTTTCATGATTAGACTGGGGTTATGGGATGTTGGAAGGAAGGTAACAGATGTAAAGTGCCATTTTTATCACATCATATCAAGAGTACTTACTGTGAACATGACTTATCACTGTTGATGTTGACCTTGATCACCTGTTTAAGTAGTAGTTGTCAAGTTTCTCTACTGTAACTCTTTTTGTCCCCCTTCTATACTGTAGTCTTTGGAAGGAAGTCACTATGCACATGCTTCACCTCCTTGAGGACAAAATATCTATAGAAATTATTTCGAATTTTTCTATACAAGAGATTGTCTCTTCTCCATCTATTTATTCAGTCATTTATTTGTATCAGTATGGACTCATGGATATTTACTTTATACTTTGGATTATAATCTAGTACTACTTTATTTATTTGTTGCTCAAATTGTTCCACCTTTGGCCATTGGGAGCTCTTGGCTTCTGTGAACCCTTGGCATACCCTCTTCAATGTGAGGTTTTGTATTTAAAAAAAAAAAATTAAAAAAAAACTCTTACTTTCTGATATTCCAAGATGCTCCTAACTCATCTTGTATGTTTCCTTCCCTAGTCCTAGAATCAGCCATTTCTCTAAGGAGCCCTGGTTCCTTTTATTGGAGAAAGGTATTAGAAACCAAGATCAGGGTGCTAAGGTGTGCTCATTGCCACTGAGGTGCCATTTCTTTTAGGCCTTCTCAGCTGACCGAGCAAAAAAATACATGTGTGTATACTAACCTCTATATACACACATATTTATCAATCTATATGTAGCCACCTATATCTATATTAAGCTAAACATGAATTCTCACTGAAGTATGGAACTAAAATCTGTCCCCACATGTATCATTATAGCCTCCTCCCCTAGCTTATTTGTAAGTTTCCACTCCAACAGTGAGATACCTGGCTCCTACCATTGACTATCCATGTACTCAATTGTTCAGTTCCACTATACATGTATTATACTAGTATCAGAATTAACCTGAACCCTCATGGAAAACACTTTATCAACTAGAGTACAGAATTGATGTGCATTTTCCTTGCCTATAGTCTTATAGATTCCACTCATTTCCAAGGCTACTTAGGCCAGCAGTTAGTCCCTTGTATTTTTTTTTTTTTGGTCCTATCATTAAAACTTGTTGGTTGAATGAGTCAGATTCTCCTTAAGGCACTCTATTCTCTCCGCTTCCATCACTGCCTGAACTATTTTTCTGAGCCTCTTCCTGGAATACTCATTGTCCCAGTATACACAGCTTCCAACTTTGCCTGCTCCTCTTATCCTACATATTTCTTTCTCTTGATTATGCTGTTAATGAATGTAATACTTGATGGATGATGGTAAGGTTTCTTGTTTTTGTTTTTTATCCTATAGATAGTTTTTTTTTCTAGTGATTATCTTTTAACATTTCTGAAAACATTGATTGTATTATTATAAAATGATACTATTTAAAAATGATTTCTGTTTGTTTTTTAAGCTATTTCAATAAGGAGCAGTGTAACATAAGAGCATGGCTTCTAGAATTATACTCCCTGGGTTTAAATTCTGGCTCCACAGTTTAGTAACTTGGTGAACTTAGGTGTGCCTCAGTTTTCTCATCTTTACAATGGAGATTTTGAAAATATCTACCTAATAAGACTGATTGAAAGTTAAATGATATAATATCCTTAAAGTACTTTTAGGTACTAAAAGCACATAGGACACAACAAATGTTAACCATTATTAAGCACTAGTGCTATGTAAGGTTACAGAAAGGAAAATTACTTGGAGTATTGTATTTAAGGTGGTTGTCTTTTCAGACTTTTGAGGATTACTTCAGGAGTTTTGAAGGTTAGGGCGATTTTGCTTTCTGGTTTGCCTGGGTTGGTGATTCAGGAGCACACCTGTAAGTGCTGTTATGATTGTGAGTAGCACCCCCCTTTTCACTGGCTAGAGTGTTCTAGTTTGAATGATAAATTATATGGTCACCTTATTTCCAGGGGTTATAAAATGCTGTCGGTAGCCCTCTGACCAGAGTTGGTGTAAGTGAGTGGAGTAGGTGGGCTGGGGGGAGCCAAAGGGAGACTAGGAAAGAATGCACAGCTAAGAGAGCAGTGTTGCTTTGTTCCAGCTCCTTGAGGCCAAGGAGGATTGTGGGCCTGGTATAACCAGATTTTGATTTTTCAAGAGTAAGCAGAAATCTGGAATTTTTTTAATGAGCCCCAAATTTCATCATTGGAAACTAATTCAATTTTTCTAAAAAGCACAAAAATTAATTGAACTATATAAAGGTGTATGCATTTTATCATATCTGTGAGTTGCTGACTTCTAATATCTTATAATTCATTCAAAGAATCACTTCTAACATGGAAACTTAACATATAAGTATTCTTGAGTATTGGTTAATATATCAGACACTGTAGGGCTTTAACTGTTACCATATGTATAAAAAAGTATAGTAGAATAAAAGCTATAAGACAGGAAAACTTACCTTATAAAGTTGCTGCAAGGGAAATCTGGAGAGCATATTTAGACTGAGAAAACTGCAAAAGGTAGTGCTAAATTCATCATAACTGTGAGTGCCTTTGAAATCTTTAATGAACTAAAATGATTAAAGGTAATTTGAAGGTTATACATATAAATTGTACATAATTGCTGTGGTAAAAATAGAAGTGAACGTATAGTAGGCAAAAATTGTGGAATCATTGCTTGTACTTGAAATTGTGCTTCAAAATAATCTTTCATAGTTTAGATTCCTGAAACTTGGTTTTGGAAACAAATTTTAAAAATGTTTTTCCTTTTTAAGACTGTTTTAAAGAAGTCATTCATATACGTCTGGACGAACTTCTCCGTGTTTTAAAGTCTGTAATGAATAAACATCAGAACCTCAATTCTGTTGATCTTCAGAATGCTGCAGAAATGCTTACTGCAAAAGTGAAAGGTAAGAAAGATATATTAAAAGTGGGTTAGTGTGGGCAAAAAAGGTCCAAGTGATACATTTTTTGTTCATAATGACTACAGAGCATCCCCTCATGACATTTGTGTGATGTGTACCACTAGGAGTTACGTATACCTCAATACTTAATGTTCCCACTGTCACACTTAAAACACTCTTCCTTTTAAAAATTTAAACTATTTGGCAGGAAACACTCGAAAAATACTGATAACTGTGAAATAAACTAAACAACTGATGTTTAAAATTTTTTAGTTTTTTGAAAGAGTCCACGCTCCTTTGAAGTAGGTTATTAGTGGACAAAAAGGCTTTGTTATGTGAGGACAAGTGGTGCTAGAAAATGGCCATTTGTTGTGACTCCACTTAAAGGAGGGAAAAAAAATGGAGAAAAGGACTTAATTGGAACTGTATTTGAAGTGTGAAAGAATGAAACTTAAATTGTAAAATAAGTTTATCGTCTGTGTTTATGTATGTATGTGTATAAAACATGTGCTAAATGAATCAAGAATTGGGACATTGTCTGATGAAATGACTTGCCAATCAAAAATGTTAGAATCTGTTATTCGGGGCTGTGGTATATAAGAAAGACAGGGTGAAGGGGGTATTTGAGAAGAGATGAGACTGGAGGCATCAGTTAGGAGATTGTTAGAAATAAAGGGCTAGATGATGAGGGTGGACAGTCTGATCTAAGGCAGAAGTTGGGATGTGGTAGAGGTGGAATGTGGTTACAGAAAAGGGGATGGATGTTGATTTGGCGGAACATACCACAGGCTGTATGTTAGGGGTTAAGTTGGAGTTTGGAATTGAAGAGGACTTGAGAATTATTGATGTGTAGTAGGTGGTGGAAAAGGACAACACCAACTCAGGGTGTGCCAAGTAAATAGAGGACTGAGTATGAGATCCCAGGGACAGAGAGAAGATAGAGGAACCTAAGAAACACCTAAGAAGTGAGGAGATGATCTGGAGAAAGATGTCATGGAATTTAAAAAGTGCAAGGTTCTAAGAAGCGATCGTCAGTGTTCAGTGTCACTGATAGGTAATATGAATTCAGATAATGTTGAAATCTATAAATGTGACTCCCTGTGGATTTGGTAAGGAAAGGAAAGGCTTCACTGGGGAGAGGGATTACCTGTCCTGAGTCTCAAAGGTAGAGTAGGCCTTAACTAGACTAGAAGGAGTGTTGAGGACTGATAGAGGGCGCTTGTACAAGAACTCTGAATGTTGAAGAACTTGATGTGATTGGTGAACACACTCATATCTAGAGAGGGCAAAGGGCAAGTGTCAAGGAATGAGGCGGGAAGAGAAAAAAAAGATCTGTTCATTAAAATATAGTCCATATACTTAAAAACTGCCTCCCCTACTTTTGACATAGATTTATCATGTTTTTGTGTGGTTCTCTTTTTTCTGTATTTCAAGCACTGAAAAAAAATGTTGATGGATTTAAATGGGAAAAATGGATAACTTCTATTGTGACTTTTTAAAATGTGCTTAGTAACCAAATTTGTTTTTAAATAGACTGTTTATAAGTGCCATTTAACTTAGATAGGGAAATTTGTGTCTATAGATAGTAAAATTTCCATGCTTGGAAATAGCGACCACAGTTCATTCAATTGTTGTCAGTAGCTATTGTGTTCAGTCAGGATGTCCTGGGGAAGGAGTGTGCCTGTGTATAGTTGGTGTCCACATTCCAGAAACAGACTTGAAGAAAGTGGCCTCTCAGCTGCCTTGAAGATCTTTTTTCTTTGAGGTAAAGCAATCTTTTGAATATTGTTTCCCACTATGACTGTCTTTACCCTTAGGTTTATTGTTAGGATTTTACTTTTGTGTTGGATGAAATTTAAAAGATTATTTTGTTGGGAAATTTACTGTGTTTCAGTAGGACTTCATGAGACTAGAGATTTGAAAACTTTAAAAATTGTGTTTTCTTATGGTATAATTGTGTTTTTAAAGAAAACTCTCCCCTCTTATTCTTGATCCCATTTAAAAATATCATTGATAGCCCAGAAAAACCTTCAGTGACCTAAAAAATTGAGATCAAATCAGAGCTTATTTAATTCTTTCATTTAAAGATAATTTCGTTTTCAAACCTTGGAAAGGCAAGAGAGAGGTAGAAACTGTTCTTGAACATCTGTTCTGTGACATTCTAACTGTTTTGCATAAGCTGTCTATAATAAAGGAACATTTTTATTTCTATTTTAAAGAGGAAAGCATAAGGAAAACCATTGTATATTAGGATCAGAAAGCTGTCAGGAATGTGGAGATTATCTTGTCCTAACCCCTGATTACATTTAGAAAACAGTGGTGACCTGACTTGCTTTGAAGGTCTTAACTGTCAAATACATTTTGCAAATATACCAAACCATTTTAAAAAATAACATATAAATACAGAGTAACTTTAGAATCAGAGAGGTATAAGCTTGTTTGTGCTGCTACAGGCTTAAATGTGTGAAATCTATGCATTTCTGTGCATAATAAGTGAGAAATTGGAATCTTACTCCTTTTACTTTTTATTTTAAATGTGGAATTTACCCTTTAATAACTTTAAAAGAAAAATCCTTAGCTTTCCCCTATTTATTCTCGTAGTGATTTGTATTTCCTGTGTCTCCTCCTGTTTCCAAGCAGGAAGTTTAGTCTGACAAAATATTTGCAATATGGTAAGACAGATATAGCCTATTTTTTAAATAAAGACATCTTCAGCATTCAGTAATTTATTATGTACTTAGTATTTGTGTTTTCATTAGTATTTACAATTATTTTGGTCAATTGTATTTGTGATATAAATTAAAAGGACGATTTATTTAGGTTTTTCTTGATCTGCATTTTACCCTATATTTAAAAATTGACTAACAAAAGAGAAAAAAAGCTATAATTATACCTACAAAATTATAGAAGCCTCCTGTTTTCTTTGTTTTGAAAACTTAATTTTTTAATAGACAATTCATTTACTCAGTTCATAATGGAAATGGTATAAAGGAGATTCAGCAGTGAAGTGTCTTTCCTACCTCAGACTTAGCCACCCATTCCTTTCACTAGATAAGCAACAACTGTTACTGGTTTTTCTGTATCTTCCAGAGACATATTACTCATATATAAGCAAATACTGTATGTTCTCTTTTTTACTCTCCTTTTTACACAAATGGTAGCATTCTGCACCTTGCTTATTGTTTTGAGTTATCTG
Organism: Hipposideros armiger; assembly: GCF_001890085.2. NCBI lineage: Eukaryota > Metazoa > Chordata > Mammalia > Chiroptera > Hipposideridae > Hipposideros > Hipposideros armiger. The sequence goes on along the minus strand of NW_017731851.1, from coordinate 1,366,588 downwards.
CACATAAAGGGTTTCCTTATTTTTTTGTTATTTGTTTTGCTTTTTCGAAGCTGCATGGTTATTCATTATATTGATGTAGTATAATTTATTTAACCAGTTTACTACTAATGTTCGGATTGTTTTCAATTTTTTTCTGTTAAAAACAGTGCTTTAATGAATACCCATGTAAATTCTTAGATGGTAGTTACTGGATCAGAGAGCGTGTGCATTTATATTTTGGATATTGCTGACGGCCCTCTGTAGAGATAGTAGTGCTGAAAGGCCTATTTCCTCCTGCGCTTTTGCCAACAGAACTGGTTACCAAGCTTTGTTATCCAGTCTTTGTATATCTAATTATAGTAAAAATTTGTATTTCAGTGTAGGTTTGATTTACATTTCCCACATTTTATGAGTACAGTTGAGTATCTTTTCAGATGTTTCATGCACATTCTTTTATGTGAATTGACCCTTTAACCATTTTTTTCTTGATGGTGGGTTTTTTTTTTTTTTTTTTTAGCATTTGTAGAAAATCTGTACAAGTAAAATTCGCCTTAATCTTTGATATAGGTTGCAAATTTTCTTTAGTTTTTTATCTTTTGATTTGTGTATGGTATTTTGTTTTATTTTTGCATTTAAATTTATTAATCTCTTGTATGGTTTTGGGGTTTTAGGAATTAGGAAGGACTTCTCTGCTCTGAGATTATAATAGCATTCTCCAGTGTTTTTTCTTCTAAAGTTTTCATGGTGTCATTTATTAAATAAGCTTTAATAAGCCTAGAGTATTTATGTGCTTAACTAATTTATCAAATAATTCATCTTTTCCCCACTGATTTGTGATGCCATCTTTATCATAAATACTAAATTGTCACATATATTTATATCTATTTCTGGACCTTATTCTGTCCCATTGACTTGTGCAGTCTTGTGCCAGTACCTGGTAAGGATAGATCCTCTTTCCATTACTCTTTTTGTTCAGGATTTATTTTTCCATCCGGATTTTTGAATTGGCTTGTCTAGTTTCAAAAAATATCTTGGTATTTTGAGTGAAATTTATAAATTAAATTAAGGACAATTTATATAACTGGCATTTCTATCTGAGAATATAGTATGCATTTTCTTTCAAGTTGTCTTTTGTGTTTCTCAGAAGCAACTTAAAGTTTTCATTTTGTAAATCTTGTTTTTTTTACCCCAAGCATTATTTTTCCGATGCAAATGGTGAAAAATTTCTTCTGTTGTATCTTTTAATTCAGTGGTTTTCAAACTGTCAAACCCGATTTATGACATCAAGTTAGTAGACTATGACCTACATTTTTAAAATATGAAAAAAAATATGAAAAAGATCAGAATGCAACACTCGTATAAGATTTAAGGATATTCCAAAAACTTTATAGGTGTTAATATAACTGGTAACTATTATATATGTATGGCATACTTGGTCATGATGTGTAATATGTATTTCTTAATGAAGATTGTAGTCAAAAAAGTTTGAAAGTTGCTATTCTAAAAGGTGTATGTATGAAAGCTATTCATATGATTTCTTAAAGCGTATGATTTCTTAAAGATACATTTCTTAAATGTATCTTAGTGATATTGTTATGATATAATAGGGAGTCCCAGAGAGACAATTATTTGAACCTAGAGCGAAATTTTGATGAGATTTTGAAAAATGGCTAATAGATGGGCGAGAGTAGAGACAGACACTGATACACTGATTAGCAGGTTGTTAAATAGTCCAGAATAGAGGTACAGTGTGACCTTTTGAACTAAGGCAGTGACAGTAGGAATGGAAAGAACTAAAAAAAATATTTTAGAAACATTTTGAAAGCTAAGCTAATGAGCTAAGGGATGTATGGAAAAGAGTAGGCTTGAGGGGCAGAGCAGAAGAGAAGATACTCAGTTTAGTACATGCTGAGATTGCAGTGCTGGTGGGTAAAGACTGGGAAGTAGGAGAAGGAACATACCAAACAGACCATTGGAAATGTGGGTCTGAGGCTCAGAGGTTAAAACTAGACAGGTAGTTTAAGGATTCATTCCCTTAAAGGTACGAAACTGGATGAACTTCTGTGGGGATAATGAATAGAGAAGAAAGCTAACATGAGAAATGCAGGCTTAGTGGGAATGACTGTATGAATTACAAATTGCCTATAGATGAATGTAGAAGATGTTCATGTTTACTGATTAGCAAGCACTGTACTCTAGGTGCTTTACATTTCTCAGAAAAAAATTGAAGTTAGGTACTATATCCAGAGTAACACAGGAAGTGGCAGAGGTCACAGATTTGAACTCAAGTCTGAAACTCTGAAGCCTTACTTATTTTAGTTACTATAACACATTGCTTCTAAGAGAGCAGAATACTTCAAGATGGAAGGGGGTAGTTAAAATTTGTAGTAATAATAGCTGACATTATTGAGGATGTACTTACTGTATGCCAGAAACTGTTAAGCTCTTTATATAGATTATCCCATTAATCTTTACAGCCAATTTTTGAGATAAATGCTATTGTTATATCAGCTCTCATTTTGCAGATAATGAAGCTGAAACAGAGAAGTTTGTCCAACTTTATGTATTAAGTGGTAGAGATGTTGAGAGTTGCAGAATAGTCAAGTAGGATGAAAACTTAGAAGAAAAAAAGACCTCCAGATTTGACTAATAGGAGCTCATTATTGACAGTGTTATTCAATGGTATTGAGTGAAAATAATAACATTTATTGAGCATTTTCTATATAACAGGCTCTGTTTTAAGTTCATTCAGTCTTTACAACAGTTCTCAAAATACATATTATTCCCATTTTATAAACAAGGAAACTGAAGCACAGAGAGTGAAGTTACTTAACCTAATGAGAGACAGAGTTAGGATTTAACCTAGGCAGACTGGCTTCAGAACCCATCCTGTACACAGGGGTCAGCAAACTACCAGTGGGATAAATCTGACTGCTAACTGTTTTTGTAAATAGTTTTATTGGAACACGGCCACTCATATTTGTTTGTGTATCATTGTATCTCATTTGTTTATATATGGCTCCTTTAGGAAGAGTTGAATAGTTGCAACAGAGTCTAAAATATTTACTATCCAGCCCTTTCCATAAAAAGTTTTCCAACTCCTGATAATCATTACACTGGATGAAAAGCCAAATTCTAGTTAATTCAGTCATGGCCTATTTATAGAGGTTTGACAGTAAATAAATGTTAAATTAGATTGAATGGTACCTTTAAGATGAAATATGGTAAAATGAGAATTTTTTCAAGAACTGTCAAGTTGGCAGAGTGGGTGAATACTGTACTTGCCTCCTCCCACAACCACATCAAAATTACAACCAAACTACAGAACAGTCATCAATGAGAATCACCTGAAGTCTAGCTGAACTAAAGTCCCACAACTAAAGACATACAGAAGAAGCCACATCGAAACTGGTAGGAGCAGAGATGCGGAACAGGCTGGTCCCACACCCACTTGTGACCGTTAAAGTCAAGAGGGATATCTCAGCTGTGAAGGTCCTCTTCTCCTCTGGAGCGCTGAAGGGTCCCAGCCTCACACCAGGCTTCCTAGCCCAGAGTTCCAGTGCCAGGGAGAGAAATATCCATAACTTTTGGCTGTGAAAACCAGCGGAGACTATGGCTGAGTGAGACAGAAGTGGGCTGCAGTCCTTGGTTTTCCTCTTAAAGGACCTGTGCATAGACTTACTTGCTGACCGACTCAATCACTCTGAGCTCCCATGTGGGCACTGGCTCAAGGGGCAACAGGAATAGGCAGGGAGGAACTGAGTTGTCTGGCTTCAGGGCCAGAGCTGGTGGAATGAATTTCTTCCACAGAAGTGTTAGTAGACTCCATTGTTTATTTGTTGAGCCCTTCTCCATCCCGGTGTGCAGATGCAGGTGGCCGCCTTATCTGAGTTTCCATCAAGCTGGCTAACACCGTTTGTTCGCCTTACCCTGGTGATTCTGAGACCCTGCCCCACCCAACTTTCATGCTCACCGGCTTTCCATACAAACGATCTCTCTTGGCTAATGCTGCGGACTTTTCCTAAAATCTCTCAAAAGTTCACAAACCCCAAACAAGCAACATCTGGCTTTGGAGTGCCCCATACCCCTTATTGAGCAGCCCTGAGCCCAGCACTAGTGGCAGCCAGCCTCGGTTCACGATTTGGCCTCTCAAGGCACCTCTAAGCTCAGCGTGGGTGGCGGCCACCTGTGGATTGCTTTGTGGTGACAGGTGGCCCCAGGCAGGGCACAAGCTGCAGCTAAACTTGGCTTGTGATGGGGTCTTTACCAGGAGGCCCTGGGGCTAACACACCCAGTGACCAGCTTTGGACTGAAATGGATCATCACAGGGCTGCATCTGAGGACAACACACCCAGAGAGCAGACTGGGCAGGCACCGTAGCCCTGCTAAAATGAATCCTGCTCCATAGGGTCAGCCCCTGCACAACAGCTCCTTCACTGTAGTCATGGCCAGTCCTCACAACCAATCAGCCCAAGAGTCAGTCCCTCCTATTGACATGCAGATGGCAACCAAGGCTCAACTACAACAGGAAGGCACACACAGCCCACACAAGGGACACTCAGGTGACCAGGGAGACTGTGTCACTGGCCCCCAAAGGACACCTACATAAGGACACTCTGTTAAGACCGGGAGACATAGCAGCCCTACCTAAAACATGGAAACAAACCCAGGGAAGCAGCCAAAATGGGGAGACAAATATGTCCCAAGTGAAAGAACAGAACAAAGCTCCAGAAAATGAACTAGACAAAATGGGGCAAAGAAATAACCATGGACAGAGTTCAAAACAGTGGTTATGAGGACAGTCAAGGAACTTAGTGAGAAGTCCAACAAAGAGATAGCAAAGCATAAAAAAGGGCATAGAAACCATAAAAAAAAAACAGTCAGAAATGAAGAATATAATAACTGGAATGAAGCATGCACTCGGAGGAATCACCAGCAGACTAGATGAAGCAGAGGACTGAATCAGCAATTTGGAACACAACATAGCAGAAAACACCCAAATGGAACAGCAAAAAGGAAAACTAATTAAAAAAATGAGGATAGTTTAAGAGCCCTCTAGGACAACATCAAGCATAATAACATTCACATCATAAGTGTACCACAAGGAGAAGAAAAACCAAGGAATTGAGATCGTATTTCAAGAAATGACGATAGAAAACTTCCCTAAGCTGGTAAAGGAAATAGACATACAAGACAAAGAAGTGCAGAGAGTCCCAACCAACATGAACCCAAAGAGGCCCACACCAAGACATATTATAATTAAAATACCGAAGATTAAAGACAAAGAGAGACTTTTAAAAGCAGCAAGAGAAAAACAGTCACCTACAAGGGAGCTCTCATAAGACTGTCAGCTAATTTCCCAACAGACACTTTGAATGTAAATGGATTAAATGCTCCAATCAAAAGGTATAGGGTGGCTGAATGGATAAGGAAAAAAAAAACCCTTACATATGATGCCTACAAGAGCCTCACGTCAGATCAAAAGACACACAGACTGAAAGGGGCAAAAGACGTTTCATGAAAATAGATATGAAATGAAAAAAAAAAATTGCTGTGGTAGCAAAATTTATACCAGACAAAATAGATTTTAAAACAAAGGCTATAACAAGAGACAGAGAAGGACCCAGTAATTCCACTTCTGGGTAATTATCTGAAGAAACCCAAAATGCTACTTTGATGGGACCTGTGCATTCATATGTTCGTTGCAGCATAGCTTGCAATAGCCAAGATGTAGAGGCAGCCTGGTGGTACACACATACACACACGCATGCGGGTGCACACAGGAATATTGCTAGGCCTCAAAAGGGAATGAGATCTTGCCATCTGCAGCAGCATGGGTGGACGTGGAGGGTGTGTCCTGAGCGTGGAGTATGTCAGACAGAGAAAGATGGATGCAATGTAATTTCACTTATAATTGGAGTCTAAAGAGCAAAATAGACAGACAAAACAGAAACAACCTCACAGATACAAGACTATTTTGATAGCTGCTAGATGGGAGGGGGGTTAGGGAGCAGGTGAAAAAGGGGACGGGATTAAGAAGTACAAATTGGTTGTTAGAAAATAGTCATGGGGATGTAGACTATAGCATAAGGAATATAGTCAATAATATTGTCATAACTATATATGGATGTATGATGGCAGATGGGTACTAGATTTATCGGGGTGATAGATGGGAGGGGGTTAGAGGGCAGGGCGAAAAAGGTGAAGGCATTAAGAAATATAGATTGGTAGTTACAAAATAGTCATGAGGGTATAAAGTAAAGTGTAGGGAATATAGTCAATAATATGGCAATAACTATGTATAGTGCCAGGTAGGTACTTGACTAGTCAGGGGGATCATTTCTTAAATTATATAAATATATATTATACTGCATACCTGAAATTAATATAATAGTGTCAATTGTAATTGAAAAATTTTAAAAGGGAGGAAAAGATGAAAGGTAATACGAGGTTCAAATTTCCAAGTATAAAACAAGTCATGGCAAAGTAATGTACAGCATAAGAAATATAGTCAATAGTATTGTAATGTGGTACGGTGTCAGATGGGCATATGAATGTTGAATAACTGGTGTACACATGAAACTAATATATTGTATGTTAGTTATACGTTAATAAAAATCTTTTAAAAAGAAAATTTTTCCAATTGGGAAAGATTTGAGTATGTTAATAGCTTAAGAAAAGAAAAAGTCAATTGAATGGGAGATAGTGAAGCTATGAGGGACGAGTAATGGTAGTAAAGGGTTTTGGAGAATGCAGGAGATAGTGGGAAGATTTATTATTGGAAAGGAGCCAGATTTTTCCTTGGAGCAGTGAGCAGGAGAAAAAAAAAGAGAAAGGACATTGGAAATATAGGGCTATTTTGAAGTTGAGGCAAGGGTAGTGATAGGAATTTTCATTAGATGGCTGTAACCTCATTCAAGTGGGAATGGAGATAAGGGAGGAAGATGGTTAGAATAATTGCCTTCTCACTGCTCACAATTATTGTTTCCATCTCCCAGTCATGTTTAGTGCTAAGAAAAAGTATATTCATAGGAAAGAAAGAATAATAATAGAATTTTGAGTAGTGTTACAAAATATATTTTTTTAAAGTCTAACAGGTTAAAGTTTGGAAATATGAGTAGGCTTTACATTTTTGTTGGTATTACATTATAAATTACTATTTAGAGTGTACGTTCTAATGACATTTTAAAAACAGTATTATTGAGGTGTAATTGACATACAATAAACTGTACATATTTAAAGGATACAGCTTGATCAATTTTGATATTCATATTCTTATGAAACTATAAAAATCCAGATAATGCATGTCCCATTGTAATCTCTCCCCCTCTGTGCCTCCCTGCTCCCCCCATTCATCAGTTTTGATAAGTTGTGTTTTCATTTTCATTCTGTTCAAAATACTTTCTAATTTTCCTTTTTCTTCTTTGACTCATAAGTTATTTAGAACTATTTTGTTTTCGTTTTTTAATTTTTCTACTATTTGAGGATTTCCCAGAGACCTTTCTGTTATTTCTAATTTAATTTCATTTAGTCACAGAACGTATTTTGCATGATTTGAATTCGTTTAAAACCATTGACATGTGTTGTATGGCCAATAATGTGGTAATTATTCACTGTGCACTTGAAAAGAACATGTATTTTGCTGTTATTGGGTGGAGTGTTCTGTAATTATCCATCGGGTCAAGATGGCTGATAGTATTAAAATCTTCCATGTTCTTACTGATTTTCCGTCTGTGTATTCTGTCAGTTATTGAAATCTCTGACTGTAATTGAATTTGTCTATTTTCCATTGCAGTTATATTAGTTTTTTCTTCATGCATTTTGAAGTATCTATTAGGTGCATAAATGTATAATATTGTTATATCCTCTTGGTAAATCATTACAAAATGACCTTCTTTATCCCAGGTAGTTTCCTTTGCTCAGAAATCTGTGTGTGATATTAGGCAGTAAGCTGGGGGCAGTTGTGGAGTTCACCATGTTTGTTTCTTGTCTGTCAGGATTCTTGTCCTTTGTGGCCTTATAGACAGTGTCTTGAAAACTGTTGTTACATATATTTTGTACTGGTTTCTTTTAGTTGTTTCAGGCAGAAGTATATGCCTGTTTTTTTCATCTTGGCCAGAGCAGAAGTCCAAAAATATTTTTACAATTAGTCATGGTGGTTCTTAAGTTTTTCTTTTTGTTTGCATTAGGGATACTTAGAAGAATCTGAGGAAAGGTATAGACCTTAGCCCCTCATATCTACAAAGGTTTATACATGTAAAGTCTTGGTTGTAATTTCACAAAGTTTACCAACTTGAGGTTTAATTCATCCCTGCTTAGGAATCCTTGCTTTCCAGTAAGCATTTTCAATGTGATTTGCACATTAGAATCACCTGGGAGAGTTTTTAAACAAATATCTAGAGCTGTGAAATCTGAATCTTTGGTGGTAGGATCCACACTTTGTTTTCAAATCTCCTTAGGTAATTCTAGTGTGCAGCCAAGCTTAAGAACAACTGTTTTAAGGTAAAGAATGGCAACCTCTCCACTTGGTTTCTTTACCTTCCCTTTGTTGGCAAGGATCCTAGGAAGGGGGGAATACAGGGTGCCACTGGCTCCCTAAACTCAACCTGCGTTGAATTGGGTTACTTTTTTAAAATCGCCTTTAAAATTCTACCTCCAGATTGTATATGGATTTTTAATGAAGGTGCATACAGAGAAGTTATAGTAAGAAACCTTTTTCAGTTATGTTTCACAATTTGCTTTAACAGAATGCAAAATGTTAGAATATCTCTATGGTAAATAAAAGACAGCTATCAGTTTACATGGCCCTCAGAGCCCGAGAGCCTATAAGAAATAAGGCTATAAATAAATAGGAATTTAAGTTTTCTGAAGCATTGGGTGTTTCTTATGTGATGTGCTTTGTATGTAGGTTTTATGCTATGTCAAATGTATATATGATTTCAATTATTGGTAATTCATAGTGAAAAATATACTTCATTTTGACTTAAGTGAGCCACAGTGCATTTAGCTGTTAAAAATAAAATTCCATAAAGCAATAAGCAACAGAAAATAGCATAGAGCACTCTTAATGAGAGAGGTCTGGTATAGCATGGACTCTGTGACTCCAAGACTGATTGATTTCACATTTGAGTCACTTCTTAGATGTATCATATTATGTAATGCATGTAGTAGTCAGTTTGGAATGCCAGCTACTTTTATGCAAGCTGATTTCTTTTGTATGATTTCTTTAATGAAAAATTTGAACATCATATCCATTTTGTGTATTAATCTGTTCAGTTTCTAAATCTTCTATTGCTTCTATATAAGTAACGGTGGATTTTTAACAGATTAAATGACTTTATATAAATCTAGTTTAAAACATTTTCTTCTTATTTATTGTAACCAAACTTTCCCTATAGCTGTGAACTTCACAGAAGTTAATGAAGAAAACAAAAACGACCTCTTCAGAGAAGTCTTTTCTTCCATTGAAACGTTGGCCTTTACCTTTGGGAATATGTAAGTAAAGAAATGTGGGCCTAGGTTTCTCGGTGAGCATATGTCCCACGATTTAGTAAATACATGTTAAGTAAATTATAAACCAATATAAAATATTATCACAACTTTGGAAAAGCTACATTCTGTGCTTTTTTTTTTTTTTTTACTGTATTTGGAGGTGTCTTTATAGCTTTTTAGAAGCAACATTCATTTGCAAGTGACTGTGGCTTATGTAAATAGATTCCTAGGAATTTATTTCTAAGGTCTAACAGAAAAATTTATTTTAGATTACATGTTGAATGTAAAGCCTGTGACAGAGCAATGTAATGACTTGTCTTTTTATTTCTGTTTTTTGTTTTTAACTTCCCTGGATAGCCTGACAAACTTCCTTATGGGAGATGTGGGCAATGAATCATTATTGCGACTGCCAGTTTCTCGGGAAAGTAAGGTAAGCCAAGTGTGAAAGCAAAAGCTTTAATATTTTTAATTGAATATTTCAGTAATTTCCTAATCTTAATCTCAGCATTACTCTTTGATAGTTTTGAGTTTAGCAAGAAAAACTGATCAGTTCATTTCAAATACGATAATTTAAGGTCAGTTTCTGGAGAAACAATTTAATTGTGCTTTTTAAATGGAACTATCATTTAAAAGAACATATCCATTAATTTTATAGTGTTTTATGTAATGAATCTATATGTTATGTGGTCTAAAATTTTAGTAAGTAATTGTTAACCATTTTTCCTTCCTGACATTGTCACAGATCTTAAAAACTGGTGGAAACCTAGAAAAAAAAAATGCAATAAGTAAAGAGGGTATGAATCTTCTCACACATCCTACAGTTTAGTTTGTTTGTTACCATGGAACATTATTAACAGGCCTGCAAGCCTGTCAGAGGATTGGGGTTCTGATTCCCAAATGAAAGAAAAATTTCTATGAAATAATAGAACATAAGAAATATATGTAANTTGTGTATACCTCCTCGATAACACATTATCAGTATAGTATAAGACCTCTGTGTATACCTTCTCAATAACATTTGCCTTAATCCACCAGAATAAGCCATCATCCTGAATTTTGTTAATCATTCCCTAGCTATGTTAAAATGTTTTGGTACCTATACCTGGTTGAACTTTGCTCGCTTTGGAATGTTCTACAGATGGAATTGTACTGTTTTTTTGTGACTTCTTTTGTGCACTTTTTTTTTTTTTGAGATCCATATTGATGTAAGTAGCTGCCTTTATACTATACTCTGTATAGCATTCTATTCTGTGAACATTATTGTCAATCTTTTGGATTGTTTTGTAGTTAAGTGCTATAATGAACACCATCATTAACACCAATTCTTATGCCTGTGATCACTTATTCTTATTATTTTTTTACAAATGTACTTTAAGGTCCATACTTTGATAATCTCATACTCCTTAGAGAGGCAGAGTAGGTGTTTTGAACTGTCTTAGTGGCTTCAAGGAGAGTAACTTGCCATGAGTTATACAGCTAGCAGGAGAAGAAGGTAGGTAGCACTTGAACCCATAAGATTCTCACTTCAATGTCCTTTCTTCTCCACTCCTGTACCAAAGACTGCGTCAGTCCTGTTCTTCCTGGCTCCATCCCTACCTCTTCATTGGCACTGCAGGAGATAATGCTACAGGATATAACCACAAAGTCCAAGACATGTTTTTTTTAGTGTTCTACATAGTATAGAAATTTTATTCATGTGAATAAATGTCTTGAATTTAAAGTTAGAAATAACTTAATATTGCACTGGGGTTTGTAGGATTACTTTGTGTCCTGTTTTAAAACTAGCTCTGTTCAAGGGACACCTTAGAGACTGAGCATAAATATTTAACTGAGTATTTGTAATGAGTTTTGTAAAAACAATGTGGTTCCAGCAATCCCCAGAAATTAAGACCTGTTCTAGAGCAAGCCCTAAATTATTTGGAATCCTGTAAGACTTCATGTTAAAAAGACAATGATTTGGAAACTGGTCACATGATAAATGGGTGAAGACCTAGGGATGCCTATCCTGGGAAAGAGGAAACTTGGAGACATGACATTGGTCCTCATATATTGGAAATGTAAAGGGATTAAAATTAGAGTGCTTTTGTTTCCTCCTTTAGGGAAAAGTATGACCTAAGACTAGAATTTATAGGAAAGCAGATTTCTGCTCAATAATACAAGGAAGCCATTCTACAATCAAAATAGTTCTTAAATGGAACGCATGACCTCATGATTTCTCAGTCGTTGGGGACATGTTCATAGCAAAAACTAGATGACTACCTTTTAAGAATATTGTGCAGAGGAATCTTTCTGGGTCAAGGTTACTGCTTTAAATCATTTGTAACTCTGAATCTTGGACTGTTAAGGCCTTGACTTAAGTGAATTATTCCACTTAGTTGTAGCCCTGTTTGTAATATCAGCAGGGAGCAAGTGAACCTCATTACCTCGTTGGGCTGCTTCTGAACATGCGTTGATACACATGGCAGGATCCTTTGCTCCCCATTCTTGCCAGGAATCATTGTTCCTGCTTTCCAGTCTTCTGTCTTCCTGGTAACATAAATGTAATGTTACTATTGTATTGCTATATTTAAAGATTTTTGTGTTCTTTACAAAGCTTTAGGTTATATTGTGTATATTTGTTTATAACTTAATTCAATAAGCATTTAATGACAACTTTAGTATTGTGCCAGCCACTCTGTCAGGTATTCGATATAAGACATGAATAGAAAATATTCCTTGTTCTGTAAAGTTTACATTCTCTAGCACTATAAGAAGTTGGCAGTCAAGTTCTCATTGGGATGTCTAATCCTCAATTTTACATTTATTTGAACAAATCAGTTTTAGTTTAGTTCTCTTTTGTTCCCAGGAATTCCCTGTATCCGAAGCCTGAAAGTGGAAGCACATTTTGTACATTGTAGCTAATAAAGATAGTATGACTGTGCTGTTCAAACAACGTTATCATGACGCAGTCATAAAATTCTCCAGTGCATGATCAGATAATTGTACCCATAATTTTCTTTCAGGAGACTTTCATCGAAAACTTCCACGAACTCCGTCCAGTGGAACCATGTCTTCTGCAGATGACCTCGACGAAAGAGAGCCGCCTTCCCCTTCAGAAGCTGGTATTGACAATTGCTGAATGTCACTGAATCAAGTTCTCACTAAACCGGTTGAATCAGTAGCACTGCATAATATTAGGAAAATAGTGTAATTTAAAGAATTACTCNTGAGTGAGCAATACCAGAAAACATGCAGAATTACAGCATGACCTTGACTAGTAACATTTTCTACTATTCATTTGGTCATTTTCCCTTTATTAGGCATTTAGGACACTGCGTTACACACTGGAGACCTAGAAGAAAAGGATTAAGTCCCTGACTCAGAAAGCAGATTGAGGGACAAAAAGGTCTAGAGACTTGATGATTTTTTAGGTACCTGTGAGCCACCCTGCAGTTACGATGCCCCACAAGTCCTGCAGGATCTACCCCACGGGGACCTTATTCCTTAGCATTTCTGTTAAGTGAGGGAAAAGGCTGAGTAATTTAGGGAGAAGAGATTTTAAGATTGGGCTACCTATATACATATATTATTGCTTAAGTCCATTATTACTAATAAATACCCAGAGACAAATACTCAGCACATGAATCTATTATACCATTCTATTCATTTGGCTTTTCAAATTATTGGTGTTTTTAACTAGATTCATAAAATTTATTAAAAAGTATAAAGAATGTACAGTTAGCTTTTGGATCAAGAGAGTGAGTTCACGTTACCATTAACGGGAGAATTCCCTGATCTTAGCCAGTTGCTGGACTTAAGTTTTACTATCAGCAGTTTGGATTTCCTTTGTTCCTTGAAAGAGTTAGGGCACAAATAAGCTATTCTGTTAGGTGCACTTTTCAAATACTATTTGTGCTGAGTCATAGTTATCCTGAAGAATGCCTGTCTACCTTGGAAAGGACTTAGAAGCTAATAAAAAGTTGACCACATCATCTGGTATATCAAGAGATAGGAAGAGGAAGCATGGCAGTCTTTGAAATAACATTAATCCAATCAGATATGCATTCATTCACATTCCCCACACAGGAGTGGAGTGACATTTTAAAAAATAAATCAGATTGTGTTATATAGCTTTTAACACTCTTTAAAACCCTCCGCTGGCTTCCTGTTATACTTAAATCCAGACTCATTAATGGTGGTTTAAATGACTGCTTCCCTTTCTGGCTTCACCTCTTCAATGTGCTTCAACCATATAACTGTCCCCTGTTTCTTGAGCACAACAAGCTCTTTCCACTCACTCTTGCCCTAGGATCTTTTGTCTGCTTCTTCTCCCTGTAACTCTGCATTTGCTCTTTCTTATATCAGGTCTCAGTTCAAATGCTACCTCCTCAGAGAGGCCTTCATTAACCTACCATGTCAAAAGTACCCTTCCACAAGCACATACCTTGTCATATTCCATAACCTGATAATCTTATATAGTATTATTCACAGTTTTCAGTACCAAAAATGATCTTATTTACTTAATTGGTGTTCTTGCCAATGCTATCCTCAGGAGAACATAAACTCTGAGTACTGGAATCTCATCTGTTAATTTGCCATAATATACCCAAAGCCTACGTTTTTATGAATATTAAATTAGTTAAATCATGTAAAGTTCTCAGAATGGATCTGGTATATTATAAGCACCTGTCAGCTGCTATTATTGTTATTGTTGCTGTTACTATAAGTAGTAGTAGTAGTAGTAGTAGTAGTAGTAGTAGTAGTAGTGAGAGTATATTTAGTCATTTGTGGAAACGCAACGGAATAATGTATTTTTAATAGATTCAGGATAATACGTAATTATAAAAATTGAGTACTGTAGGATACATTATACATATAAAGCATTTCTATTTTCATAGGATTGTGAAAGTCAAAATAATAGTGTTCTGATTGGAATCTCCCCTTCCCCCGGAGCTCAGAATTCTCAAAAATACATTCATCTAAAATTGTAAACGAGTAGGGACATGGGGTTATATTTTTTTAACTTTTAGGTTTAAAGCAAATTTTGCTGGAAATGATTGCTCTGAGATATTGGGTTAAAACTTTTTTTCCTCCTGATCTAGATTGTGCACAAAGTCAGGCAACATAGTATGCTCACAATGCTCTTCAGTGCTTTATGCGTCACTGTATGGCCTTTTTCTTGGTGCTGTCACTTGAAATAAATGTTTATTTCCATAGCATTCTATGTATCATGAGTTATTTTGCCTTTTNTTTCCTATTCCTGTACATCTATTGTGCACACATATTATACTAATCCTTAATATGAAAATACTTTTTCCTTTCTTTTTCCTTTTGTACCTAGTTTTCCTGTTTGCAATTTTTAATTTACTCCAGAGTTTGAAATAAAGCTCATGATATAATATTACTAATAAAATTAAATTACTTTGTTTGATGAAAAGTTTTGGAAAATATCTTTAGAAATAGTAGTTGCCATTTATATAATAGTGCTTATTATGTACTATGTACTGTGTGAAGACTACGTCATCTCAATCCTTAAAATAGCCTCATGAAAGTAGTGTTCTTATCCCTATTTCACAGATGGGCAAACCAGAGTTAAGTGAGCTTAAATGTCAGCTATGTCAGCTAACAAGTGATAGACCTGGACTTCAAACCCAGGCCTCTTTGATTGCTTTTGCATTGAATCCCTTCATTCTCTGTATTGCCCAATTAAATAGATCAAATTTGTTTGATATCTCACAATTTTGGTAGATAATATTTTCCTGCACTGTCTAATAAAGTAGCTTCTTGCCACATGTAATTCTTTAAATTTAAATTAATTAAAGTAAATAAAATTAAAAATTCACTTTTCATTTACATTAGACACTTTTCAAATGCTCAAACTACATGTAGCTAGTAGCTACCTATTAGACAATGCAGATATAGAACATTTCCATCATCATAAAAAGTTCTGTGCTAAGCTCTCCTATAGACTTTCCGAGAAAATGCTAATCATATAATAAAATGGTAAGAGATAGCTGGAAGAGACAGGCCTTTGTTTTCTATTTAACTAGCAACCTATTTAGATTACTTCTATAATTTCCTGGCTAATATTTTTGAGACCTGCAGAATTTAAAGTTTTGAATAGATTCATTAATGTTAATTAATGCTGTTAGTAACGAGGTTATTCATTCTTGGACCTTGAGAATTGCTGTTGTAAAAAGCTATTTAATTCTCATAAAATGTTCTGGCATTTAAACAGAGTTCTCAAGCCCTTTGCATTCTAAATACTTGAAATTCTTTAGCAGGAATTATGTCAGAGTAACAAATTAGAGTGAAAAAATTGTGAAGCAAAGATCTGTTACCTTCTGCTCTAATCTTAAATTTGTTTTCTTCCATGTTGTAAGTCTTTTGAAAATGTTTCTGTGGAATCAGTGGACTCATCCAATGAAAAAGGTAATGCTTAAGGTACTTTAAACTTTTGTCAACTTTTTGCAGCTACTTTCGATAAATGTTTTGCATCTCTTCTTGCTTAGTAAATTAATGCATTTTAACATAAACCAATTGGTAGAGTTATACATATAAAACTTAAGGGGAAAAAAAAAATCCCTGCTAGAATAGGTAATGTGATGATAGAGACTGATCAAGAATTGTCTACGGCTTGTTTCTTGATAAATAACAGAAATACACATTAAGATCAAAAATATAATTTGAAACCATTTTAATTTTAAACTATAACCCTTTAATTTCTAAATTTGTTGCTTGTATTTTTTTTAACCAGTTTTCATTGAAGAGCACATAGGATTTGAATACCTTTTTGTTTAGAGTTACATGATTATATTTAATATATAGTTACCTTAATATTTCTATTTTCAGGAAGTTTTTCTCCTGTAGAACTAGACAGCATGCTGTTAAAGAGAACTGACTGTATAGAATTGGCTTTGTCGTATGCTAAAACATGGTCAAAATACACCAAGAACATAGTGTCATGGGTTGAAAAAAAGCTTAATTTGGGTAAGTGGCCCTTTGGGGCATCTGATTAACTTTGGAGGGTAAGAACTAAATTGTTTGCAATTCATTTTGTACAGACTATGAGTAATATGTTTCCAAATTAGTAGCTGTTTCATTGTAGTGAATAAAATTATTGTCCATTTTCCCTTTTTGAAATAGGAAAGACTCTTTTTACAATAAATGTACTTATTGAACATTACTGTAGGGCAGCCAACAAATAGTATACTGTCTGTGCCTTTAAGGAAGTCATGCTCCAGTGGGTAAAAAGAAATGCCATCAGATAATATGGTAAAAGGAGATAAAAGCAACAATGGGTGTATAAGCTAGTAGTTTCCTAGTGTTTATGTTTGACAGAATGCTTTCATAGCCATTATCTCATTTAATCCTTACCAAAACCCTGGGAAGTAGGCAAGACAAGAATTATTATCCCTATTTTACAGCTGAGGCAAACAAAATAGGTGATTTGCTTGACGTCAGATCACAGGTTTGTCTAAGATCATAGCAATAACTGAAAGAATATAGAATTGACCCAAAGCCTGTCTCTTTCTACTCCATTATTTGTTTTTAGTAGGGAATGCCCATCAGAATCACCTGAATAGCCTTATAAAAGGACAATACACAGACCTAGGTCCCATTCCCCAGAGTGGTGACGTCTAAGCAAGTGTATTTTGAAAGTTTCCCAGTTGAGTTTGGCAGACACTTTTGATGAAGAATCGCAGCATCATATCATGTTGTGGACTAGTATTTGTGATCACTTTTTACTTTGGAAATTACAAATAATTTTAGAGTATGGAGGGGAATAATAAGTTAATTTTATCTTCTGAGGCCTTCTTTCACATTTTCAGAATTGGAGTCCACTAGAAATATCGTCAAGTTGGCAGAGGCAACTAGAGCTAGCATTGAACTAGAGGTAAGTGTTCAGTGAACTGCTAGGGTTCTATACCAAGAGATGATTCAGATGAGCTCCTGATTGTGCCTTGCAAAATCAGAAAATTTCAGTTAATATAGGAAAGACCTTAAATGCTAAACTTTTTATTAACAAAATAAAATTCTTTGAAATTTACCTGGATACCCATTATGAAAAAACTAGGAAATTCACAATTTCATATGAATGTTGATTATCTTGTTAGCTACTAATTTTGCTAACTAGTTTATAATTAATTATAATGAATTTTCTTGAGTATTTTTCCCATAGTCATATTTATGACTAGTCATTTAATAAAAATTAAAAAAAAACAGTCTAAACTTAAAATTTCTCTTTTTAAAGTAGAGTAGTGGAGGGGTCTAGCACTCTAGTGCCATTTCTATTGGAAAATTTACTTTTCAATTTTAAATTGTAGGAATTTATGCCACTGCAGTCTCTTTTTACCAATGCTCTTCTTAATGATGTGGAGAGCAGTCATCTTTTACAACAAACAATTACAGCTCTGCAAGCCAACAAATTTGTACAGGTAAAAATTTATATACACAATTCACATTTTTTTGACAGTAGCATACCTTTAGAAAACAGTGGGGGTTTTTTTTTTCTTTCTTTTTTTAAAATACCCTGCCTCCCCCGCCCCCCCTTGTTTTTTTAAACAGCCTCTACTTGGGAGGAAAAATGAAATGGAAAAACAAAGGAAAGAAATAAAAGAACTTTGGAAACAGGAACAAAATAAAATGGTTAGTATTATAATGGAGCTTTATCTACCTATTTATGAACATCTAAAATCACCTGCAGTATATATTAACATCTCCCCTGGGAAGATGAATACCTTACTCCACAGTTCTTCTAAAATGCTATATTAACCATCTTGCTGAATATGCTAACGAAACGTATACGTTTCTTTATTATTATTTCTTGTTCTGTATTTAATAATATTCTTTTTGTGTAGCTTGAAACAGAGACTGCTCTGAAAAAGGCAAAATTGTCATGCACGCAACGTCAAGAAGAGTATGAGAAAGCAAAATCTTCCATGATTCGTGCAGAAGAAGAGCATCTCAGCTCAAGTGGTGGATTAGTAAAAAACCTCAACAAGCAGCTAGAAAAAAAGCGAAGGCTGGAAGAGGAGGCCCTTCAAAAAGTAATGATCTTTTTTTGTTATTTGCAAGTTGAATTAGCGGTAACCTGCTAAGGCTTTGGTTCTCGAACTTGACCATGTGTCAGGATCACCTGGAAGGCTCATTGAAACAGACTGCTGGGCCCCACCCCCAGAGTTTCTGATCAGTAGGTCTAGAGGTAGCCCCAGACAACTTGCATTTCTAACAAGATCCCAGGTGATGCTGCTACTGCTGCTGGTGGGGGTCCACACTTTGAGAAGCACTATGCCAGGAGACTTTTGTTTATATTTTAAATTATAGGGTTCATTTGTGAAAGAAGTATCTTAGAGAAGCCAGTAGTTTAATATTTTTGACTTGATTATTTAGAAAGTTCACCTTTTAGGCCACTGTGTGTATATGTGTAATAACTCCAGTACCTGACAGCAAGGCTAAGCTGAAGCTTTGTATTATTTTTGAAATATAATTTGATAAACAAATTCTGTAAGAAGATTATATAGAAAACGGTAAATGTCAATAGAAAATGCTGTTGAATAGACGTGAACATCTATTTAATATGCAAACAATACACTAACTGTAAGTTGGACTTGACTGTCCATTATAGTCAAGTACCCTTGAGTCACTGACCAGAACAGATTATTTGTTATCTTTAGAAATACTGTATTTAAAATATAGAATATTTCAGAATTTTTGTGCATAAAGGCTTTTTAATTATTTAAATTGAGCTTTACTGCAATAAGTATTTATTTTAAAATATAGATTCTAGTGATTAGTGTAATTTTTTTCTGTGTGTGATATTCCCAAAGGTAGAAGAAGCAAATGAACTCTACAAAGTTTGCGTAACAAATGTTGAAGAAAGACGAAATGATCTAGAAAACACTAAAAGAGAAATTTTAGCACAACTCCGGAAACTTGTTTTCCAGTGTGATCTTACCCTCAAAGCTGTAAGTAATTTCTTCAGTACTTTGAAGAAAAGAGGGAAAAAAAGTCTATGTATCTGCAGAAGGGAGAGGGATACTTGATGAGTCATGACTATTATGAGATTTAATTTCTGAGATTAATGGAACATTTAGAGTTTGAAAAGTGACTTTCAGTTTTTAATAGTGGTATATGGTTTGAGTTACATTTTTATCTGGTTCCTACACACACACACACACACCACATGAATAGATGATTTGTTTGATTAAAATAGAAATCTGAGACTTTGAAATTGCCTCTAAGACACTGTCTTTCTTGGGTTGGTTGTCAAAATGGATTTGACCCATAAAACTTTTTA
>NW_017731851.1:1343806-1346623 GCF_001890085.2 Hipposideros armiger | reverse complement strand
ATTTCACAAGTTTAAACACATGTATAAATTTGCATAACATCCACCACCACCACCACGATCAGGATTCAGAACAATTTCATTCATTACTCAAAAAAAATTTCTTCATGCTGCTCCTTTGTCGTCAGACTCTGCATCCGCCCCTAACAAATATTGATATGTTTTCCATCTTTATAGTTTGGTCTTTTCCAGAGTGTCATATAAATGAAATCGCATAGTATGTAAGTTTTGGAGACTGGCTTCTTTTACTTAGGCATAATGCCTTTGAGACTCCTCAATGTTATGCATGAGTCAATAGTTTTAGCTGTAGAGGGCGCAGCGTCACTGGCCTGCATGTGGGATTTGAACCGGGGCCCTGCTGCTTAGAGCTGGCGTCCCAAGCCAACTCTTAACCAATGCGTCACTTAGCCGTCCCTATTTAAGATCCTTTGACTTTCCATAAAAATGTTAGCATCAGCTTGTCTATATCTACAAAAAACCCTGGTAACATTTTGATTGGGATTATATTAAATCTTAGATCACATTGGGAAGAATTGACTGTATACGAGTATGTAGAATCTTAACTATATATAGAGTTGTCTGATCCATGAACATAGTATGTGTCCCTGTTTATTTATGTATTTGATTTTTTTATCAGCATTTTATAGTTTTCAACGTATAAGTCTTTTACATGTTTTGTTAGATTTAAACCTATGTATATATGTGTTTATTTTGGAGGCTATTGTGAATGTGACTGATTGATTAATAGATAGAGCTATATATGCACATATAATTAAAATGAAATATGAGATATATATACACACATATGCAGTTTTACTTCCTCCTTTCCAATTTATATTTCTTTTATTTATTTTTCTGATTGCACTGGCTAGGACTTGCAGTTTATTATTGAATAAGAGTGGTGAGAAAAGACATCCTTGCCTTACTTATTCTTGATCTTAGGAAAAAAGCACTTAGTTTTTCAACATTAGATATGATGATAGCTGTAGATTTTTTGAAAATATCCTTTATCAGGTTCAGGAATTTCTCCTTTTTCTGGTTTGCTGAGAGTTTTATCATGAAGTTGTTGGATTTTGTCAAATGCTTTTTTGTATCATTTGATGGAGTAATGTAGTTTTTCTTTTTTAGTCTGTTAATATGCCAGATTATGTTGATATTTGAATATTGATTTAGACTTGCATATCTGGCATAAGCCTCTCTTGGTTGTGATGCATTGCTGCTTTTATATATTGGTATCAGGGTAATTCTAGCCTGATAAATTGAGTTGGGAAGTGTTCCTTGCTATTGTATTTTCTGGAAGGGATTGTTTAGAATTGATGTTATTTCTTTAAATGTTTAGTGGAATTTCCCTGGTGAAAGAATTTGGGCTTAGTGTTCATTTTCAGAAGATTTTTCACTATGTATTTAATTTCTTTGATAGAGGCCTAATTGAGCTAATTATTCTTTTGGGGGTGAATTTTTGGTAGTTTGTGGCTTTCATGGACTTGGTCCCATTCATCTAAGTTGTTGAATTTATGTGCACAGAGTTGTTCATGGCATTCTCTTATCCTTTTAATGTCTCAGTGGGCTGTGGTGATAGTCTCGCTTTCATCCCTGATATTGGTAATTTATGCCTTATCTCTCTTTTCCTCTGTCACTGGTTAACCTGGCGAGAGGTTTATAAATTACATTTTTTCAAAGAAACAGCTTTTAATTTCATTAGTTTTTCTCTTTTAAAAAAATATTTATTTCTGCTTGCTTTGGGTTTATTTTGCTTTTGTTTTTAGTTACTTAAAGATGGAAGCTTTGATTGTTTATCAAGACCTTCCTGCTATTTTAATAACATGTTTAATGATTTAAATTTCCCTCTAAGTGCTGCTTATCTACATCCCACAAATTTTGAATTATGTATTTCCATTTTTGTTCAGTTCAAAATATTTTCTAATTTCCCTTGATACTTTATCTTTGACCTGTGGATAATGTAGAAGTTTGTTGTTTAATTTTCAAGTATTTGAGGATTTTCTGGACATCTTCCTGATACTGAGTTCTAGTTTAATTCTGTTATAGTAAGAGAAATACTCTGTATGGTTTCAATTGTCTTAAATTTGTTATGGTTTGTTTATAAGCCAGGATATGGTGTATCTTGTTGAATGTTCCATGTATGCACTTGAAGAGAATGTGTATTTTGCTGTTGTTGGCTGGAGTGTTCTGTAAATGTCAATTAGTTCCTGTCAGTTTATGGTGTTATTTTTTCTATGTCCTTGATGATTTACTTTTTACTTGTATCACTGAGAAAGGAATTTTGAAGTCTCCAACATATAGTTGTAGTTCTGTCAGTTTTTGCTTTAGGTGTTTTGAAACTGTCAGTTGCTTATACATTAATGATTTTTATATATTCATGGTGAATTGATCTTTTTATCCTTACAAAATGTCTCTCTTCATTCTGGTTATTTTCCTTACATTTTAGTCTGCTTTATTTAGTATTGATATAACTATTTCAGTTTTCTTTTATTTTTAGCATGGTATACCTCTTTCCATTTTTTAACTTTTAACTTTATCATTATATTTAAAATAAATTTCTTTATAGCATATAGTTAGTTTGATTTTAAAAAAATCCGTTTTGACAGTCTGTCTTTCAAGGAAATGTTTAAACCATTTATACTTGATATAAATATATGCTCTGGTTTAGATCTATATTATTGGTTTTATGTTTATACCTTCCATTTCTCTTCATCTGTTTGCCTTTAGCTGCCTTATTTTGGATAAATTGGTAATTTTTTTGAATTACATTTTAATTTATCCATTTAATTTAGTATAGATTTAATTTAATCTACTTTATTT
>NW_017731851.1:1320469-1335551 GCF_001890085.2 Hipposideros armiger | reverse complement strand
CATATTAATAACAGTATAAAATTTCTAATTCTGAAAACATTATGCTGTGCTGTTTTAGAAGTAAGTGTCTTGTTGGTTTGGTGGTGATTTTTACTCATTGCTAAAATGTTTAATAAATATGTGCCTTGTAAGAGATTTTTAAATAAGATGCTTATTTTGATGTTACAGACTCAAAATAATAGCTTTTTGTAATATGTGAATGATGGCGAAGCATAAAGATTTTTCAAAATACACTATTCTATAGTATAATTTTTGCCGCCTTATAATTCTTATATAATAATCTATTTCTGTTGCAAGGACCCAATTCCCTTGGAACATGTAAGAAAACATTGATGTCAAAGGCAGCTCTCACCCACAAGTTTCGCAAATTGAGATCCCCCACGAAATGCAGGGATTGTGAAAGCATTGTAGTCTTCCCAGGTGTTGAATGTGAAGAGGTAAGCTCTTTCTAGCATTACTTAGCCCCTTTATGCTTTCTGTTGTATCGTTTTTTTGTTACTAATTTTACTGAGTAGGATCTTTTGCAAATATAAATTTAATAAATTATATAAGGAACCACAGTGTACCTTCTATAATTTTATATTTCATTTTGCTATTTCAAACACCACAAGTAATGCCTTTTAAACTGATTTTTGTTGTGTTACCACTCTACCTGTAGTTTGTCCAGTTGTAAATAGTTTTTAAGGTAAGTTAACCAGTTTTAAACTTTCGCTTTCTTGCAGTGTCTCCTTGTTTGTCACCGAAAGTGTTTGGAAAATTTAGTCATCATTTGTGGTCATCAAAAACTTCTGGGGAAAATACACTTATTTGGAGCAGAATTTGCACAAGTTGCAAAAAAGGAACCAGATGGCATCCCTTTTATACTCAAAATATGTGCCTCAGAGATTGAAAATAGAGCCTTGTGTCTACAGGTATATTGTAACTCTTGAAATTAAAATTTTTAAATATAAATGCCTGTGTGATTTGTTCTAATGATAAGGAGACTTTAAAGGAAAACAATGATCTCAATTTTTAATAAGTAACTGATTTTATTCAGAATTATTTGGAAAATATTACCTTATTTGGCCTAAGTTTTTTTGTAAATATTAATAAAAATTAAAGTAGACACATCAAATATATCTAGATGTCCACATTTAGCCACTTGTACTAAAGCAGAGTTTTTCAAAATTTTTCTTCTTTTTTTCTCAAGGGAATTTATCGTGTATGTGGAAACAAAATAAAAACTGAAAAACTTTGTCAAGCTTTGGAAAATGGAATGCACTTGGTAGACATTTCAGAATTTAGCTCACATGACATCTGTGACGTCTTAAAATTATACCTTCGACAGGTAAAGTTTTTGCCCTTGAAACCTACCAGTAAATAGAAAAGAGCAAAAATATGATTTGCATTTTGCTGATAACATTTGCTATACAGATCTTTTCATTAACAAAGACCATATTAATATCTTTCTACTTATTATATAGATCAAAATGTGTATAAAATATATGTACAGTTTACAAACAGATACTATTAAAAACACTCACTTCCCATCACCTAGTTTAAGGAAATTGAACATTATTATACCTTTTAGAAGGGCCCTATGTATTCCTCCCCAGTTGTAGCCTATAACTGTAGCCTATAGCCCAGTCGTAGCCTATAACCCAGTGGTCTTTCCTAACCATGTTAATAACTCCCTCTTTTTTCTTAATAGTTTTAATACCTATTGTGTATTCCTAAACCATGTATCATTAAGTGTTAGAAAACTGAGTAGGGAGCATAAATCTAGCTATGTAAAGAAAGGCTGTTCTTCAGACTGTTATATGAAAGATTCGGTAAGTAGAACAGTGTCTGGGTCATAGTCTAACTTTGCCTTCATTGATATTTTAAAATAGCTGTTGTGGGAGGTCAGTGGTCAAGGTCATGAACTCATCCTGGAAGTTCAACATATTTGAGGCATCAGGCAGGGCTGTCCGTCCTATAAGCTGGGCTCTGGAAGTTGAGCAGGAATATGGTTGGGATTTTCTGCATTTTCTTTCTATGCTCACTGTTGTACCTGTAGTTTTCAGGATTAGGTCCAAAGAAAACACTTCTGTGGGGTGAGATAAGTGGCCTTCGTGGCTTCAGGCAGCAATTATGAAGGAGTTTCAGGAACAGTCAGCACACTGTCATGAGGAGCCAAGTATAAAAATGATGTGGGCCAAGCCCCGCTGCCTTCTGTCCTGGGTAAAAATGAAGAGATAGTTACAGAGAGCATAGTGACTATGGTCCTCAACGTGTCAATCTCCAGAGTTCTCATCTCCATCTGGGCCTTTTTTAACATGGTGAATAGTTGTCATACTGGGATCTCTCTTCTCCACCCTCTCCTCTGTTGTAAGGGAACACCTGCCTTCTGTGTCTTGTCTTCCTGTATTGGTTTATTCTCCTGTTTTAGTCAAGCCTGTCTCTTGAGCAATGTGGAATAAGAGTACGTATTTGAAACCTTATTTATCTGTCTTTATTCTACTTTCTTGAATGGGAATGGAAGAGTTTGAATGGTGTAGAACATTACAGTATTCTAGGTTGGAAAATATTTTTCTTCAGAATTTTGCAGGCATTTTTTTCTGTTGTTCTCTTTGAAGCCTGAGATCCTTCTCATTCTTGATTCTCTGTATGTGGTCTATTAATTTTCTCTTGAAAGCTTGTAGAATCTTCTTTTTCTCCTCATTACCCTAAAATTTAACAATGATTGCTTTGATGTGGGTGTAGTTTCACCCACTATTTCAGGCACTCTGTGATCTCTATCATTCTGGTTACTTGTCCTTTAGTTCTTGGAACTTTTGTTTTGTTCATTTCCTTGAAGTTCTAGAGCTTCAAGTTGTTGTTTTCCTACCTATTTTGATTTGTCTTCCATGGTTTTCTGCTTAAAATGAAAGAGTTGGGAATTAAAATGTCTTTGGAAGCTCTTGAATGAATATATAAAGGCTTTCAAGATTTTGAACTTCAGTGTGATCTAGGTGGGCTGTTTAGGAAACACGTGATAGCTGCATCTCTAGGACTGGTCGATACCCTACAGAAGGGCCTTTCGCTAACTAGATGTGTGTTACCAGAACTCTGGGAGCCAAGTAGGGAAAGAAGGCTCTAGGATCTCTGCTTTCACTAAATTCCTGTTTTTATTGGGTTGTCAGAAAAAGTAATGACTTTTTTTTCAATTTTTTCATTGCAAAAATGCGTTCATGCCTTTTCTGAAAACCCAATGATTGGTGTCCCACCTTTTTGTTTGCCTTGGATTTGCCTACCAGGGAACCGATAGTTTAACATTGCCCAGAGAAGAACCCCCCAGACGTCTGGGGAACAGATTGCTCAGGAGCACGGAGTGGAGACAACAAAGATCTAGAGATCTGATGCTTCTTGGGCAGCCTACCCTCTCTCATGATTAGTGGCCCTCGTGCTGACAGTCACTGAGTTTCCTGATCTTGTAAACTGTTGTATCTCAGTTTGGAATTGCAGCTTTCTCAGGACTGCTAAGTCAGCACTTGGTCATCTGCTCTTCCACTTGTGAAATGTTGCTTTTGTCTCCATTCCTATTGTCTTGGTCCTATGGGCTGAGCTGTATTTCAGTAGGATTGCAGAGGAAAAAAATTAGGTACAAATGTTGGACCTACCATGTTAGCCCAGGAAACCATTGAGATCTCTTTAATCACATTTTATAGTATTCTCAGCTGAGAAGTGGAGAAAACATACCTTTGAATGACTGTAAATCTCACAGTGAATCATCCTTTATCTCTTCTAGCCATTCAGGGAAAGGAAATGAATGGGGTCTGTCTCAGGAATACTATGGGACCAAGACTTTAGTGTGAAAAGCCATGCTTAATTCTACAGTATTAGAGAGTAGCCTTCATTTTACTCACATACCATGTGGGAAATCTGAAGCTCCAAGAGGTTAAGTTACCTTCTTCAGACCTCGGAGTGGTGGAGGTAGAAATTGATCTCAAAGCGTCGCCTCTCTAGGACCAGCAAGGGAAACTGGATCAACAGGTGTCTACGTCACCACAGATAGTATAGGACACCAGAGATATGCTGTATTTTCCATTGCTAAGCAGTGGAAATATTGAAATAAGTTATGCCAATAGACATACCATCTCTGATAGTTTGAGGAACTTTTTCTGTTGAACTACTTATGCCAACTCAAGTTATATTTAAAATTTTGATAAATAAAATATTGACAGTTTCTTTCTTGTAAGCAATATCGTCTTATGCTAATCTTCAGTCTGATTTAATTAAAACACAAAGACCCGAAAGCATTTTGTTCTCTGTTTCCCCATACCAATAAAATTCAGAGTATAAGCTTTTTCTAATTAATTTGACTTAATTTGTATCATCCCGGATTTGTTTCAATAAAATAGTTGAGGTTCATGCTAACTTGGGGGCAGTCATGAATCTAAGATTTAGAGTTTTACTGATTATCAGTTAACTAATTTTTAATATAAATATGATTTATGGTGATTATATCAGATCGACTTTATATATAGATCATGTCTGTAGCAGACATATGTACATTTCTAAATGTGGGTTGACCTTAAATCTTGTTAATGTAAAGGGACATATTAAACCATTCAGTACTATTCAGCAGATATTAACGGGAACAAAAGGACAGAGTGATACTTCTAATGTAATTTTATTTCTTTAGCTTCCAGAACCATTTATTTTATTCCGATTGTACAAGGAATTTATAGACCTTGCAAAAGAGATTCAACGTGTAAATGAAGAACAAGAGACAAAAAAGGATAGCCACGAGGACAAAAAATGGCCGACCTGTATAGAAATAAACCGAATTCTTCTAAAAAGCAAGGACCTTCTAAGACAATTACCAGCATCAAATTTTAACAGTCTTCATTACCTCATAGTACATCTTAAGCGGTAAGAACTTTGTATAAGATGAGTATCCATTAGTGTATGGATAACTGATCAGTTTTATCCTGTTGTTGTTTTCTTTTAATTGTAAAACACACATAACATAAATTTACCATCTTAATCATTTTTAAGCGTACAGCTCAGTAGTATTAAGTACATTCACATTATTGTGTTAATGTTTTTAAAAATGAACATTCATTTCTAATACAGAGGATGCCCAAAAAATGCATACACATTTTAAGAAAGAAAAAAACTGTATTAAAATTGTAATACTCAATATATACCAATAACAAAAGATGAATACAAGTCATGTGTATCCATTTTTTTGCACCCCCGGTATGTGCTAGGGAAAGGGAGACGTTGAATGTACGGCTGTGCAGCTAGCATCTTTGCCTCAGATGCTTCCTATGTGCCAGACTCTGGCTGGGGAAACAATGAAAAGTTTTCTGTCATCTGTTGTGCTTGGCAGCTTCAGGGGCAGACTTGCAGACCAGGGCAGTGCAGCATCATTCTTATTCTAAGGGGGCTATGCACTGCAAGCAGTAGAAGATGGGGGAGGGAGGGTCATGAATCAGGAGCATAGCCCGGAGCCAGACTTGAAGAGCTCAATAGTGGTTTGGCTGCAGAGAATGTGCAGAGGAGCATTCCAGGCAGAGGGTAACAGATACAGAGATACAAGAGATAATTTTGCATTGCGGAAGTATAAGCAATTTGGTTAGACTAAGATATAACAAGCAGTAGCAGGAGTGAGCTAGGTAGAGGCCTGGTAAACAAAGCCTTACATACCTGGCAGGTAACTTGACTATCTTCCTTCTGTACCCACTAAAGAATTTTGAACCAAGAATTTAACATGACCAGATTTGCCTGTTACATCTTTCTGGCAGCAATATGGAGAATGGTTTGGAGGGGAGGGAGGCCTTTACTGCCTTCAGATCTCCTGGAATAGTCATAGAAATAAAAGATGATGAGAATTTGAAGTAAGGCCATACATAGCAGAGGGAGTGGCAACAGAACAGAGAGATGTTTAGGAGGGAGAATCAGGTAGGCTTGAAGAATAGCTGTGAGCAGTCAGAATTTGACAATGATGTTGAAGTTTCCAGCACCGGGACCTGCAGCTTTTAGGGGTATTTTTTATTTCTGCTGGTAAAACTCTAGTAGTTCTGTCACCAGAGGCTCACGGGGATGTCCAGAGAGGGCTCAACCTGGAGCAGTGGCGACCGGGTTCTAGTTTCTGCGCAATAAAGAATTCAAGAGTAGACAGATGCAGAAAAGCTAAAGCGATTTATTGAAAACAAAAGTACACACTTGAGAGGAAAGTGCAGGCACCCCAAGGAAGTCAGGATCAGGGTTTTTTATCCCTCCCGGGGCAGAAATTGGTGATGTTCCATGGACTGGTTCATTCATATCCTTCTCCGGCAGGATCCTCATGTCTGGCTTTTTCTTCCTTATTTTTCCTCCGGAACTATCATGGCGTCAGATGCTTGATGGGAGTCATAGTAACTGCAATGCAAATGAGATTATAATGACATTATAATTAGCTAAATAAAGGTCACGGCCTGGTTATAGGAATTAGCCTAGCTGCATGAAACTGGTTCTTGTTTTTCTCCAGCTGCAAGTAACTAGATACAGTCACTTGTTACTTGTGTAACCAGTGAGGCACCTCATGTTGTACCCTGGAGGGGTTGTCAATTTCCTAGGCTACCTATCCTGCCTCAGTTCCTTCTACTTACTTAATTTTTATCCTCATACTGTTGAAACCCAACTTGGTGTGTGTCAATTTTTAGTCAAATAAATATATCCTTTTCTTAGACTTCTGCCGCCCATTTTCCCTCCACCCTTCCCAACCCATAGTAAACTACCATCAGGGCAACCTAACAGGCAAATATCATCCAGCTTTATGTATTCTACTCTGCAGGGTCGTAGATCATGCAGAAGAAAACAAGATGAACTCCAAAAACTTGGGGGTGATATTTGGACCAAGTCTTATTAGGCCAAGGCCCACAACTGCTCCTATCACCATCTCCTCTCTTGCTGAATACTCCAATCAAGCACGGTTGGTAGAGTTCCTGATTACTTACTCACAGAAAATCTTTGATGGGTCCCTACAGCCACAAGATGTAGTTGGGTGTAGTACAGGTGGTGTTGCACCTCAGATTGATCAAAGCTGTCTTCTGAAGCCTCCGTTATCACCAGAAGAAAGAGAACCAGAACGCTACATGAAGTCACTATTTTTCTCTTCAAAGGAAGTGAGTTTTGACCTTCATGCAATTTTGTTGGAACTTGATAATGTTTATATTAAGTTTTAAAAAAAATCTTTGAATTGTGTATTTTAAGGTGTGTTTGCTTGTTCAAGTTTAAAAATTCTCTTCCATCAACAGGATATCCAGATGGCAGATAGTGAAAGCAAAATTATTGAACCAGCTACATCATTTGAGGAATCAGAACGAAAGCAGAATGCATTAGAAAAATATGATGCATGTCTCATTGGTGAGTGGCCAGATAAAATACATGTTTTCTGACTTAAAACTATATGTCAATAAACCATGCTTAAGAGCAGAGGTGAGTGGAGTTGAGTGATCAGAGAAAGAAGCTTCTTTAGTAAATGGATGTTTGTTAGCCATTAAGAAAGTTGCCTTTTAGTGTACCTCGCGTTTAAATGAATGTCATTGTCTATAATAGTCTTTTTATAAAAAGACATCTTGAAGTTCATAGGTGTTGTTTGTGCTCTTTCTGAAAATTTTTTTGTTTTCATTTTTGCCATGAATTAAAGTCGTGGCAGAAATGTGTTGAATAGTATGTTAGTTCATTAGCATCTCTATTACTATAGATCATTGTATTGATCTAACTGCTCATAAAGAGCCAACTAGATTCCTAAAATTACAAAAAAAAATTAGACTCCTAAAATTCCTAAAATTTTCTTCAAATGCTTTTGCCTATCACTTGCCTTTAACACATTAAGTACACATATGTGTATGTCTTTTTATTTCCTTGACTGCAGTCATTTTATTCACTGGGTAATAATTTTAGTTGCAGTGATTGGTAGCTATCAAACTGGTAGAAAGTTTTCCATTTATTACTATAATTCTATAAGTTACTAGAGCTAAATTCCAGTTTTTAAAAATTCAGCCATCTATGTTAAATTTGATGTATAATCAGACAGCAGTGATGATAGCCTGATTGGGTCTAAAAAGTAAGGGAGCTAATATTCATTAAGTACCCACCTGCTCTTTGCTAAGCACTATGCTTATTGTTTGATTCCATTTATTTGATTTGATCTTCATAATAGTTCTGTGCTATAAAGTCAGTGGCACTAGGCCCATTGAATCCATAGCCTAATGATCTGAGAGAAGTGAAATCATGCCAAAGGTCATGCCCCTAATAAATCTTTCAGTCAATATTTGAACCTATGTTTGTGCTTATTTCACTCTCCCATGATCTAGGGCTCCCAGTTAGAATAGTTATAATAATAAATGTCATTTTTGAGTGCTTATTAAATACCAGAGAATTCTAAGCACTTTTCATGATTAGATCATTTAGGCCACACATCAACATAGATACAATTATGATTTTCTTTTGACAGATGAAGACAGTGAAGGGTAGTGAGATTGCCTTGCCCAGTGCAGAAGTGGTAGAGCTGAGTTAAACCCAGCCACTGGGCTTCAGAGTCTGCACTCTATCCATTAGGCTATACGTTTTTCCCTCAGAATTTAAGAATGTATTTTGGTGGGTACCTACAGCATGACCACAGCGAGTCAGACCCCTTAGAGGGGTCTGCAAATGTGGGTTCGGACCTGGGAAAACAAAACAAGAGAGTGCAGTTTTGGTATCCCAGGGAAGGGAGGTCAGTCTCAGATAAGGAAAGGAGGAAGGTCAGATGAGATGACCATTGGCAGTGGTTCTGATGGGCACCTGTCAGCAGACTGCTGCCCAAAAGAGTGTGAGCAGAGGGCTGGAACTTTCCAGAAAAGAGAATTTTTTTTAGGAGGGACATAGCAAAGAGGCACAGGGTTTAAAGGAGCTCCGCGTTGTAGTCTGAGGAAACACGGACCATGGGAGCTCAATAGGAAAGAGAAGAAAGTCAGTCTAGAAGTAAACAGTAAATGGGGTGAATGGCATTTTTCCCTTAAGGTAAAACAATTCAGTTGGACAGGATGAATGTTATAGTCCATTTATTAGTTGATCAGATATGAATACGCATAAGGCATTTCACGTGATATGCTCTCACTGTGGCTTGAGTGTAACTAAAAAGCAAATTGAGTTGGCAAAAGCCTTGGGATTCAAGGGCACACCTACATTTGGTTGGTGTGTAAATTGATGTAACTTTTCTGAGGTTAATTTACCAATGTCTGCATATTGAAATCGTGACAGTCCTTTGACCCAGCAAATACCTGTTCATGCATGGCACATAAAAAGACATAAAAATACACTTATCTCAGCAAGTGTGTTGTTTTCTAACTTGTAGTGGATTTTGTTTATTATATTGGTGTAAGTAAATAGAGAATTCTAACATTTTTATACAAAGTCTGCCTTTAAACTCATCTGCATAGATAACTGAGACTAACTTGGAAAAAATATGTAAGACCTTTGTTGTTTTGAGAGCATGTTGATCTGTAATTTATTCAGACTCTCTTGTTAACCAGGTGCCATGAAGTTTGATTTTTAAATAAATCTTCTCCTTTTTCAGACAACAAAGTGCATTTGCTTGTAGACCACGAGCTTGAATCAGCATCACAAAAGATGGAAGATGTTTGTAAAACCTCCAAGCCACTTCCTCTGAAATTCAATAGGGAAACAAACAGCATTGTTGAGAGGTATACCCCAAGGACCAAGATTAGACCTGCCAGTTTGCCTGTAGATAGACTGCTTCTTGCAAGCCCTCCTTATGAGAGAAATGGCAGAAATATGGGGAGTGTAAATTCAGACAAGTTTTACAAGAGTCCTACCTTTGAAGGAGTTTATAGAAAAGACACCCCTACTATTTGTTGCAAATTTGACAACTTTGACCAGCAAACTCTACAGAAAATTCGGGAGAAACTGTGTGAACAAAATGACCTCTCCGCAAAGACTACAGCGATTGTGCCCAGTGCACTCCAGGAGGAAGGAGTGATAACCAGCCTCAGGATTGGTGGGGACCATCCACTCAGTGCCACCCAGCCCAGTAAGCCATACACAGAACCAGGCATGTCAGCAAGACAGGTGTCAGAGAGACGGTCCTCTGACTCGTGCCCTCCTGCTCCTGTCAGAGCACCCAGAACACTGCAGCCCCAGCACTGGACAACGTTTTATAAACCACGTGCTCCCGCGGGTAGTGCGAGAGTAGCTGAGGAGAAACCTACAGCATCCCCCCTAGGAGTGCCTCCTGGCACAGCTCACACTCCTCAGGGGCATGCGCTAAAATCAATTCCGGACTCCGAAAACGCACTGGCATGTCCCGTGCAGCCAGTTAGTAAGCCTAAAGAGAACTCTGAGGAGCAGGACTTGCCTGATGTGCATCCAACGTGTCAGAGACCCAGGCTTAAACGAATGCAGCAATTTGAAGACCTTGAAGATGAAATCCCACAGTTTGTATAAGGTTTTCAAAATTCAGCTTTTCTTTTTTAATTGTTTTGTGGTATATTGTGTTTGTTTTGTGAAAGAATTTTTGACAGGGCCCCTTTTGTATAGGATTGCCAAATTGTGGATTTTGCTTTTTGTCATTGTATTGTGTTATCCTGTAGAATGTTATCCAATGGTAGAATGTTTTGATAGGGCCACATCTGTGCCTCACTGGAATTACCTGTATTTCTGAACTTGTGAATAAGTAGGTGGACTCATATTTTTTAAAGTTTAGTTGATTTGCCTCATAAAATGGTCCATTTAAATGCATCCCTAATATATAGTTCTCAACTAATAGGTGCAATTGGGAAAAATCAGCTTTATTTTTTTGAACTGAAACTATGCTTATTTATAAAAGGAATGTTTCTGAATGCAAGTGCCTAAAAGATCTTTGTTTAGTATGATTGTTTTTTTCACACAATTTTATAGTGCATCTTTGACTGTTGTGCTTTTCTGATTATGTATGTAAGGTTTTTTTTTCCAATTGGCAATTTATTAATATTTACATGATGACCAAAAGGCTTGCAAATCTGTATTTAATTGCATTTTAATTGCCAGATTTTACATGTGATAATCAGTTGAATTGTACAAAGAAAATGCACTTAAACCTGTTTCTAAATTATATAGTTCAGTTTTATCTTACTTGGCTTTAGATGGTTTTAATACATTTAATAGTTTTTCACCTCTTGGCTTTGTTCTACATAAACTTTTGTTGTTCAACAGTGCTGAACCTTTTGGTATTTTATATAATGGTCCAAAAAAAATGTTTTAAAATTCAGTGCATTTCCTCTTGATATTATCTGGGGTTTTTTTGAAAAAACCATTTCTTTTGTATGAAATGTTTTTACTTATGCGTAATTTTATGTACTTTTTCTACCTGGACTTTTAACCATTGACAATGTATGTTTCATCTGAATCGTGCAAAGATTTATTTAAGTTGATTCTAACTATATAGTTCAGTAAGCCTCATCGTTTTGGAATTTGAGAGGAGGTGTAGATGATTGGATATATTTCATTTATAAAATTCCCAGTTTTTAGAACTAGTGCAGTTCTTTTGTTTTCTGGGTTTCTTCATTTTGCCTAAAACAGGATATAAAAGGGACAAAAGAATAAAATAGCCTCCTTTTGTATGTGTGAATTCTGTTTGTAATAAATGCTTTTGTATGATCATGTTATACTTGATAAAAGAAATACATACACACACACACACATATATATATACAGTATATGTATATATATTAACCTATTAAATTATTTCAGGTTCTTTTGACTTCTCTGAAATCATTGCCTCTTCGGGCATGAGGCTTTAAGATTTATTATCCATTGGCTGAGTGGTCATACATCCCTTGACTACTGCAACATGGAATGCATGGAAGTTACATAGTTCTGTATGACATTAAGGATGAGGGAGAAAATGAATAACACTTTTGTCCTGGAGCCTTGATTTTAGTCCTCATTGTACAAGATATAAAAATTGTAT
Source organism: Hipposideros armiger (assembly GCF_001890085.2). Classification (NCBI taxonomy): domain Eukaryota; kingdom Metazoa; phylum Chordata; class Mammalia; order Chiroptera; family Hipposideridae; genus Hipposideros; species Hipposideros armiger. Next base: position 1,323,607 of record NW_017731851.1, on the reverse strand, counting down.
TGCTATGAAAAGCTAAAAAGAAATTAAGAGCCAACGTTTATTGAGCCTTCTCTATGTGCCATGAGCTCTGCCAAGTTCCTACATAAATTATTTGAAGTTCACAGCAGCCTATAATAGGTAAGTATTTTATTGTTCCTGTGTTATAGATAAGGACACTGAGGCTTAGTTAAATGATTTGCTCCAGGTTCCATGATGTAATAGTCAGGATCAAGTCTTCACACACAGGGCCGTCAGCTTCTGATGGTTACTACTCTTAATGACTGGTTACTAAATAATATCAGAGTCATATCGGGTGCTTGTTTAACAATAAAAAATGCACCTTTAAAAAATATATGCATAACATAATTTTTGCCATTTTAACCATTTTTAAGTATACAGTTCAGTGGCATTAGGTACATTCACATTGTTTTGTAACCATGACCACTATCCATCTCCAAAACTTTCTCATCATCCCTTACTGCAGCTTAGAAAATGTACTGTTAAACACCTTCAGTTTTCCTTTACTGTATTGAGACAACCCAGTGAACGAATGTATTACATAATCAACAGTCCTGTTTCCCCTTCCTGTTAAACCTCACAAGTAAGAGTTTCACTTAGGGGTTCTTTCTGCCTTTAGGGCTCTCTGGCGTCTTGTCCAGCTTAAGCTGCCAGCTTATAGATGGGTCATTAAACAGATATCTCCTGAGAAGATGATGCTATTTGTAGAGTACCCATCGTGTGCACTGCTCTAATACCCAGTAATGTGGTAACAATCCATCAGGAAGTTATTTTATGACACAAGGAAAGAATGTAAGCCAAGGGAAAGGGCAATAGTGGGGAGTCCTTTCAGAGCTGCAGACCAGAAAGCTTTGTGGAAAGCATAGTGTTCAAATTTCCAAGAAGTCATTTGTGAAGGGTTGATCGTAACTTCCCTGTATAGGCTTGTTTTACATGCTGAGAACTTAATTAGAATTTACGAGTATTCAAAATTACTTTGCATCTTAGGCAGTGGATTTCTTTTGATACAGAGATGAAGATATGATCCTTATGAGGGAATTATTGCCTAGAAATCTCAAGCAAATAGAATCATCATACTTCACTTCCTTGGGTGACAATGTAAAGATGGTACTATGGCTTCACCACCTCAACTATCATTGTGTTATTTACAGTATTTGTACAGCTATAAAAATCTCTTTAAAATGGCAGCCGTTATATATTTTTATAACAAGTTACAATGTAATTCTCTGGATTTGTCTTTCCCAGAGGCAGGAAATGGTTTTGATGTGTTGATAGGATTATATATGTAGGCAATTCAGTAACATCTACAGTTTAGCAAAGTTGCTACATTCACAATATGCAGAACTCAGTTGTACTCCTTTATATCAGCAACTAACAGAAAATTAAAGTTTTTAGAAAAATTTCAATAGCATAAAAAATTTGTAATAGTTAAGAATAAATCTAACAAAATATATACATTATCTTCATGGAGAAAGTTTTATACCAAGAGGTATTTAAGGAAATCTTAAATAAATGGAGTGCTCCATGATATACAAGGATTGAAAGCCTCAATATTATAAAGACGTTTATTTACCTTACATTTATTTATAGATTCAATATAGTGCCATCCATTATAATTTTTGAACCATTTGCAAGTAAGTTGCAGACATGATGACCATTACCCCTAAGTACTTGAGTGATATTTCCTTAAAACAAGAATACTCCTACGTAACCAGAGTATGACCATCAAAGTCAGAAGTCAGCAGATTTACACTGACATAGGACACCTAGTCCACAGACCACACTCAAATTCACTGATTGTCCTAATGTTTCTCTCTGCTCCAGTGTCCCAGTCCAGGGTTATACAGTGCATTTAGTTGTTCTCTCTCTTCTCTTCAATCTGGAACGGTTTTTCAGTTTTCTTTCATGACCTCGACACTTTTGAAGACTATAGGCCAAGTAATTTGTAGAACGTCCTACAGTTTGGGTTTAATGTTTCCTCATGATTAGATTCAGGATACATATTTCTATCAGAAATACCACAGAAATTATGTATTCTCACTGTATTGTGCCAGGAGGTACACAATGTCAAATCGTCCCATTCCTGGTGATGTTAACTTTGATCACTTGGTTAGGATAGTATCTATCAGGTTTTCTTATTGTAAAGTAAGTAAAAAGAGCTTTGTGAGGGATTCTTTGAGACTCTGTAAATTTCCTGCTTCTCATCAAATTGTCACTCAGTTTGAGTCCATTAACACTTCTTGCCTGAATCAATTATTACTATTCTGGTTGCCAACTGGTTAGACCACCATTGCTTATGCTTTGATTGATATTCTGCTGTAAGTTACAGCAGTCCCTTCTCCATGTGTTCATTTCTTTATTCATTTATATCGGGTATGGACTCATGGATTTCTACTTTATTCAGTAAGTTACAATGTATTACTGTCATTTATTTTGATACTGAACTTTTGCTAGATTTGGTCTGTGGGAACCTCTTCAAGCTCGCTTCTATGTCCTTGTGACTTTTTGAGTTCTTCCTTGTTTTTTGGCACTTCAAGGTATCCCAAGCTTATCTTGTACTTTTCCCTGCCCCAGCCATTTTTCCATGGAGCCCTGGTTCCTTTAAAAGGAAAATTGTATGTGGAAAACAAAAGCTGAGAAGAGCTCATTGTTACTAAAAAACCATTGGTTTTAAGCCCTTATTGGTGAACAGATCAAAGAAACACGTGTGAATACACACACAGAGACATATGTATTCCTACATATACATACAAGGTTGGACAACTAAGTTTGTGAACTCATTCTAGAAGAAGTTCTACATACCTCATTGCTAAATATCACTGTGGTCACCTTTGAAGTACTCCCCTTGGGAAGCTATGCACTGATGCCAGCACCTAGTCCACCTTTCAAAGCAATTTTGGAACTCTTTTTCTGGAATGACCATCAGAGGTATCATTGTATTACCCCTGAATATCATCGAAATGTCTTCCTTTCAATATTTCCTTCATCTTCAGGTAAAGAAAGAAGTCATTGGAGGCCAGATCAGGTGAATAGGGAGGGTGTTCCAATACAGTTATTTGTTTACTGGCTAAAAACTCCCTCACAGGGCCAGCCGAGTGGCACATTTTTTTAAGAGCTGGCTTGGGATGCCAGAGGGCCCCG
>NW_017731851.1:1294053-1320091 GCF_001890085.2 Hipposideros armiger | reverse complement strand
AAAAAAAAAAAAAAAAAAACTCCCTCACTGACAGTGCGTTTGAGCTGGTGCATTGTTGTGATGCAAGAGCCATGAATTGGGGAAAAATTGAGGTCGTCTAACTTTTTCACGCAGCGTTTTCAGCACTTCCAAATAGTAAACTTGGTTAACTGTTTGTCCAGTTGTTACAAATTCATAATGAATAATCCCTCTGATATCAAAAGAGCTTTGCAACATTGTTGAAAACAAGTTCATGAACTTAATTGTCACATCTCGTATATCTTGAAAACCTTGAGTTCACATTGACACCTTCAATTCTAGTTTCGTACTTCAAGGTTTAATCTCGTCTTTACATACTTGTAACTCCTTCCTCTCATAATGAGAAGACTGGCTCCCATGACCCTAAATATGTATTTGCTTACTCTTCCTTTATGTTCCAACCTCCTGACAATACCAGCTGCTTGCCTTGGCCCACCTAGTCCCAAATATGCCAAAGAATTCCTCAGCCATTGCTGCACTGGCCCTGACCCTACCGATCCCTAACATGGAAGTCGAAACCCGACCAGTGAGGACCAAGCCAGTTGATTCCTTGACCCCAGTGATATCAACCCTGACGATGCCATTTGAATCCTAGGCCCTGGTCATCTCGCTGAATCCTCTACCCCAACAGGAAGGGGAGGAAAGGGACAAACTCATGATAATGACCAACTATTAAATATTTATTGAATTTACTAAGAAAAGTTTTAAATGAATAGTTATAAGAAATGTTTAAACATAGATGAGTATTACAAAATGGGAAGTTTTAAATTATTTGCTATCTTTTTTGTCTCAGCTCTAACACTTGCAAATATTCTTAAATAGTATTAGTACTTCCTGTAATTAAACCATATTACATATTATACTATTTTTAGTGTCTTTACAATCAACCAATTTACTCTCCATACATAAAATGAGCATGCTTTTCTGAAAATAGAGTAAAAGAGAGTAACTTTCCATGCTTCTGAGGTACAACTTTTATTTGTGTTTGTTGTTGGCTTTTAAGTAAATAATAGCCTTATATCACATGAAAACCTGTCTCACGTTTCTGAATATGGTCCTGCCCACGCAGTACAGGATATTTTAAGTCTTTCTTATAGTGCTGAAAGAATTTGAAAGAAAAGATGGTGTAACAGTGAATACGCCAGTGAACTTGTCATTGTCTAGGTAGTGCTGATTAATAAGTTAATGTGACCCAAAATTTTAAAAATCAGGACATAGACTAGGAGTGGTAATATCTTATTTACAATTGTAGGCACAGAGCCTGGCATATAATAATTGCTGTCTGCTAAATTAATGATGTATATCTCATTCCATTTTACATCAGAAATTTGCTTTTTGGGATCTGCTTCCAACGAAATCAAAACTTTCCCGTATCCAACTATTTTCTTCAAAGTTGTGAGAGTTCATCTCTAGTCAGTTGCCAATCAGCTCAGAAGGTGGAGTGATTCAACACAGGAGAAAGCAACGAATCTATGAATTGCCCATCTACAAATGCAGATATATTTAATAATTTAGGTTCAGTGAGAGTTTTAAATGATTGTTATTTTAAAATAGATCATAAATGCAGAAGTCTGTAAATGTATCATTTAAAGAATATTTAATTATAAAATGAGCTCCCGTCTGTCCCCAGCCCCGTTAGTGAAATGTTAAGGAGCCACCAGAGATCCCTCCCTGATCTCATGCCGGCCTCTCCCTGCACCCAGCTGTCTTGAATTTTATGTTAATCATTTCCTGGCTCTTTAAAAAATTTGCTACCTATGTATTTATTTTTGCCTGTTTTTTGAAACTTCTACAAGTGGAATCATTGTTTGATTCTTTTGTGGTTTCTTATATTCAACATGTTTTTGAAATTAATCCATGTAGATGTTTGTAGCTGCAAACATATTTTTCCTTTTTTTAACCACTATGAAGTATTCCTGTGGTAAATGTACTACAATTTATTACTCATCCCGCTGTTGATAGACACTTGGGTTGCTTCCAGATTGTTGCTTTTTGTCACTGAACAATGCTGCATTGAAAACTTAATTTTCACTTTTTCTTTTCTTCACTTTTTTAAAAAACAAATCTGCTTTCTAGTTGTCATTTCCTTTAATCTTTACCAAGTCAGGTATTCTTAACTGCCTTTTTCAGATGAGCAAATAGATTTCAAACAGGTTAAATAACTTACTATATGTTATATAGCTAATAAGAAAGGGTGATAGGACTTGAACCCACATGTCTTTATTATAAATTTTGTCTTTAAATTCTGTTTATAAATTCTCTTTCTAAATTATTTCATCTTCACTTTTTTAAGACAGAGGCTGTCATAAAGCATCTATTTTCAGGCTATATTTTTTCTTTTTAGTTGCTGGGATACTGAAGTTTAGGGTTATCGTATGCCAACTCCAAGGCCATTTTTAGTGTGCATGTATTAAAGCTTATTCATTTAGTTAAAACCATTGCATCTAAAATTGCCCACGTTTTTCTGGGCAATTTCAGTTTTGTAGGTTAAACTTTTCTAATAATGGGAGAACAACAGAGCAAGTGACAGCATAAAGTTTACCCCTCCACACTCTATCCTAGAACAGCCTGGAAAACAGCTTTGTCATGGAGAGCTGTGGAGATTTTAAGCATAGAGAGAATAGGGTTTGCATGAGATCTCTGAGCTTCTGCTCATAATCAGGAAAATAGTCAGCAATCCAGGTGAGAACTAGGCCCTGAATTAAGCCACTGTCTGTGGGGTTGATGACCTAAATTCCAATTTATTTTTAGGAACATAATTGATAGGGATTAGTGAATGTGGAGTCAGTGAAGGCTGAGGGTGGAGCTGGGCAGGGTGCTTAACCTGGAAGCTGGAAACATAGTAGCTTTCTTCAGATATCTTAAGTGAAAACAAAGGATTAAAGTTAAACATCTTGCTTGCTCCTTTAGGCAGAGTGAAGTCCTATGACTAAAAGTAAATGGAGGCAGATTTTGTATCAGTATTCTCTAAGGAAGCAGTTTATGATTAGAACTGTTTTCAAATGGAATATATTATCTTGCAATTTGGTGAGTCCCCCAAACATGGACAAGTATCAAGGCAAAAACTAAATAACCATGTACAAGGATTATTATTAGGGAGGAAATTGGACTAGATGATCTGTAAAGTCTTTTCAAGCTCTGATCCTGATTCTGTGACCTTCGATTTAAAGTGATTGAGATGTTTCTAGGTGCTAGAAATCCTAAAATCATTGCATGAAGCAATTTCATTGTTTTCATTTTGCCACTGTTTTGTAATGTCAGCACAGAAGCATTTAAGCCTCATCACCCAGAAAACATCTTGGAAGTGCTGGGAAAAAAATAACCAAAAATTCTATAAAGAGTAAAAATATCCTTCAGAAACAAAATGAACTATAGATGTTTATGACAGACAAAAAAAGAACTAGTCAGCAGAGGCCTGCACTAATCAAAATTCTGTAGACAGGTTTTTAGGCAGAAGGAAAATGGTCCCATTTGATGGAAATACAGAAATGCAGGAAAGAATGATACTTCTAAAAAGATGAATATAAATGAATATTGCCTATGATGAATCAATACTAGTAATGTGGAGTATAAAATTTATGTAGAGTTAAAATACATGACAGCAGTAATGAAAAAGGCAAAAAAAAAAGGGAAGTATAAAGTTCTGGCATTATCAAGGAAGTGGTAAATATGAAATTTAAGATACATGTTGTAGTATCAAAAAGAATAAGTTAATAATTATATATACATATAGTCACGAGATGTGGAGTAGAGAGTGGGAATGGAGTCAATGGAATTGTAATACATAAGCATGATATTCGGGGGGGGAGGACAGTGGATGGGGGAAGGGGGTTGTTACTTTGTGAGGGTGAAAAGGATAACTATTACATTGTTCTGTACAGCTGAAACTAATAACAAAAATAAAAAAAAGAATAAGTTAAAATGAGGGGAAAATGAAATATTTGAGTAATCTGAAAGAAAAGACAAAACAAAAAAAGTGAAACACTGGTTTAAATAGGAAATAAATAGTTGGACGGTACATATAAAATCACCTAAACCAGTAATTACATTAAAATGAAAATGGACTAAATACTCCAAGTAATAAACTAATGTTGTCAGACTAGAGAAGCAAACAAAACCCAGCTACATTCTGCTTATAAGAGACATCTTCAATAAAGTCACGCAAAACTACAAGGATGGAAAAAGATAAACCATGCAGCTACTAATGAAAAAACTGATGTAGGTATACTAGTCTTAGATAAAACAGGTTTTAAGTCAAGAAGCATTACTAGAGATAAAGAGGGATATTCTGTAATGAGAAGTCAATCTATAAGGAAGATTCCACAATTATAAATAACATTGCTTCAAATGAATAAGGCAAAATAGACAAAGAAAAAAACAGACAAATCCACAATTATGAGCATTATTTTAACATACCACTGAACAGATAAAAAAGTAGTAAAAGTATAGATCTGAAGAACACAGAAAACTTGACATAGTTCACATACAGAGAACACTGTCAACAATGACAGAATTCCTATTCCGTTTAAGCCCATATTTAAAATTACCCAAACTGACAATAACCAGGCGATAAAAAAAAAGCCTCAAAACATTTCAGAGGATGGAAATAATTCAAAATATGCTCTCTGATCTCAGGGAAATTATTGTAGAAATCAGTAACTAGATAACTAGAAAATCCTCAAGTACCTGGAAATTAAACAGAGCACACATCTAAATAATCCATGGATCAAAGAAGAAAAAACAGACATTAGAAAATATTTTTAACTGAATGATAATGAAGACATGTCATATCAAAAATTGTGAGCTAAAGCAATGCTTAGAAATTTATAACCTTAACTATATTTCCTATAAAATCAAAAGGTTAAAATCAATTAAACTTCATCTCAAGAGACAAGAAAAATAGTAAACCAAATCCAAAGCATGTAGAGAGAAGGAAATAATAAACAATAAATATCAGTGAAATAGAAAACAAAGGAAAAGAAAAAAGACAAAGCTAAAAGCTGGTTCTTTGAAAAGATTAAGAAAATTGATAAGTCCTCAGTAAGAAATCAATAAAAAAAAGAAAAAAATAATATCAGGAATGAAGATACAAAAGAATAAGAATCATTAGAGACTTTACAAACATTGAAAAGATGTAAGGATATAATAAACACCTTAACATTAATTTGAAAATTTGAATACGGACAAATTCCTCAAAAATTAAACTGACAAAATTAATAGAAAATCTGAAGAGTCTCTGTCTATTGGTTCAAATTAAATCAGTTATTAAAAGCCTTTCCACAAAACAAGTGTAAGACCTTACTAGTGAATTCTTTCAATCATTTAAGGAAGAAAGTACCCCAACTTTATACAAATTCTTCCAGTATATAGAAAAAGGGAATACTTCTAAACTCTCTAAAGTCATCCTAAGCTTGGTACCAAAACCTGACCAGTACACCACAATCTATAGAAAAGAAACGTGGAATATATAAAAAGGATAATATATCACTGCTAAGTGGGGTTAGCCCTCCCTGTATGCAAATGTGGTTTAACATTTCAAAAATCAATGAATTTACCAGATTAATTTTTTTAAAGGGAGAAAAATATATAGTTATCTCAATAGATGCATATTGAAAAAAGGTTTTGATGAAATTCAACAGTCATTTAGAATAAAAACTCTTAGTAAACTGAATAGAACTTCTCTAAACAGACATGCAGTCTACATCGCAGTTTTTGCTCCTGAGATCAGGAATCACTATTTCTATGCATCATTGTACTGGAGATTTTAGCCATACAATAAGGAAAAAAAAATGCGTAACGATTGAAAAGGAAGAAATAAAAATCATTTGTTTGCAGATGATACAATTAGGTACATAGAAATACAAATGAATTTACAAACTGTTGGAATTAGCTGGACAGGTTGAATGTTATAGTCTATTTATTAGTTGATCAGATATGAAGGACACATAAGGCATTTCACATGATATGCTCTCACTGTGGGTTGAGTGTAACTAAAAAGCAGATTAAGTGAGTTGGCAAAAGCCTTGGGATCAAAGGCACATCTACATTTGGTTGGTGTGTTAATTGGTGTAACTTTTCTGAAGTTAATTTACTAACGTCTGCATATTTGAAATCGTGACAACCCTTTGACCCAGCAATTTCACTTCTATGAATGTGTCTTGTGGAAATACTGAAATTTTCACAAAAGGAATTTCACAGAAGTAGGTTGTTTTAAAAACTAAAAGTGTGTCTTGTAGTTGTTTATTACATTAATTTTAATAGTCATATATAATTTTATTCAAAGTGAAACTTTAATCCTTTAATATAATTTTAGGGATAGATATTTCTATTGAGTAGGTAACACTTTTTGTCTGCTAAGCAGGAAGAAATATTCACTAATTCCTACGCATCTTTTAGACTGTGAAAAAGATGTTTAATAAAATTATATTTCTTTTTTCTGAGAGTCAATCTGTCAACTCAGTCTTTTTAATCAAGTGACACATGTTTGATTTTGATATAGAAAGCGACAACCCTTTCTTATCTTTTCTCTTCTCTTCTTCTTCTTTTTTTTTTTTTTTAGATAACCTTATATACCTACTTGAAGACCAACAGCTCAAAACATCATTCCTCCCTCAAAATGAAAAATGTCTGAAAAACCCCTAGTCGGCTTCCTCTAAAACCTGAGAAGATCTGTCACTCTGTCTATAGACACTTCTTGTAAGGCCTCCTAATGAGTGAAATGGCAGAAACAGGAAATGTAAATTAAGACAAGTTGGGAAGTGTTCAGTAGCATCTGAAATATCACCATTTTGCCCGAGGTGAAACTATGCAAGGGAGGATGTGAACCTAGGCCAGCCTGACTTCTAAGCCTGTGGTGGCTCCAACTATCACATGATGCGGTGTATATTACAAGAAACGTTTATCATAACAAAATAGCTAAATGTACTGAGAATTAGGTCAAGTTCTATTCTAAGCACTTTGCATCTATCTCTCACTCAACAAACTTTAGTGAGCTCTCTATTGATGTATAAAGTTACACATGTATGAACTCAGACTCGGCTGTTAATTAAATGCCCTTCAAGTTTAGTTTGTAAAAAAATAATTGACATTCATTCCTTTTTAAAGAAAACATCGGGTTTCTGGCCTTGGACCAAGATGTTCTAAAAAACAAATCAGTAAATATCTAGATCTTGCTCAGCTTCAAATTCTTGAATTGCTTTCAGAGTGCCGAGAACACTGCAGCCCAAACATGCAATGACATTCTATAAATCTCCTGAATGACTTCTGAGCAATACACACATCAGACATTTTGTGTTTTGAAACTTAGAAACACAGCAAGCTATTTAAAAATTTTTAAAGTTCCACTGATTTTTTTGATCCTGTAAAATGGTCTCTTTTAATCCATCTTCCATAAAATACAATCGTCGAACAGATAAATTCAATAAGAAGCAGTTTCACTTTCTAGGGTGGAACTAAGTGTTTACTTTATAGAAATAATTTTCTGACTGCAGTGGTTTAAAAAAAACTTTCCATTATAAATTACGTAGTTGTAAAAAGAGATGATAGAATTTTTTTAACAGTTGTACTCTGTTAAATGTAAGCTTTTATATTCCAAACGACAACTGACAGCTTCATTTTCTAAATACTTTTCTGTAATAGACAAAATCTAGCAACTGTATCTATATATTTTCATACCAGGATTTTAGTTTTTACCAGTGACAGTCATCTTAATTGCACAAAGATGAACATTAGCTTGTTTTGGATCATGTGGTTCAGTTAATTCTCATTGTTTGGATTTTAAAATATGTTGATAGTTTGTTTTTTATCACTTGGTCTTTGGCATATGTAAATTTTAAATTTCCAATCAGATTTAATGCTGATGAATATTTTATATAATGGTGAAAAAAGTTCAGAACAGGATTACAGATTTTAAAATCAAAGTGTATTCACTTACATGTGGAGTCTAAAAAACAAAACAAACGAACAAACAAAATGAAACAAACAAACTCATTGATACACAGAACAATCTAATGGTTGCCAGAATGGAGGGAAGAGGGGGATTGGGCAAAAAAGGGGGCGGGATTAAGAAGTACAAACGTCCAGTTATAAAATAAGACACAGGGATATAATGTACAGCAGAGGGAATAGAGTCAATAATATTGTAATAACTACTTATGGTGACAGATGGTTACTAGACTTACTGTGGTGATCAATTTGTAAGGTATATAAATGTTGAATCACTATGTTGTATTCTCAAAACTAATATGATATTGTATGTCAATGGTAATTAAAATTAAATTTTGAAAACATAAAAATAAAAAAATAAATTTTGAAAAATCGAAGTGTACACACAACAAAGCAGAAATATTGGGAGAGGGATGAACTATTAAGTGTTTTAAAGCCATCAAATTATATTCCAAAAATATGACTTCTTTGAATCTCACAATTTAAAGACCACCTTAACTGTAGTTTTCATTGTAAAAGAGCAAATTATAAAACTCAACAACTGAAGAATAGGTATAAAATAAATAAAATACAGTTTTAAGCTTTTTCACTATTATGTAAAACATTTAAAATTGTGATATATTTGTAATATATCAATTATATGTATAAGTATATATATAATATATAATTATATATCTTTATATGTGAACAGTGCACAGTCTTAACTAGTACAGAGATCAAACTAATTTAATCTTGTTTCTGAATTGTTTAGTCAGTCACATTATTTAGAGTCTGATATATTTTTTAGAGTAAGGGGGCAGCCAGCTATATGGCCCACAACCATATCTGACCTACTACCTGCTTTTGTAAATAATTGTATTAGAACACAGTCAAGCCCAGTCATTTACATAGTGTCTATGCTTGCTTTCCTGCTACAATGTCAGAGTTGAGTCGTTGGAACAGAAACCCTACAGCCTGCAAAGCCTAAAATATTTACTATCTGTCTCCTTACAGAAAAAGTTTGCTGACTCCTGGACCTGATGAATGAGTCAGACTGTGAGCTAAATATTTCACTGGCTATTCCAATAAGTGTCTGTTTTACGTGCAGGAATTCCCTCTTCTGGGTTTTGACTAATGCACTTAAAATAGAATATAAGACAGGCCAAAATAGCCTAAGTGCCCACATTAGTATCTGCATATTATATTTATCTGTGCTACATGTTTTGTATGACCTCGTTATAGCTGCTAAATATATAGATGCATAAAATCAATTTTTGCAACCTATTTCCAGGACTCACAGCTCCTCTGAAATCATGGTCTCTTAGGATTTACTCAGGTTCGTGAGCCATACTACTGGATTTCAACATTTTGAATCATACTTCCCTTGGCTGTGAGAGGAAATACATTTCACCGGAAGTAGTGTTATAGTTCTCAATGCACTAAGAGCACACAGGAAATGAATAGCCCACCCTGTTTGCCCTGTAGCCTTGTTTTCGGTCCTCACTGTGAAAAACATAGAAGAATCGTATTACTTATGGAAACCTAACAAGAAAATTGTGGTAGCTAACATTTAGGAGTCTCCATTATGTGCTGGGCACTGCCAGGTATTCTACACATAGTCCCATATTTCATCCACACAAGCTTAAGAAACAGGTTGGTGTATTATCCCTGTTTCACAAACAAGGACCTAAGGCTTCATTAAGGCACTTGCCCAAGATCACACAACCAGTAATTGACAGAGCCAGGACTCACACATAGAATTGTCAGATTACAAAGTCAGGGCTCTTAATCTTAGCATTAAATACTAGGTGTTAGTGTTTATGCAGTTTAAGATACCGTCACATGTCTTTTAACATGTCAAGACAGCCAAACTGGAGAATATAATGGAATTACCTAGTAAATTGACATCTCCGTTTTTCCTAACTGGCAAACCTCCATGGGAGTGCCATTCCTTGCTGTCATTTCTTCCTTTTCTCCTAGTTTTCCTTTCCCATTCTCCAACACCCCCGTCGCCCCCCCACCCATAGCCCTCCACCTCCCCCAACCTGCACACTGAGAGGAGTTGGGAAATCCAGCCTTTAGGGTCTCTGGCATCTCATCCTACTTATAATCCTCAGCCTGTAGACACATGCCAGCTTCTGAAGGCCATTAAACAAGAAAAGATGCTGCTATTTCTACTGTGGAAATCACTAGTCTGGCAGGTGACTTATTACAAATGGCAGAGAGATCTGACTGCTGGGAAAGGGCAATAGTGTGGAGTTTATAAGCCCACTCACTCCCAGAAGTGCCCGGGACTGGTGTGCTGGACAGGCATGTGAGGGACAGTGTCTGAGGGGTTGGAAAACTCCTCCAGGTAATCTGGCTTTATGATCTGAAGACTCAGTTACAAAGATGGGAGGGCATTTCATAGGTTTCTTATAGGGTACATTTGGGCAATGAGTATTTATGGATACAAAGATGGATAAAGTATGTTTCCTGTGATGAGTGTTCAATCGAGAGATCTCAAAAGCAAGCAGCATAAGATCCTCTATTTTCTGGTTCATTTACTTGAGAAACGGTACTATGGCTTCCTTAGGCCCAGCCAATACAGTGCCTCTTACATTTGTAAACTCTGGAATTCTTCCAGGTATGCATGTGTGGTCCTGTAACATAAAATCTATTTATGTCATTTTATCTAGGGATGGAGCTGGGGTAGCAATCTTAAATGTCTGCATCGTACTTCATGGATCAACAACACTAGAAGCATTCTGATATAGAGAAACACAACAAGAATGCCCAGTGCTACTACTATTTCACTACCATTTAACATTGTACTTAAAATATTATAAGTAAGCAAGATAAATAGTGTAAAAGTAAAAAACTTGAAAAGGACAAGATAAAATGATCACTATTGATAGATGAAATGTAATTGTTAACATAAAAGCTCAAAGAGAATCATTAACGAACTACAAACAATAAGAGAATTTGGTAAGATGATGGGAAATTTTAGGACAAGGATCCTAAATTAATGAGTAACACCTAACAGGTATCTTGAAATAGTATCATTGACCCACCTGCTGATAACTGTCTCTGGGAAGGGGTAGCCACACAATTGACTGTTCTGTTTAGATTTTCTGATTTAAAAACAATATGTTTATCCTCCCAACTCTGAAAATTCTCTTCAAAGTCCATGTCCTCAAATTACCCAACAGAATCTTCCTGAACCAATACAGAGAATATGGTAAGCTAATTAAGTATTTTTCCTAAGCAGCCTATTAAAAAAATAAGCCAAAATAGCCTTCGTGGAATTTTTGGCCTGTTTGACATCTGAGGGCCACCTCAGTTTGCTCCCTGTCTTATAACAGTGGTAAGTCCTACCTGAGACTTTTCAATTTATGTGAATTGGGTCTTTTGAGCATTTTCAAAGAAAAAGCAACTTTCCAGGCAAGGTTACTGCAGCTAGCTATTTCAATAATCATTGTGCATATGTCTCCTGTAATAATACTTAAAATCAGATGCTGCTGACCCAGCTAGAGCTCAGGATTAAAGAAATCTGCTTAGAATTTAATTGAGTCCACTGGAGCAACTGCCAAGAGAAATACCTTCCACAGAATGCCCTTCAGAGAACCTCTCATTAGCCAGACTGCAAACCTTTGATTCCCTTACACTTGATACATGACGGCCTGGAATTCATTTAAACATGCATGTAATGTATATTTGTACATGTTCATAGCATATTGGTTTAGTCTTTCATTTTTCCTGGACAGCATATACACAGTCTTAATGTAGAACTTAGCTGTTTGTAGGTCTGCCCTAAAATAAAAATGAGAGGCCATATAATTTCAATACCAATTGCATACACTATAGATACTTTCTTAGTGTAATTTGTACACAACTTCAAATACATCAGAACTATGAAAAAGTTAAAGCATTCCCTTTTAAACCAGAATCAGTTTTTCTGACTATAACCCTTTAATTTGAAATTCAAAAACAAAAAACAAATGCAGAGTCTATTACTCCTCCCATCAACCAGATGACATAGAACGTACCCAGAAACAGCTCAGTGCTTCCTCTAATCTCTGCCAGTTCTGCATTTCTGCATTTATCCTTCCGTCTATGTATCTGTTTTTATGTTGTGTCTAATGTTGTCTATCACTGCTGTGTTTTGTCTAAAATGTGTTCTTACTACATGTCCTGTGACAGATATATTTACATCAATATTTATTGCAAACTAAAAATTCTCAGAAGGGAGGATTTTTAACATCATGGTTTTGAACCTTGGCTCTGCTCTAAGACCACCTGGGGAGGTTTTTACATTCAGTTGTACGGATATTGCCCCTAAAGCTTTCTGTTCAGTAGATGTGGGATGGGCCCATAACTTCAACATTTTTAGAAACCTTTACCTGTAATTCTGCTGCACAGCTNGTTACTAAATTTTTGTTGGCATAATAACTGGTACGTGAAATAGAATGTCACTTTCTTGATAGCTGCATTTCAATCCTCAGCACTAGGAATGACACAATATTAAAAACTTCACCATTGGTCTTGACTTCTTTGTACTTCTGATGATAAATATGGGTTGATATGATTCATCACTTAACTTCACAATTCTCAATCCATGTGTATGTTTCTAAGCCTGAAACCACTGCATTCTCTACATTTACGTCAATTCCAGGTTTACCCCCATCAATTAGAGTTACTGGTGATAATTTAGAGGATGAAATATGCAGTTATCAGCACCATTCTTGACTAACTAGGCATATTCTCAGAAATATTTGAGATAACTGAGAACACAGGCTTTTACTTTGACATTCTTTTTAAACAACTGTAATTACCTAAGGGAAATAATGCATACCTAAATAGAGTTAAAATATTTAAAGGGTAAGTGTCTTCAACATCACTAATCATTAGGGAAATGCAAATCAAAATAACAATGACATGCCTTGGAACACCCACTAGGATGCTTATTATAAAACAAAACAAAACAAAAAACAGAAAGTAACAAGTGTTGGTGAGGATATGGAGAAATTGGAACTCTTGTGCACTACAGATGGGAATGTGAAATAGTATAGCTGTTTTGAAAAACAATATGGTAGTTCCTAAAAGAATTAAATATAAAATTAGCATTTGACCCAGCAATTCCACTTTGGAGTCTATACCTCAAAAAGTTGAAAGTAGAGACTTGAACAGATATTTGTGCACCCCTGTTCATAGCAGCATTATTGACAATAGTGAAAAGATGGAAACAGCCCAAATGATTATGGATCAATGAATGATCAACAAAATGTGATACATACATACATACAATGAAATATTTGGCCTTGAGAAGGAAAAAATTCTGACACATGCTACCACATGGGTGAATCTTGAAGATTATGTTAAATGAAGTAAGCCAGATACAAAAGGACGAATAACATATTTGATTTATGTGGATACCTAGAGTAGTTACATTCATAGAGACAGAAAATAGAATGGTGGTTGCCAGGGGCAAGGGGAGGGGGAATGGGGAGTTATTGTTTAATGGGTATACAGTTTGTTTTGCAAGATGAAAAATTTCTGGAGATGGAGCGTGGTGATGANAAATTCCTTCTACTTTGTGCCAAATGGTTCTGACATACTCATCATTTCTCTCTGATGATAAACCATGTGGTATTGCTTCTACTTTTAAAAACAAAGGAAAAATGTGTTTACAGTTTTCACTTTGAGGCTTTTTAGAAAGAATCCTTATAACACTTAGTGAATGATAAATAAATTTTAAACAAATAGTTGGTTTAAAACCGGAAACAAATATAAATACCCTACTTGATTCATTGGCCATCACTGTATTTGAAGGATTAGTTCATATAATTTTTAATGTTTTGATAAATTATGAAAGTGCTCCAGTCCCAGCTAATATGTACAATGATTGATGTGTTTAGAACCTGCCACACATCATCCTGCTTGCTATGTCTTCATACTGCTTAGCATATTTTAAAAACTTGTCAACCTTTTCCTAATAGATATAGGAATTGACAACACTGAATATTATAAAGTTCTTTTACTTTCTTAAAAGATATGACAATATAGCTCTTCTCCTTTAAACTTCGCTGCAACTCTGTTGAGTTTTCTGCTTTTATTTATATTGCAATCATGTACCTACCCAGACAGTTTATTCAGGGACATTCCAATCGGCTGCAAATAATTTGTTTTGCCTTATGTCAGTTGGTCCAGGTCATATCCTCTCCTTTATTAATATAACTCACATTAGTCAGGAGTCTTTTGGTTGCAATTAATAGAAGCCAAACTTGAGCTAAGTCAGGCAAAAGGAGATTTTATTGGAAGGATTGGGGTGTCTTACAGCTAAACTGCCTGAAAGAAAATCAGGGAGCAGCTGTGTCCCAAGGACAGCTGGAAACAGGGACACAGCTGCAGCTGGGACTTCCGCTGTTTGCCTCAGCCTCTCTCTGTGCATTCTCTTCATTCTCTCACTGCAGATCAAATTTCTCCCCATGGTGGGGTACATAGCCTCAGGGCCTCGGCTAGCCTGTATGGCACGTTTCTGCAAATTAGAAAAAGCACTTGTCTGGGTAGAGGCAGCCTCCCAGTTGCATAGTTTAGTTAGCAGAAAGTACCTTTGTGAAAAGAAAAAGGCACTCCTTTTTCTTGGATGCAGCCCTATTGTACCAGGGCCCAAAGTTTGGTCAGCAAAAGCAAGTGAGATTTCAGTCCAAATTCCACTTTTCACCTGGGCATCTTTGCACAGAGTAGAAAATGAATCAACTAACCCAGCATGGCCCCTAATTTCTCATAGCTTCTGAACTTCTGTAATGATCAACTCATGCTTCTCTCAGGTCCATGGTAAAAAATTCTGTGCATAGGCTNCTGCTTGAGTCAAGGCAGGTGGGTTGTAAAAAAAGAAGCCACTGGAAGCGACTGGGGTGTGCCCACAACTTAAGTGGGCAGGGTCTCAGAATCTTGAGGGAGGGACCAGGTTGATGGAGGCTCAAATATGGCAGCTTCCTGTATCTGCATGCCAGGAGGGGGAAGGGCTCACCAAAGAAACAATGGCTCCCACCCGCTCCTCTGTCCAGGAGAAAGCTTCCCCTCTAGGCCTTGCCCTGCAGCCAGACAACTCAGTTCTTCCCCATATGTCCCTGTCGCCTTTCAAGCTGCTGCCCCAGCACTGTCACTTAGAGTAAGTTCGTCAGTGAGTAATTCTGTGCTCTGGCCCTTTAAAAGGAGCACCTGAGACTGTAGCCACCCTCTGTCCCACTCAGCCACAATCTTTGCTGGTATTCACAGCCAGAAGTTCTGGGGACTTTGCTTCCCAGCACTGGAACCCTGGGCTGGGGAGATTGGTTGGGATTCCAACCATAGAATGGGACTGCCCGCTCCTCGTGGGGGACTTCCACAGCTGAGATATCTCCCAATTTTCAATGATCATATGAAGGTGTGGGGCTAGCCCATTCCGCATCTCTGCCTGTCCTACCAGTCTTGAGGTGGCTTCTTCTGTATGTACTTATTTGTAGGACTTTGGTTCAGCTAGACTACAGGTGATTCTCAATGATGGTTGTTCTGTAGTTTAGTTGCATTTGTGATGTGGTTATTAGAGAGGTAAGCACATTGTTTACGTATTCCACCATCCTGATCAGAAAATCCAGTGATAACTATTTTACTGCAAGGTTTATTTTGTCTTTGATGACAGGAATTTCACTTAAGATGGCGTCTCCAAGCCTTGTTGAGAAACAAATATTGACCTCATATGACCTCTTAAAACAACAACATAGTCTTCTATATTAAGGGACTTTGGTGGACCATGTTCAGTCTTTCTCCAAATACATGTATAATCTAACAAACTTAAATACCTGTTGAGAGAAAAGTAAAGAAACATTTATTTAAAAAGAAAAAAAAAACAACAACCTTCATATATTTTCTTGAGGAGCTCCTGGTTTCATGCAGACATTTTCTCTCGTAATTTTAATAGCAATGCCGTCTTAAAAAAGAAAATCACACAGTTAAGGGGCAGATCTGAGATTTGAAACTCGTTCTGTCTGGTTTCAAACACCATACCTTTCCCCAATACCACAGTACTCATACTCAAATCTTTATTGATTGATATCGAGAAATAGCATTTTTAAAAATAATTTAATTTCATTAAAGAATAAAGAGAGTCAGAATTTGGTTAAGTTGTGGGGATGGAAGCTGCTTGCACACCATTCATGGGGGTTTCCAGATGACTACTAAGGGGGACTGCTTGGACCCCAGTGCTCACACTGCTACCTGTTTTCTGTTAAAATGGCCAAGCAACATTCCCACTGGGTTTGAGACAGAGATGAGTCCAAGGCAGGGACAAAGGCTGACACAGCATTTGTAGCTAAGCATATGGACATCTCCCCCATTCCAGCTTTCCCTGTCCCAAAGGGTGTAAAGAGAAGGAGGGAGAGAGCCCAGGTGCTATGAGCCATTAAGGAAGGGGGGTTATATAGGGCTGTTTGAAGAGAGAGATTTCCCTCATTCAAGTGAGGTTTTTGTCCCTTTGACAAATTTAGCTGAAGGAATCTGACAACAAACCACAAGCTTTCTTTGTCAGCCTGAGCAGGCAAGAACCACGTGAAGTATTTTCCCACGCTGCTTCTACCACCTCAGAATGCTGCCTAAGTCATTTTCACTTTCCTCTGTTTTCCCCATGCTCAAGGTCTAACAGTAACTGAAGAATTGACATCGCTTTTGGTCATTGTGTGGTTTTGCCCCTTGGTAGGTAAACTGGAAGCGAGCTCCTCCTGATCATTTGCTTGTTGCAAGGTGGCTGCAGGAGGCAGGCTGTACACCTGTTGTTGAAAGTTATGCAGACACACATGGCCTGGATCTGGGGAAGATTTCACTTGCCAACCTCCTGATTGCAAATTCCTGATGACAGGTGCCAAGTCTTCTCTAGCATTGTAAGGAGGCACATACCTCCCACACAGGCACTCAACGTATTGCTATTATTTACCTTATTTAAAAGATCACCACAAAGAAGTTGTTCTGAATTACTCCTGGTCCCTGATTGTCAAAAATTATTTTGGCACTGGAGTATCTTTTACTCTCTGTTTTTTAAGTTTGCCTCTTGGTTGTGTTGCTTGACCCTGGCTGGAGCCCTTTGAAATGTCTAACTCTTGAAGCCAAACGCATGATGCCCTGGGATTGTGGAATGGCAGGTCTGGCCAGGGAGTGGGGTTACTCAGGTGCTATCAGACTCTATGCACATCCAGCAGCTCAAAACTCCTGCTCTAGCTCATGTGATAACAGCCCAGACTAATAGTCTGCTATGAAACACTCCTCGGCAACCCCTAAGACTCTGTTATCTGGCCAAGTATTTTGCACTTAATACCTAGAAAATATAAAATCTCTGGGCTCTGGTGGGCTTTCCGAATGTCAAGTCAGCAAAACTCTAAACTGCTTTTGAAGTGAGTGTATAAGATGTGCTTGGAATAACAACCTGCCTCCTCACGTTTGGGAACAGTTTGATTTAGTTTTATTCTGCTAGAGCAGAGTTCTTCTTGCTCCAGTGTGTAGACTTCCCTTTCCTGCACTTCTCAAAGTCCACGAAGAGCTTACAAAGAAACATGGATACATTTCCAAATATTTAATTTCAATATGAATAATTTCTTCCAAATTGATCTGCATTTGATGGGGGTGGGGGTGCCGGTAGATGCTCCATGCAATCTAAAGAATGAGAAAAAAGTTGGACCAACTCCAGAGATAAGACTGGGGCGGGTGTCCCAGAAAGAGAAGAGTACAAGAAAACCAACAGGGACCTGGAGGGTGTGGTGTAGGTTGAGGTGGAGGTGAGACCCAGAAAGTAGGACCTTGTTTACCCTGGTACAGCAGACCTTTGAAATGGTTCAGTTCTCCCAAAGCAGAAATAACCATAACTATGAAAAAAATTCCAGAAAACATATGTGTTGGTGCTGATTATTATTTTAAACTATCAATCTGATTTGAATAGCAAGATTACCTGTAATTTGCCAACTAATTAGATGAATATAATAGTGTGTGTGTGTGTGTGTGTGTGTGGTGGGAGAGGGATTGTCTAGGAATCATTTGGTCCCTAAGATCTACACACTGTATATAAATTACTCTCCCATTTTAGGTAGCTGACTAAACATGGGCTTTGCTTAACAGAGGGTCAAAGATGGGCAAAGGAAAGATGAGACTATAAATTTGCATGTTGGTTACCAATTTATCATTTGTAAGATATTTTCACATTATCTCACTTAATCTCCTTATTTTTCCTATGCCACAGTTAAGATAGGAGCAGCTAAGCCAGCGTGAGCGGCCAGCAGCCGCAGTGAGCGGCCGTCCAGAAGCCGGCNGTAGGATTTTTAACATCATGGTTTTGAACCTTGGCTCTGCTCTAAGACCACCTGGGGAGGTTTTTACATTCAGTTGTATGGATATTGCCCCTAAAGCTTTCTGTTCAGTAGATGTGGGATGGGCCCATAACTTCAACATTTTTAGAAACCTTTACCTGTAATTCTGCTGCACAGCTAAGTTGAGAGACACTCTTTATAAAATTACATCAAATTCTATCCATAGTATCCAGCATAATTCCCTGGCACATAGACCCTCAAAAACTGTTTACATAATTGGCAAACTGGTTTGAGATGGAGCTTAAGGGGTCATTGGAAATCATAACATCAAGTAAGTCCAATGATTCTAAGGAAATAAAATGCCGACAAAGCCACAGCTGCACTTGCTTGGGTTGTGTCATTGAAGTCCACCAAATTATTGGTTTAACTGAGACAGGCCCAACTTCTTTTGTTATTTAAAAAAAAAGGGCGGGGGAGGATATTCTGGTTGCTAACAATCTGAGATTGCAAAAAGGATATACCTTTGTCGTCATAGAACATTCTTTATATTTATGGAGTCCTTTTCCTTGAATTAAAAATGAATAAATAACCATGCATTCAAAGAACCCCACATAAAAAAAAAATCCCAGAGCTGAGTTATATGGTTCACTAACTTAAAATTCCCAAAGATTTGCAGGTGATATAATGGAAAATCAGTGTTACATTTTCTTAGTATAAACCAGTTCTACTCCTGGTGGTTCCTACAATAGCAATTGGTTTGTAGTCATCCTAAAACTGTGAGAATTCATTAGACTCGGACTACAGAGCCTGAAGGCAAACCCTGGCATCCCAGGGGAAGACTGGCCTGTCCTATTCTCCGGGTTGCTTCTCAAATGCTAGGTGTAGCAGAATCACCTGGAAAGCTTGTTAAGCCTACAGATTCCTGGGCCTCCAACCCAGAGATCCTGACTGAGTAGCTCGGCCACCGAGTCAGGGACCCTGCGGGGTGGTTAAGGACCACTCCAGGTTGATTCTGAAGCAGTGGTTATGATACCTACAGAAAAATGCTCTGAGTTGTACTTTGGTTTTTTTTCACATCCAGTAGCTGAAGGAAACCTATGCAAGGGTTTGACAACCTAGGCTGTCATATGAGTTTTCCCATGCTAGGCGTGTGTAATACTGTTTTATTAAACCTATTTTTTTTAACAAATGTATTTGTACACCAAATAACCTTATATGTCCTTGGAGACATTTATTCCTGATTGAAATTTAGTCTCAGTGTCAATGTTTTCGAACCCAGTGAATTAAACTGTTTTACCAAAGCTGCTGGAAGTGTTTTACAAATCCTACCCTTTAATCTGAATGAAAATAGAATGCAGACCCCACTAAAACAACTTCACATATAATTCATGATCTTATCAAGAGAGAACACTATTAAGTAATCTGACACAATACCATTTCTCTACAGCTGGGAGCAGTTAGGAAAACCACTGAATGTTGCAAAGTTGTTCAGTTAAAATGGCGATTCAAGGATGGCTCAGTTAAAAAAAAAAAAAAGAAAGAAAGAAATGGTAATTCAGCCGATGAAGCCTTTGTAGAAGGACAGGAGGGAGGAAAAGGAATACTATCGACTCTTCCCAACTGTCTCAGTACCACAGGAATTTCCCCACTTTGGGCTAAGTTTTCATGAGAAGGACCTAAGGTTAGTGCTGTCCCTTCTCTCTGTTCTTAGCTTTTCCAGCCTTTTCCCTCCCCTCTCCCTTGCTTTCCCTTTTTGCTTTCCCTCTCTTTTTCTCAGAAGCATGAGTGAAGCCCAAGACCTAGATAGAGCCCTTTGAAGGGGGTTATTTGACCTTTTAAAAAGATAGGTGGGCGATCCACTTAGCTGCAGGCTCTCAGTCAAAGATCTCCTCTTCAGGATTACACGGGTATAACCGTGAATAAAACCAACCCATCTTTCCCTCCCTTTGGATGCTCACAGTGGTAATTGAAGTCCATTGTGATGATTTCTGAAATGGAGAGGAAACAGGAAGTTAGTATCCTGAAACTGTATTGGAACCCCAGACAAGCTGCCAATAGGTGGCTGAGTCACCAAAAGGTCTGCAAGCTATTTGCTATCTATCAGCACAGAAGGGGGTTAGAATGGAAATCAGCGAAAAACAAATGACTCAGTTTTCCTTTTTAGAAAATGCTCAATTCCAGCTGACTGATTTCCCTATTGAAATAAAGGGGATCAAACCATGACTGACCAATGGCAGCCTAAGGTGGAGAGTTAAGGCCTGCTTTCTGCAATGGTGTCGGTTGAAAAAAAGGACACTTTCCACTCATTGAGGCGCTGGGTAACTTTTTGCAGAAGCTTATGACATTATGTACCAGGAAGAGGAGATGTAAGTCAAAGGAAGATTCAATCATGTATTTCCTGCTTTGTCAGAGATTCATGTGGTGGGAAAGAATGAGAAGGCCTGTGTTTCCGTTCCAACTTTTCTATTTGCACACATTTCTATTTATTTATGTGACCTTGGCAGGTCATCCAACCTTCTGTGAAATGAGCGTGATATCTGCATCACAGGACAGTTGTGAAAGACAAGTGAGTTAGTATGCCTAAATTAATATAATTATAAAAATGGAAAGTATCTTTGCTGCTGTGAAAGTATTTGGATGGTGATGGTTCCTGGGTCACAGAAATGAGGCAAGAAAGGGAAATGTACTGTTATTGCATTTAGAGGGGAAACAGTAAATGTTTGAATGAACTCATCTAATTCATAGGTATATTTTTTTTATGTGTGAAGATGGACCTCCACTTTAAAAACTCCATCATGTCACCATTCATTTCAAATTATTACATAGCAAATGCATCAACAGTAGATATTTCTTATCAAAGAATAATAGCCATCACTTGATGCTCTCTTTAGATTGAGCACAGTCTTCTTCTCATATCATCTCAGTTAATCACAACCCTGTGATGTAGGCGCCTCAACAGCCACTATCAACAACAACCCTATGCAACAGGTATTATTATTCCTGCTTTACAGGTGATGAAACTGATCAAAATTAAAATTTCAAAATATTTTCAAAGTCATACACCTAATAAGCAGTGGAATAGAGTTTCAAACCCAAATGTGACTCCAAAATCTTAAAGAGAATGGTAGCCACACGGTTTTCCATCAAATTGGAACAGAAGTCTTGTCTCTGTGACAAGTTGACCTTGACTTAAGTTCCTGCCTTTGAAATTGGTGCATGATGATGAGAGTAGCTTCAACATATATACACACACCTGGGCCCTGTCAACCATGAGTTTGCTAAGAAGAAGTGCGATGTAACTGACAAAATGTCAGAAAGCTCAAGTTCTTATTCCTGCCTTAATAAGGACCAGCTCTGTGTCTTTGAGTAAGTAATTTAAACTCTGAGCCTTAATTTCCTCTATAAGTGGAGTCCATAATGTTTATCCAAGCCCACCTTACAAGGAGTTGTGAGAATCAAGTGAGATAGTGTACGTAAAAGTACTTTTACATGTTTAAGAGTTTCTTCAACCAGAAAGAGATAGGGAGAAGGTTTAGTAAGTAGTATTGGAAAAATTAAAATGACCATTAATCCCCTTTAATTAATCCTGCCTGTAATGGTCACTCCTTTCATGATATATCTGACCATCTAAAGAAGTGCCTTTCAGAATATGGTGTGCCTAATGGTGAAACATAAGATTATTTTAAGAGGTACATGAGCAATGTATTTTAATAGTTCTGGGCTCAAAAATATTCTAGAAAAATGTAACATAAAACTCCTGTGATCTCCCAGGTTATTGTTGAGGATTCAGCTAAGTATAAAAAGTGAGCCAATTTAAAATCAATTCAATTTAATAAAGTACAGGTGTTACATGGATCTGGCGAGCATGGTAAATTAAAAGTCGAAGGCAAAAGCTGACAAAAGCTTGCTCTGAAAACAGACATTTCAGAAGAGGTTGTCAAGGCTATCTCTAATTGATCTCTACATGTCTTCAACAGCAGTAATAATAACAGTAAGGAGGTCTTATAGACATTGTGTCCAAAGCTCACCCCGTGCCCCACCTCCCCTGCTCTGGCTGAATTCACTCACTCCATAAGGAAGGCAACTTGCCTCAAAGAGTTGTTTTCTTCTTTCTCTAAGAAATGTGCTTTTTACCCTGCATTACATAGAGCATGCAAAACATGGATGCACCTTCTACACAGGGCTTGAGTCTCTAGTTTGAAAAGTGAGAAGTTACTTTGGGTATATTGAAAGTCCTTATCCAACATCTTTCAGAGGGGAAACCCCTGAGTGCTCTGGAAAAGGGTTGTAACAGCCCTGCTGGGATTCATGCCTTGGTTTAGGCCCTGAGCGTTTGCCATTCTTTAGCTGCAATTTAGCTGCTAAAGTCTGAAAGCCGGTGATAACTTTTTTTTGTTAATTATTTTTGTTTTTCAATTACACTTGACATTCAATGTTATTTTATATTAGATTCAGGTGTACGGCATAGTGGTTAGCCATTCATATGATTTATGAAGTGATCCCCCCACTATTCTAGTACCCACCTGACACCAGTTATTAAATATTGCTGACTATATTCCCTATATTGTACTTTACTTTCCCGTGACTAGTTTGTAATTCCCAATTTGTACTTCTTAAACCCTTTACTTTTTTCACCCATTCCCAGCCCCCCTCCCATCAGGCAACTATCAAAATATTCTCTGTATCTAAGAGTTTGCTTCTGGTTCGTTTATTTTGTTGTTTAGATTCCACCTATAAGTGAAATCATACGACATTAGTCTTTCTCTGTCTGACTTACTATACTCAACACAATACCCTCTAAGTCCATCTATGTTATTGCAGATGGTAATATTTTATTCTTTTTCATGGATGGGTCATATTCCACTGTATATATGTACCAGTTCTTCTTAATCCATTCATCCATTCAGGGACACCCAGGTTACCTTCCTATCTTGGTTATTGTAAACAATGCTGCAATAAACATATGGATGCACAGGTCTCTTCAAAGTAGCATTTTGGGTTTCTTCTGATAAATACCCAGAAGTGGGATTACTGGGTCCTTCTGTGTCTCTTGTTATAGGCTTTGTTTTAAAGTCTATTTTGCCTGGTATTAAGTATTGCTACCTCAGGTTTTTTGCTTTTGTTTCCGTTTTCATGAAATCTTTTTCCATCCCCTTACTTTCAGTCTGTGCATGTCTTTCAATCTGAAGTGAATCCTTTGTAGGCATCATATGTAAGGGTCTTGTTTTCTTATCCATTCAGCTACCCTATCTTTTGACTGGAGCATTTAATCCATTTACATTTAAAGTGACTGTTGATAGATATGTAGTAATTGCCATTTTATTATTCATATTTTTATCTGTTTTTCTTTTTTATTCATCTTAAAGTAGTCCCTCTAAGATTCCTTATAATACTGGTTTGGTGGTGATGAACTCCTTTATCTTTTTCTTGTCTGAAAAGCTCTTTATCTGTTCTTTGATTCTAAATGATAGCTTTGCTGGATAGAGTAATCTTGGTTGTATGTCCTTGCTTTTCATCACGTTGAATATTTTGTGGCAATCCCTTCTGGCCTGCAAAGTGTCTGTTGAGAAATCAGCTGACAGTACTATGGCAGTCCCCTTTTGAGTAACTAACTGCTTTTCTCTTGCTCCCTTTAAGATTCTTGCATTGTCTTTAAACTTTGACATTTTAATTATGATGTGTCTTGGTGTGGGCCTCTTTGGGTTCATCTTGTTTGGGACTCTCTGTGCTGCCTGGGCTTGAATACCATTTCATTCACCAGGTTAGGGAAGTTTTCAGTCATTATTTCTTCAAATAGGTTACAATTTCTTGCTCTCTCTTTTCTCCTTCTGGTACCCTTATGATGTGAATATTGGTAAGCTTGTTGTTATCCCAGAGGCCCCTTAAACTGTCCTCATTTTTTTAGATTATTTTTTCTTTTTGCTGTTCTGATTGGGCGTTTTCTGCTACCTTATCTTCTAAATCACTGATTTGATCCTCTGATTTATCTAATCTACTGTTGATTTCCTCTAATATATTTTTCATTTCAGTTATTGTATTCTTTATTTCTGACTGGCTCTTTTTTATGTTTTCTATCTCCATTTCTATGTTTCCCATCTCTTTGTTGAAGTTCTGCCTGAGATCACTGAGCATCCTTATAACCAGTGTTTTGAACCCTATGTCTGGTAGATTGCTTGTCTTCATTTTGTTTAGTTCCTTTCCTCGAGCTTTGTTCTGTTCTTGGTTTTTTTCTCCCCATTTGGCTGCCTCCCTGTGTTTGTTTTTGTGTATTAGGTAGGGCTACTATGCCTTCTGGTCTTAGTGAAGTGACCTTATGTAGTAGGTGTCCTGTGGGGCCCAGTGGCACAGTCTCCCTGGTCACCAGAAACAGGTGCTCCAGACATGTCCCATGTGTGGGTTGTGTGTGCCCTCTATTGTAGTTGAGCCTTTGTTGCTGTTTGCACATCAATGAGAGGGATTGACCCTTGGGCTGATTGGTTGTGAGGACTGGCCATAACTGGTGGAGGAGTTGTGGAGCAGAGGCTGTTCTATAGAATAGGATTCATTTTAGCAGGGCTCTGGTACCTGTCTAGTGTGCCCTTTGAGTGTGTTATCCTTCCAGGTGGCCAGGTGATGATCTGGCTTGGTCTGAAGCTGGCCAATGGAAAATCCAGTCCCAGGGCCTCCTGAAAGGAGACCTGGCATAAGCCAAATTCAGCTGCAGCCTGTGCCATACCCAGGGCCACTTGGCATGAGCCACAAAGCAATCAAACACTTGTGCTGTGCTTGGAGGTGCCTTGAGAGGCCAAGCCACAAACCAAGGCTGGCTCTCACTTGTGCAGCCCTTAGGGCTGCTCAGCTAGAGGTACAGGACATGCCTAATCCAGATGCTGCTTGTTTGGGTTTTGTGAACCTTTGTGAGATTTTAGGAAGGTCTGCTGCTTGAGTCAAGGCAGGTGGGTTGTAAAAAAAGAAGCCACTGGAAGCGACTGGGGTGTGCCCACAACTTAAGTGGGCAGGGTCTCAGAATCTTGAGGGAGGGACCAGGTTGATGGAGGCTCAAATATGGCAGCTTCCTGTATCTGCATGCCAGGAAGGGGAAGGGCTCACCAAAGAAACAATGGCTCCCACCCGCTCCTCTGTCCAGGAGAAAGCTTCCCCTCTAGGCCTTGCCCTGCAGCCAGACAACTCAGTTCTTCCCCGTATGTCCCTGTCGCCTTTCAAGCTGCTGCCCCAGCACTGTCACTTAGAGTAAGTTCGTCAGTGAGTAATTCTGTGCTCTGGCCCTTTAAAAGGAGCACCTGAGACTGGAGCCACCCTCTGTCCCACTCAGCCACAATCTTTGCTGGTATTCACAGCCAGAAGTTCTGGGGACTTTGCTTCCCAGCACTGGAACCCTGGGCTGGGGAGATTGGTTGGGATTCCAACCATAGAATGGGACTGCCCGCTCCTCGTGGGGGACTTCCACAGCTGAGATATCTCCCAATTTTCAATGATCATATGAAGGTGTGGGGCTAGCCCATTCCGCATCTCTGCCTGTCCTACCAGTCTTGAGGTGGCTTCTTCTGTATGTACTTATTTGTAGGACTTTGGTTCAGCTAGACTACAGGTGATTCTCAATGATGGTTGTTCTGTAGTTTAGTTGCATTTGTGATGTGGTTATTAGAGAGGTAAGCACATTGTTTACGTATTCCACCATCCTGATCAGAAAATCCAGTGATAACTATTTTACTGCAAGGTTTATTTTGTCTTTGATGACAGGAATTTCACATAAGATGGCGTCTCCAAGCCTTGTTGAGAAACAAATA
>NW_017731851.1:1272762-1284413 GCF_001890085.2 Hipposideros armiger | reverse complement strand
TTAAGTTTTTCTTTTGTAACTCAATGAAAAATGGATTCTTTTAAAACTATGACAGAACACAATTTATGCAGTTGATATCTGCTGACTACAACTTTTTTTCCCTTTGGGAATTAGAAAGGAGGCATATTCCCTCACCAGCTGTAGCTCCCCCACAGCGACCCCACACACCCTCCAAGTTCACTGTCCTTTGGGAATCTGCTTACTCACTCTTAGAGCTTCATCTATGTGGTGATCATTCCCATATCTGTGTCTCCACCCCAGAATTGCCGGCTGAATATATCCACTCAGATGTTGTCATAGGGACCTCAAAGTCAGTATATCAAATGCAAGCCTGTCTTTTCTCCCACTTGATCCTACTCCCCAGGGTACTCCTCTGGCATTCCCCTCAGACATGAGCACCACCATCTCACTATCCAGAGAACCAAGCCCTAAACCCCAATCATTCTAGCCACCTTCTTCCTCTTCTTCATCACTAACTTCTAATAAGCCACTATGTCTCCTTCCTTCTATAACTCCAGTCCCTCCCTTAGTACTGCCTTTGCTGAGGCTCTCTGCTTCCCCATCCACCCCACACTGCTGCCAGAGTGAACTTAGTACTCTTGGCAGCCGTCGGATCAAAATCACCATAGCCTGTTGCATGGTAAAATCCATACTCTTTAGCATGCAACAAGATCTGAATGATTCTACACAGGGCTTGCTTCTGTATGGGGGAGCCCTGCACCTGTGGGCCACTCAGAGGTCACTTTGTAGGTAGGTGCTCAGGAAATCTCAATCGAGTCAATAATAATCATCAGTTCTTGAGTCTGGTCCCCATTTCCCCATCTAGCCTCTTTTTTCAGCACTTCTCCACCCACACCCTCCACTCCAGCCATGATTCACTTCTTGCAGTTTCTCTGGGCAGGATAAGCTATTCCTGCCTCCTTGTCTATGCATAGGATTTAAGTGACTGGAACCTAGCTTTGTCATGTGTGACCCTGAGCAAAGTACTTAATCCTTATCTATAAAATAGAGTGAATACCTACCTCACAAAAGTGTAGTGAGAATACAATGAGATAGCACATGCACAAGTAGTTTGTAAACCATAAAAGTACCATAAAACATCATTTAGTAATTCATCAAAGCCTATCTTTAATGCCACCACCTGCAAGAAGCCTTTTTGATGTCCTAAGCAGAAACCATCCTCCTTCTCTTAGACAGCCCATATGCCCTCATGGCTTCCATCACACACCCCTTTAATGTGTCCAAGTTCATGTTCTATGTCTAGAGCCAGATTACAAACCCCAGAAGTCAGCATCCTTCCTACTCTATGGCTCTTCTTTCATGCTCTGTAGGCCTCAAGTGTCTAGAGTCTTTCAAACAGAAGCGACTTCTGATATGAGGAGGCAGAAACTAAAAGTCCCCAGTGGTAAAGTAACAGGGAGTCTGGGATGCCCCTCAGGATCATGGATCCCTCTCTAGAGGACACGTCCATCCAGCAACACCACACTGTGAGCTGCAATGCCAGTAGCTGGCTCACCAGCTGCCTCTCCTCAAGCCTGGCCCATGTCAGACATGGCTAGTCAATCATAGGCTCTCTCTGGCTGAGCCTAGAGGGTTGCAGTGACTTTTACAACACAGTTCCAGGTAGCCACCGCTTATAGATCAACTTTAGCACAAGAGATTAAAAAAAAAAAAAAAGTTGGGGAGCCGGCCAAGTGGCGCATTGGTTAAGAGTTGGCTTGGGACGCCAGCTCTAAGCAGCAGGGCACCAGTTCGGATCCCACATTAGGTTCAGTGATGCTGCGCCCTCTACAGCTAACATGGTGAATAGCAACTCAACCTGGTGCTGGGCTGCCATGAGTCACTGGCGACGGAATAAGCAGCAGCCCCTGCTGCAGAGGGCTCTAGTGAGCTACCGTGAGTGGCTGGCAGCCGGTGTGAGCTGTTGCGAGCCACCGTGAGTGGCCGTCCAATGGCCGGCACGCAACTGCCTCACCTGGGAAGAGCGCAATGATAATACCAACATAGGCCAGTGAAGTGACGTTCTCCACAACTAGACTGAAGAACAAAAGGACAGCAACTTGTCTAGTCCCCTTCCCCAATTCCCCAACACTGTTCCCCTCCCCCAACTCCCCAATAAAATCTTTAAAAAAAATTTTTTTACCATCCACTAAGCCCAGAGATGCTCCCAAATAGTTGATCTAAAGTCACTACAGAGCAAGCTAAAGGGCTAAAAAAAAAAAGGGAGAGATCACCTCAGATCTGGCAAGTGGGTTGATTGGGCTTACAGGCAGGCTATTTTGGAGGACAAAGACCAGCCTATAATTATGCAAAGTGATTTTCTCCCAAATTTTAAGGTCACAGATTCCCAAAGTCTTCCCCTTCTAGAGCCCCCTCTTTCACATAGGTAGGCGCCTGAGGGTCTTGGTTTCCCATTAAATGCCCCCACCTCAATTTGCTTAGTGCCCAGCCACCTGTGTCTTTAGGGTTCTCTTTCCTGTCTTAAAAAAGGAGCCAGCAAAGTGTAGGCCTGCTTTCCTTGACAAAGGGCTTATGTATAATTAAAAGGGATTATGCTTTGAAGGGGGAAATTAACCTTTAATCACCTAGAGAAGGACACAACAGCTTGAGTGGGAGGTGCTCTGGGCAGCATTTATGTCCATTGCTGCCTGTGAGTTTCAACCACAGAGGGAGGGCTCTGAGTGAGTTACCCGTCTTCTGTGGTCACCATCATGGGCTTTGCAAGACAGATTCAGCTTTTGCTCTGGAAGAACTGGACCCTGCGGAAAAGGCAAAAGGTAATAGGTACAGGCTGTGGTCTGTACAAAGCAGGATGCAGAGCAATAAACAGGTGGAGTGAGTGGGATGGGGTGGGGGCAGGGAGGGTGAGCAGTCGATAGGCTGGTTGCCACTTAGCACTGAAGCAGCGGTTAACTGTCTGGCTGCTCGGTGAAACTCTCACAGGCAGACATACTACTCTGTCCTGAGATGGGTGCTTTCCACCCATAGCCCAGCATGGCCACGTTCAAGTCTTCCATTGCCTGCCCATCTCTCCCTGGTTTTTAAACCTGCCAGTCCAGTCCACACAACCTTGAGCATCCATGCTGTGTAGTGGAAGGAACTTAAGCCCTGAAGAACAGGCTCAACAGAAAACAATGCTCTCCAAGGGTTTCCCAGCCCAGTGATACCGTATTTCATTGATTCTGTGAGGCACACTGGTTTTTCATACTGTCAAGTTTCTGAAATTGGGATGCAGCTCACAGTCAAGTGATAATTTAACAGGACACATTTGTTTCTTCCATAGTGTGCAAAAAATAATAGCGTATTTTACAATTGATGGTGTCTTAGATCTAATGAGATATAACACCTTGTCAACCATCGCAGGCATTCACTGAGCCCTTTCAGTGGGCAGACATAGGGCTGAGCTGGACCAGGTACTGAAACAAGACAGGTTCCACCCTGGACTCACTTCTAGTCTGGCTGGGAAAACTTGAAGTACTGGGTTGTCGGAAAAGTCATGACATTTTTTCTATGTTTTTCGATGCAAAAATGAGTCATAACTTTTCCGACAACTCAATATGTTTTGAGACCAAAAGCAATAAAAGTAGCAGAAACCAAATATCCCCTGAGAAGTACAGGCAAGAGCCCAGGAGATCAGAGCACCCAAAGGCATACATGTAAATGGCAACTGGCTTCTAAATTGTTTCTGGAAAGGGGTAAAGAGTGAATATATAACTATAAGAAACCATGTGCTTTGCTACAGGCTTGCCCCATCATGCAAATGCCAAATGACTGAAAACTGACTACAGGAGCTAAAAGAGGAAGAGGAAAGGGGGTGAGGAGTGGGCAGGGCTGAGCTTAGAAAGACAGGAGCCAGACAAGGAAGGGAGAACCTGGAGGGAGGACAGGGAGATCTTCTGAGGGGAAGAAGAGAACAGATTTGTTCCAAGCCTCAATTCAGGGTGGATTTATGTAGGCAGATCAGGCTTTCCCTCGGGGTTGGAAGGAATGTGAGAGAAGAAAGGGGGCCAGCTGGTGGAACGCCTGAAGACCTATGATTGAGTATCTCAGTCAGAGAGAATTTAATATAAAATAGCGTTCGCTATGTACAAAGCCGATAACTGAGAGGGTAAAGAGAACTCCAAGGTGTCATGGAGGGGACAATGGCAGGGCACAGCTAGCAGCCCTAGATCCAAGAAAACCAAAGGAAGAAAGTGGAATTGTTGAGACGTGGAAACCCAGAGGAGAGGTGGGTGGAGCTGAGACTCGGACCTGTGACGAAAGGGTACAATGAGGCTGCTGCCGGGGTCTCTGAGCCTGGTCTCAGGTCCGGACCCATGATGAGGGAGCCCTGGCTGGCTGGTGGGTTTGGACTGAGGGACAATTGCTTAACAACTAGCACAAAAGGGAGCAAGAGACACAATCCAACTAGGTGCACAGATGGCCCTTTCCTGTATGTGGCTTGGGTAGGATTTAGGGACACAGGAGGGGGAAGCCAAGTTAGAACCTCTCATCTGTGGGAAACACCACTGCTCTCAGGCTGCTTTCCTTTATCAAAGCTGGTGTGATTTTTCAAATTGGTGTTCAAGTTATTTGTTGCCCTCAGGAACCAAGTGCTAACGGTAGTGAGAGACTGAATCCCTTGCTTCTAGGTGCTTCTCTTTTAGAATGAATACAGACAAAACTGAAACAAGACTCATTTAAATGCATTCACTTATTCATTTGTTCCTTTAGTCAACAAATACTTAATAATCGCCAGGCACTGTGCCAGGTGCTGGGGACCCAATGACAAACAGACAATCAGGGTCCCTAACTACATGGCAGTCTACAAAATGCTGAGGCAAAGCCAATATTGCCACCATCTTTCCCCACAACCCCCGCCCCCTCTTTTCCATAAGAAATTAAGATTCTTACTTACTTTTACTCTCAATGTGCTCTTTGTGGTCATCAAAAAATATACCTGAGGACTGTGGCTGCTGGCCTGAAATGATTCCATTCCTGTGGCAAGCATATTGCTGTTACAGAGAATAACCTTCTTTTCAAAGGCCAGACTTGGCTCAGAACTCCTCACAGTCTCTGCTGCCTTTACCTGGCTTTGGTGGGTGTCCCTGTTCAGAGACTCTGCCTTCTCTGCTCCTCTTGGAGGAGCACTTTACCAGCCCCCCTGTGGTAAGAGGGGTCCAGGCTGAGGACCTTGGCTGGGGGAATCTCCCAGGATGCACCTAGTCTAGGCTGACATTCTTTTGATGCCATCATGATGGCCTGGAAATTGAGATCTCTTGTCTGGTGCGTCTCCAGCCCACTTCCCCACTGCTACCACATTCCAGGAATTTCCAGGATGTCTGGGTAAAAGATGGAGGCATCCTCCACAAGCCCTCAGTAGCTCTGAGAGGGGTCTGTGACTCTTTCCCTAAGCTTTGGGTTCTTCTGGAAGCTTCTGCCTGCACAAAATGGTGACTCAAAAAAAAACAAAAAGTACAACACACTTAGCCCCAAACTCAACTCCTAGGTTTTTAATTTCTCAAGCTTCCTTGGTTTTGGGTGTTTACTATTATGAGTAAGAGCAAAAATAGATACCAAATTCCCCCAATTCCTCCTCTCCCAATCCCTAAGGGCACAAGATGAAAATCTTCAGATGTTCAGCCCTCCCTTTTCTTTCTTCCTCTGGTAACATTTATCAAGTATTACTTAGTGCCTGACACTGTACCGTCAACCTCATTTAACCCTCACCTCAGTTCCGTGAGAGCGATACCACTATTATCCCCATGGGAACTCATGAGGTCATTGAGGCTTCAGTGAAGGTTCGTGACTGACAGATATGGCCATTACCCCACACTGCCTCCTCCATGTATCAAGCCCTATCTAATAGGCTGGCCGTGAAAACCACAAAGATAGGGTGGCCATCTAATTTTTCATCCAAACCAAGGGAGTTATGAAAGTGAAAAGGGACACTATTAATAATCGCACCAGGACAGCAAATGTACACCAACTCTGGACCAGGCAAACTGGGCTGTATGGTTACCCCATACATCCCATATGGCCAGGTGAGTTAGACACAGGCCCTGCCCTCGTGGATTTTGGAGTCAGGCCCAATTACTGAGCAGAATAACATATGCAACAGTATAAAAGAATGAAGCCTGGGGTGGGAGGCGAGGATGAGCTCTGCGAGCCCAGAGCAGACACTGGGCTTGGAGGAGGTGAGAGAAGACTTCTTCTCAAGAAACTCATCCCTAGAACGTGCTTTCCCAATGACCAGAGCTCTTTGCACTGCCCGGGACAAATGCACATCCACCCGTGTTTGTGATGAGCCAGCAGACACTGGCAGGGAGACTTTATAAAGATCATTAAGTGTGTCTCTTGCCCCTGACAGCTCACAATCTAGGGCCCGTTGCTGTCATCCCTCGGTCCCAGCTTCCATGTCAGAGCAGGATATCTGGGGGAGGCCCGAGGACTCATGAGAGTAGGGGGCTCATTATTTCCAGGAGTCCAGACCCAGGCACCAGGTACAGCTGCAGCCTTTGGTTCCTGGCCCAGCATTAGGCGAGGAGAACCTGGCAGGTGCAGGGAGGCTGAGCAGTTAGCTCCAAAGTGTACTCAGGTCCCGGGTCATCTTCATCCAGGCTAAGAATTCTGTCTGGGTTCCTGGTACAGAAGAGAGAATCACCCAGCTCATTTCAAGCCTTAGCTACCCACTTTTAAATTGGAAACAGAGTAGGAGGGGGAAAAAAATCTGACTGGCTAAGATTTAAAACAACAAGCACAGCCCTGCCCTTCCCTGCGACCCCTCCTCCCCCATGTAGGTTGTGTGGTAAAGAGCGGGGGAGGAGAAGCATAAAGGACAGAGAACAAGGAAATACCAGTTTGGGGAAAAAAAAAAATTCCACGGACCCCTTCTGCGTTTGGCTGGGCTTAATTAAAGTTACAGACATGTTTAGAGGGAAGGGGTGGGGGTAGTCAGAGCTTCTCTGAAAACATGTTTTTAATTACGCTGTGGAATTTCTCCCTAGGGTATGCCCTGCACAGCGGAGCATCAAGGACAAGGATGCCGCTCCTGGGTGCGGGTGCTGAGCACGATTCTGGGGGAGGGAGAAGACGTTATTGCCAGGACCTGCCAGGCAGGAAAAGAATTGCCGGGGGTCTTTGTGCAGGGAGGGGTGAGGTGTGAAATGTAGCCCCTCCAAAACAAACGCTCACAGAGTTAGAGCAATAACACTGACCTCTCAACAAATGTTTTTCCAAGATTACTAACCACTACCTATGCCGGTGGTTCTCAGCCCCAGCTGCACATTGGAATTACCAGAGAAGTGTTAGAAAACAAAACAAAACAAAAAAAACAAAAATGGTGTCCCACGATCAGAGGCACTGGTGTCACTGATCAAGGAGCATGGCCTAACCTCCCCACATGATGCCAGCACAAAGCCACGGGAGAGCTGCAGACCTAGGTCGATGAAGGGGACCACATGAGGGGCAAGGGTTACAGGCAGAAAACTGCAGCCCTAACTCAGAGATCTGGTGAAGAGGAACACCTGCAAAGATGCACTTGTCCTAGGGCCAGGCAAAGAATGAAGGAGAAAAGGAGAACTCTGATTTGGCCCCCCACGGATGGGAGGACTTTAAATCACAATGCCTCGCAAAGACCAGATACTTCAAAAATACAAGATGGAGTGAGTGAGTGAGTGAGTGAGTGAGTGAGTGAGTGAGTGAGTACTGAGTAGATGAGAGAGTGTGACTAACATGGCAAAGAGGGATGACATGCAGGAGCTAGGGTTTGGGAATTTTATCTGTAGGCCAGGCTGGCTGATCCCCAGACACCTTCTCCAAGCTTCTCTAAGATACAGAGCAGGGGACCATGTGTGGTTAGTTTCTCAGGAAGCCCCACGTTTCCAAACTAGCAAATGAGCTGTTCTGAAGCCAGAAAGGGGGGAAATATGAATGTGAGTGGAGGCCTAAGAGCTTGCAGATCATTTTAATTCTATCTCCTGGCTCTCAGCCTTTACAGCTTGCTGTCCCCTACAGTGTCCCTGTGGTCTTTGTAAGAAGTGAGGGTCAATAACAAATGACATGTGTTTATTGAATGTTACCTTGGGCCAGGTTCTGCTTTAGGTATTTCACATGGTAAATTCATTTCTTCCTCAAAACTGCTCTGGGAGGTGGGTCCTGTCATCACCCCCTATTTTACAGATGAGACCCTGAGGCATGGAGAGGTTGAATGGGTTACACAAGGTCATACAACTAATAGGGAGCAGATCCGGGTATGCACCTCAATACTGACACACTCCTAACCCTCAGTGTACGCTGTAGGACAAAATGGTCCCATTTTCACAGATGTGAAAACTGAGACTCAGAGATTAAGCAAGCCCAAAAGTGATTCTTTTTTTTTTTTTTTTTTTAGCTGAGCCATCCTGCTACCTATTGGCAGCTCAGTGGCTGCTCAGCTCGGGCTGGACTCGAACCGCTGTTGCTCNCAGTGGCTGCTCAGCTCGGGCTGGACTCGAACCGCTGTTGCTCAGAGCTCAAACTCTTGAGCGAGCTCTTAACCAACTGAGCCACTCAGCCGGCCCCCAAAAGTGATTCTTAACCCAGATCTTCCCATTCCCAAACCAGCGTCAATGTCTAACATATCAGACTACTCCCAGATAGACTTGCTACTTGGAAGGAGGTTGACTGACTTGGTAGAAAGCCATGGTTGCAAGCAATTGTCTTAAGGAAGAGTCAAATGTTTAGAATCTGGACTGGTTGTCTCATTTCCTTGCTAAAGACACCAGGAACAACTTCCAGTTTCATCGTTTGCACCTATTATTCACATTGCTATCTTGCCAGACTTGCTCACCAACCTTACTCACTGATGGGAGGACCTGGAATAAAAGTTGTGAAGCCAGTACAGTTTGTTAAATCTGAAAACTGTTGGTGACCTGAGCCTCTGTGTCACCTCCAACTTTCCCAGAGGAGCCTCCTAGACCAGTCTTCACAAAGACTCACTCATTCCATATTTATTGGGCACCTGTTATGAACCCAGCCCTGTGTTGAGTGCTAGAATCACAGTAGTGATGGGGATAGACATGCATGATTCCTGCCCTCAGGAAGCTTACAGCCAGCGAGTGGTCCACTTACATGAAGGAATAATGACCCTGACATTGGATGTGATAGGCAAGGGGAAGTATGGACTGTTGTGGGAACACTTGTGCTGGTCTGATAAGGGCAGGGTAGCCGGAAAGAGGCTCAGCCCCTCCTCCCTTGATTTGCATGCCCGGGAGGAACTGCCACATTCCAATGGCTATCAAGTGTGCTTGGGGTCAGTCCCTTTAACACTGGATGGGAATTGTCCAATATTAGTGTTCTGCCTGCTTGTGAGAGAATGTGTAGGGGGAGGCCTGAAAAATAACTGCCTTAAGAAAAAAACTATTCTTTCTTCTTCCCGTAATTTTTGTGCGTGTGCTTCCGATAACACATCCTTCCTAGACATATTTTGGGTAAAACATTTTGTAATAAGTTACAACTGCATAATCACCACCTGTCCTAAACAGTTTTTGCTTTTTCTTCACTTCATTATCTTTTTTTTTCTCATAGACTTATGTTATGATTTGTAATGATTCAGTTGCTGGCAGACCTTACTAGCAGGAAAGGAACAAACATTTATTGAGCACCTACTATGGTGTCCACAATTTTGCTGAGAGTTTAAGTACATTTCTTTGGAAGGAAGAACAAATGATTGAAGACCATGCAAATAGCCCCCAGCTGATCTATATACTTGTATACTTAAGTCTCTATTCTTAGCCACTTGCTTAAGTTCTCCTTTAAATCTTATGAGTTTCCTTCCTAAAGTCCCTGGAATAGGGCTTGGGCAGAAGAACTATTACATCCCCCAATTCACATCTCCCCTTTCTTCTCTGTCCCCCATAATCCCACAGCTCCAGCCTCCACCCTCATTTGCAATGCCTCAGAGTGTGGGCTGCAACAACCAACTGCTTCTTCTTCCTTTGGAGTCAAGAGTCCTTAAACTCTAAATTGAACCTAAATTTACATACCAACTTTCAACCATATGTTGGTATCAGCAAACTCTTCCAGTATTGTAAAAACCCAGATAGTATGCCCTGCTTTGTCTCTTCAAGCAACAAGAAATTGTTAAAGGAGGGCCGGCCGAGTGGCGCGTTGGTTAAGAACTGGCTTGGGATGCCAGAGGGCCCCGGTTTGGATCCCACGTATGAAGGGCAGTGACACTGCCCTCTACAGCTAAGATGCTGAACAACAGCTCAACCTGGAGCTGGGCTGCTGTGAGTCGCCGGCGACGGCCTAGACTGCAGCCCCTGTGGCAGTGGGTTGCCATGGGCTACCATGTGTAGCCAGCAGCCAGCGTGAGTGGCCAGCAGCCACAGTGAGTGGCCGTCCAGAAGCCAGCAACTGATCTGCCTCGCCCGGGAAGAGCGCAATGATGGTGCCAACTTGGGCCAGTGAAGCAATGTCCTCCACAACTAGACTGAAGAACAAAACGACAGCAACTTGTCTGTTCCCCTTCCCCCAATTCCCCAGCGCTGTTCCCATCCCCCAATTCCCCAATAAAAATCTTAAAAAAAAAAATTGTTAAAGGAAAAACGTTGGTAAACCCAGATTTCTGTTGATTTTGCTGTGGATCACAGTATTTCATAGTCATTTGTGCATTGATTCATTTATCACTGACCATGCAAAGTCTAATGTGTGCTAGAAGGTGTGGGGAGGGACAGATCATTCACCCTGGAGACGGGAGGCTAGATGTTGTTTCCAATGCTGCTGATGTGATGCTGCACAGGTCACCTGCTCTCCCTGGGCCTCTGTTTCCTCACCCTCTCCATTACCTGGGAGCTTGTTAGACATGCGAGATCTGGTGGGGCCCTACAGAATCAGAATCTGCATTCATGTACACAGCAACATCTGAAAAGCCCGAAGTACATATGTTGATGACCGTTGATGAAAGTCCTGTGCTAATGCAGTTTTCTAAAATAGAGGCAGAGTGGAGCCCAGATGGACACCAGGTCTTGCTGGTCTGATATATCAGAGTAGAGGTAGTATGGGAGAGAGGAGTTTACAATAAAAAGGAAGTCCTGTAGGAAATATACCACAACCAAGGTCCTATTGTATAGACAGGTGCTGAGATGAATTGTGTTTGCTCTGGGTATGTTTCCTATAATCTCTTAGCATCGCTGGTCTTTCATTTTGTTTTGCTTTTCCAGATTCGCTTTGTGGTGGAACTCGTGTGGCCTTTATCTTTATTTCTGGTCTTGATCTGGTTAAGGAATGTCAACCCACTCTACAGCAAACATGAATGTAAGCATAACGGGGTAGCCTTGGTAGACCTGGAGGTCCCATCCTTTTAGAAAGGTCTTAGGGGTTGGGGTGCCAGGATTGAGGGGTGGTCTTATCATCATTTCATGCCTGTAATGCAGAAAACAGATTCATTAGTGTTATGCAAACTAATCTTTTATTCTTACACAGTCTGTGCAAATACTTGTGTGTGCTTACTGAGGAATTGCGTGATTATTTTTTGTTCGCATTTTCTTTCTTTCTTTCTTTCTTTCTTTTTTTTTATCTGTACCTAAGCTCTTATAATTTTTTTTTTAAGATTTTATTGGGGAATTGGGGGATGGGAACAGCGCTGGGGAATTGGGGGAAGGGGAACAGACAAGTTGCTGTCCTTTTGT
>NW_017731851.1:1215477-1272537 GCF_001890085.2 Hipposideros armiger | reverse complement strand
CGACTCACAGCAGCCCAGCTCCAGGTTGAGCTGTTGTTCAGCATCTTAGCTGTGGAGGGCAGTGTCACTGGCCCTCATATGTGGGATCAGAACCGGGGCCCTCTGGCGTCCCAAGCCAGTTCTCAACCATCGCGCCACTCGGCCGGCCCAAGCTGTTACTAGTTTTAAAGGGAGCAGAGTATAGATGATAACTGTGAAATATTTTGGAGACCAATTTAGGGATATGTTATACATGGTGCTAGAGAAAGACGAGAAGGGCTGCTATACAATCACACTTAATAAAATGTTGGGTTTTTTTGGACCCCAGAGTTGTCCTGGGACTTAGAGTGAGCATGTGAGTACCTCGTTTATACTATAGCCCTCTGGGAAAATCTTTATCTGGTTTGTGGGCAGGGTAACATCTTCTTCCTCTAGGAAGCTGATGTGGAGACCTCAGGAGTTATACAAAGCTGCCCAGTCCCCTATTCTTGCTCCTCACCCTTTTCTTCATGAGTTCTAAGCCCCAAGTTCTGAGTCAGCTTCCTGTCCTCCTGTCCATCAAATTCTTGCTTCTTTTCCCCCTCCCCCCACCCCCCCCTGCCCCCAAGAGCCTATAACCTGCAACTTTCTTGCCTGTTTGGGGGTAGGTGTTGTTGAAGGAATAGGTGAACCGCTTCTCCTCAAGTGTCAGCAACTCATGGAGGCTTCTTGAGCTAACATCCCTTCGTCTCTCTGACCATAAAATGATGTGCTCTCACTCTGTTCTTCTTCTGTACTTCCATCTATGCCTCTATCAGAACATTTGTCTGCCCCCCCCCCCCCACCCAGTACACTGTGAGCTTGAGAGAAGAGGCTCTGTCTCTAGCACTCAGTGCAGGGAATTGACATATATTAGATGCTCCTGCTTCTTAAATGTTGACAAATGAAGGAAAGCACCAGAGTTACAGGCTTCTTCCTGCAGAGGCCCCAGCTCCTAGGGCCTGTGTCCTGCTTGGTCTAGATGACTAACTCCTTGTCTTCATTTCCTGTCTTAAAGGCCATTTTCCCAACAAGGCGATGCCCTCAGCAGGAATGTTGCCGTGGCTCCAGGGAATTTTCTGCAATGTGAACAATCCTTGTTTTCAAAGTCCCACCCCGGGAGAATCTCCTGGAATTGTGTCCAACTATAACAACTCCATGTAAGCGTTAAGATTCCCACCAAAAGGGGGAGGAAGTTGTACACCCCTTTATTCTTGTCATATGTTGAAGCTCACAGGCACACAGAGCATGTAATGCTGGATGAATGTTTCGGTGGCTTGCTGAACCCTTAAGATCATAGGAGCAGGGTGTGCTTCCTCTCTGTGGAGCCTTCTATTGGCTCTTGGGGAGAGAGTTTCAAACTAAGACCACATGACACGACTTCTTGGTCCTTATATTTCTAAGATGTGACCTGAAGTCTGATGGCTGCATTCTGCTGAGATGTGTCCACTGCCTTCAGGTCATCCATCTACTTGGGTGGAGTCACCGACCGAGAAAAACTCAGTCCCCCTTCTATTGTCTTACATCACTCCACCCCAGTCAACCCTGACAGATCTCTGTTCCTTTAAAAGCCTTCTTGGTCATCTAAAGGCTAAGAAAAATGGCAGAAAATATTTCGAGGGTGAATGAAATCAGGTTTACAAGGTGAAGTTTTCTTCCTGGGAGTAAAGAACAAATTCCAAATTTTCTCTCACAGGAACCATCAGTCCCCTTGGGCAACAAAACCTTAGGACGTGGCTGGAGAGCAGTGGTTCTTAACCTGTGGGGGTGAAGACCATTCCAAGAAGCTGATAAAACTGAACACACACACACACACACACACACACACACTCCATTATATTGATGTCAGGGGACTTGTAGACTCCAAGTTAATGACCACTGACTGGCCTGGGGTCGAATTTCAAGCCTAGTCTTATAGGAAGAGAGTCTACCTTTGAAATTTTCTTTCAGAGCAGAACATGTCCTATAGACAGAGGCTCAGGGATGAGGACAGTGTTGTCCTTCACCCACTGGGCTGAGCTTGGGCTTGTGAAACATACACCCACGGGTCACCCACAAGGACTTGGTGGAGAGCAGACTTCACATTACTTGTATAAACACCAAGTCAGATGAAAACTAAGGTATTTGGTTACTCCAATTTTTTCTTAGAGGAGCTCTGGATATAATTCCAGGATAAAACTGAATTTCAGCTGAAAAAAAAAGAGAAAATTTAGTAAGTCAGCCTAATGCTCAGAGATAGCCTTCTCCACTGGAAACAAACTGTGGCTGTTTTAGCCATACAATGGCATAGCTGAGTAATTGTGACAGAGACTAGATAGCCCACAAGCCTATAATATGTAACTGTTTACTGACCCCTGGATTATAGGAAGGTAGTAGAGGGAACACCTGTCTTCCTGGGAAAGTCAGGGAGGTGACATTTTAGCTGAGCTCCCATGGCTGCAAACACTCCCTGAAGGCTTTAACTTACAATCTACACTTTCAGCTTGAATCTCTTAGATTCAAGAAATCTAAGCTACCCATCTAGAGCGATCCCATAGGTCGCACGGTGAAATCTGGGGAGCCTTGGAGACATCTCTGTGGAGGCTAGATGGAGCTTTGGTAGGACCAGCACTGGCAGTGTCTGTAGATTGAGGGGTGAGAGTTAGGGAAGGGGGGGGGCTTCAGACTCCAGTTATACTCAGCATTTGAACCAAGAAACCTGGGTTTCATGTTTCACACATCCATATTACAGGTGAAACATTGGCTTATTCAAGTGTCTTTTGCTTGCAAGGCACAAAAGCCCATTTAAATAAGCTTAAGCCCCAGAGTGAAATATATGATTTGGAAACTATACCTTTTCACAAAGCCAACGGCAGCAAGGCAGGTCTCAGGAGGAGCAGGACAAGAACTGCAGAACTGTCAGGAGCTGTTCTCTGCCATCTGGCCTGAAGGTCCACCCTCTCTGCCTCTCTCTGCACATCCACTCCATTTGCCTCTCTCCGTGGAGTAGTGTCCCCTGCTTCTCAATGCCC
The DNA here is from genome assembly GCF_001890085.2 of Hipposideros armiger. Lineage (NCBI taxonomy): Eukaryota > Metazoa > Chordata > Mammalia > Chiroptera > Hipposideridae > Hipposideros > Hipposideros armiger. The sequence goes on along the minus strand of NW_017731851.1, from coordinate 1,269,529 downwards.
AGTCTGGTGCTGGCTGCCTAGTTCACAGCACCTTGGCTTGGACAATCAGAAGAGCATCCTTGAATATCATTTAAATTCCTGGGAACAAATCTGGTTGGCCTGGCTTCATTCTCTTTGTCCAATCAGCCTTGGCAGAGGTGGGTGTGTGTACACGTGCAGGGAGGAATTTGTGGATTAAGTATGGCTGTCAGAACCTACCCCTATGAATGGCTGGAAGGGCAGGTCTCAGTAAAGCTGGCGATGGTTGGGAAGAACCTCTAGTCATATCTACTAATACCAACCTGTTTAAGGCTTCTCTGGACAGCAGACACTTAGAGAATGGAGTTGAGAGGTGACCTGGCCATGCCAAAGTTGGAATACTGAGCAAATTGTTTACCACTCCTGTTTGTTATTTTATATGTACAAGGAAGTAAAAATATCTTTCTCCTTTTGCCTCGGCAGTATTGTAAGAATACATTATGTAGTAGCTAGAGAAAGCAGGTGGTATCTTAGAAAATCGCACAAGGTGGGATGATGATGATGAAGCAGAAGAAAATGACAGCCCCCTATGTCTTTATTGATGAGGCATTGTCTTTCTTCCAGCTTGGCAAGGGTATATCGAGATTTTCAAGAGCTCTTCGTGGATGCCCCAGAGAGCCAGCACCTTGGCCGTGTTTGGACAGAACTCCGCACCTTGTCTCTTGTCATGGACACCCTCCGGACTCATCCTAACAGAATTGAAGGTAAGGTGGGCTTCGATGTTCTCAGCCATCACTTACCTCTCACCTGCTTCATACATCAGAGAGACTGAAGATACGGTACAGAGCGGGGAGATTTGGTGAGAAAAGAGCCTGGAGGAGGCAGGAAGGGAAGGGATCAAGAGGTGGTGTGAGGCTAGCCTTGGTGAGGACTCCTCTTCCTGTCAGTCTAGAAGGTAGAAAGTTAGGAAGGTCTTACCCTCACCCTAGGTAAGGCCAGAGACAGAACGGGGCATGCCAGGAGAGCTTGTGCTCTGGGAAGTGTGAGGCTGGGTTAAGTGCTGGAAGTAGGGGAGGAGGGTTTTACGGAGTAAGGTAAATGTGTGAGACAGCTTTCACAGAGCCCTAGAGAGCGAGCTAACCAGGAACATGCACAAGCAATGCCAAGTAGCACTAAGGACTCAGGGAGGTCAGAGAGCATCTGTTTATCACGACATAAATAGGTACAATCGTTTGATTTCTTTCAGGTTTATTCAGTATCCCAGGCCCTGAGGCAGAGCAGGTGCAGAGTGGGGGGATGCAGGCCCGGGGGTATGTGGGAAGGTGCCACAAAAGGGCCAGGAGGCAAGGGGGTTGAGGGAGGCAATTGGATTACACACATCAGGTCCAGGATGCGTAAGGACGGACGAGAAGCCAGAAGTACTGAAATGGCCCAGGAGAAATGGAGGAGCAGGGGAATGGAGGTCTTAGGGGGTTCTGTGACCCTGTTTAAGGACTAAGAAAATGAGCATGATGGAAGGATTGACAGTTTTGGAAAGAAAGTGAAGTGTGTGAATTCAGGATTTCAAAGGCAGACAGAAAGGGCAAGGACAAGCCCCGGGGTGTAGACATGGTGACTGAAGTGGAGAGGAGGTAAGTGTTTAGTTGATGAAGAAGCAAAGGAAGTGAGAGGCCCAGCTGGATGGGTCACATGGACCCTGAGGTTGTGTGGGTAGGGCAGCTGCCTGGGGTCAGGAACAGTGGGGAGGAACCTCGGTGTCTCTCCTCCCCAGGGGAAACACAAGAAACAAACAAACCCAATCCCAGTAACCACTCTGACATCTCATCTTAAAGCACAAGTGGGTGTTGTGTTGTTGTCATATGCCCAGTAGGCTCCTCTGCAGATGGCCAGAAGGACTAGGCACGATAGCCGCCTGGGCACCAGCTGGAACCCATCTCCTGGGAGGGGCAAATGAGTGGCTCAGAGGGAGCAAAGCCTGCCTGGAACCCTGGGATCACTGCAGTCCAGGGGTAGAGAAAAGTCTGCTGGTGTGGGGGAGATTGTTCATGGGAGGAGGGGACTCCGAGTCTGTGATGGTAGCAGTTTGGAGGTGGGAGATGTCTGCTCCTAGGGTGGGGGTGGGGGGTATTGACTCTTGGCGGTGGACTTAGAGGATGACGGGGATAAGGAAGGGGCCTACCAAGGGGACTAGAGGGGCTGGATAGAACAGCTCCTACTTAGGGGTTTAAACAAGGAAGACGGGAGAATGGTACCGATCAGCCCAGGGAGCCTCACCTGTACAGCGTAGTCAATATTCAGCAGGTGTTTGGCAAGCGCCTACTGAGCCAGGCACTGTGCTAGTCCCTGGGGACACAGAGACACGTCAGACTATGTGCCTGCCCTGCTGCCAGGGCAGGGGTGGAAGGACTGAGTGAACAGTGACCACCCCCAGTTGAGGAAAGGGCCAGTGGAGCTTCAAGAGCTCAGGGGAGTCCACAGGGGAAAGCTCTGTAAGGAGATATGATCCTCCTCACATTGGCCACCTTCTCCCTTCTCAACCCATTGGAGCAATAAAGACCAGGAGTTCAGATGGGATGTTAAGGTTACCTCATCACATTCTAATTGTTTCAAAAATAATAAAGTGTATATTTTATGCAGTAAAACCAAATTGCAAACAATACATTCTTTGCTGCTTTGGATAGAAGAGTTTACTTAGCTCAAGTAGCATTTTAATAGTAAGGGGAAAAAGATAAAGCATTTTTTACCTAAGGAACAGCAGAGGAGAACATGGCTGTCCAACCCCTGGAGTGATTGCCTACCCTGTTCATCTAGCAGAAATTTTATTTTGGTGTTTGATCATCAGATGGAGTCCAGCTGGGAGGAAGTGTAAAGGAAGTCACTTCAAACCACAATTTCCCTGTGGTCTCTACAGTGTGTATACGAGAACCAAAATCACTACTTCTTAAGCCCAAAGCAGGATGAGTAGTGAACTGGCACACAGGTGGTTCCTTTTGCAGGCCTTCAGGCCCTGAGGGAAAAAAATCCCTAAATGACATCTGAAGTCTGAGGAGACCAGTTCAGAGAAGGCGAGCTAAGGCTCCCAAAAGAATTTGCGGGATGGGACTAGAGACTATGCAGAAACCCTGATCTTCATGGCCATCAGAAGGGACATGGGACCATCCCCAAATAAAGTTTGGGACACAGTCTACGAAGTAATCCCAGGCTGGGGACTGAAGTCCACTGTCAGCACTGCAGACTCATTTCAAACTCTGTCCCAGTGTCATCTGGGGACATTGCTGGCTGTGAACATGGAATCCTCAGCCCAAAGCTACAGTGGATGGCTAAGTCATTGGAAGTGAGGCAGGTGGCTGTCACTGGTGTGCACTTTTGCCTGTCAGTTCCCCAGTCACCTGGGAAAGTATGCTGATGGTAGACCAGGCAGCAGTTGCCTTTCTGGCAAACCTGTCGTACAACATTCTCAACAGGGGAGGATTAATGGTCACAAACAGACTTGAAGCCCCCTCCCCTCTCACCCACAAGCAAGCTCTGCCGGTCTCTCAGTCGTCTTTAAACATCTTCTTCCCATAAGCCTCACGCATTCTCCTGGCTTCCCTCCCGCCTCAATTCCTCTCAGCTCCATGGGCCTCAGCAGCTCCCTCCCCCAGCCTCTAATCTTCCCGGGGAAGAGAACAAGAAGAACCACATTTTAAACTAAACTTATTTTTCTTTCCTCAGGCCCCCAGTTCACGTTTCTCCCTTGAGAGTCTAGCGAAGCCTCTGTCTGGTATCAGCCACCTCTTCCATTTTGGGCCCCACGCTCTCCCTACAGGGTGGCCCCCATCCCTCCGCAGGTGTGTGGAATCGGAGCACTCCTGCCCCTTCTGCCTGGGGTCACAGCGGCCCAATCACCTGGGCAGGATAGTGTGCAACACCAGGGCAAGATAGCTCCCTGTCTCCCTCATTTTGTCCCTGTCCCCAGCAAGGTATTTGTATCCAAGGTCAGGTGAGGGAGTTAAAGAATAACAAAAAGATAAACAGTCAAATGGGGTCCTGACTCTCAGGTCAAGACAGCAGGTATTTATTGGGTGCCTCCTGCCATTCCATTTATGGAGGCCCTGGTTCCATTAGAGACCTTGGGTGTCAGAAAGAGGTGACTTCAAGGGCTTATATCTGTGTGCCCAGGATTGATTGCTAGGTATGAAAAGGGATATGAATAAAAGTAGAATTCATAGGCTCTACTCCCAAGAGACGTGTGTGTGTGTGTGTGTGTGTGTGTGTGTGTGTGTGTGTGGCGTTGCTGGAGGCTAGAGTATACAATATAATGCTGTATATAAAGAAGTGATTGGGAGGAACAACAACTGAGCTGGTGCCCCAGGGGAAGGACGAGAGGGAGCAGAAGCTGAGCTTGGAAGATGGCAGGATTTACATTATTGAAAAGGAGGGAAGGCAAGAATCAAATAGAGCAGCCTCTCTCAGAACCCTCCCCGTCCCTTGGGCTCCTTCCTATGTCAGATTCCCCTAAGGCCTTTGGGCTTTTCCTATGCAAAGGGTAGTGACCCTGTGCTACCCCATTGCGTGACTCTGAAGGACCCATACTGGAGAGAGAGGCGGCTGTGCAGTGGACGTCAGGACAGGTTGCCCCTGCTCTAGCTACATGGCTAGGCCTGTGGTTGATCCCTTTCCCCCTTTCAAGAGGAAATTAGCAGTAACATCAATCTGGACAAGGCACTGTACAGGGAGAGGCACAACCTGCAAAGGGAAGGGACAGCTGCTAAGCCCTCAGGGGGGCTGGGCCTCTGGGCTGCCCGGTGAGGGAAGAATTTGGGGAGGGAGGAGAAGGATCAGGGGCATTTGACGATTCAATTTAGTTAAAGAAGAACTAAGCGATACACAAAAGGCTCCAGGAGAAGTTGGGATGTAGAGGTAGGCATTTTCATGCAACCCAAATGCTTTCCCTTAATGTTGAAATGGTTTCATAAACATCTGGGCCTGACCTTCTTCTCTGGCCTCATGAACTGTAACAGTGCTGGTCCTGGAAGCAAGCAGAGGAGGTGGATGGCCCGGGGGTGACTCCCCGGGGAGGGGTAAGAATAACATCAGTGCCGTCAGAACAAGTATGTATTGGGTCCTCACTCTTTGCAGGCCTGAGAGCTAAGCACTTTGTATTCCTTGTATCCCGTCACCCCTACAACAATCCTCAGAGGTAGATGTGGAAAGTGCTTGCACTTGCCCCAAGGTTACCTAAACTGCTAGCAGTCCTTTATGCTTCCCGTAAAGAAATTCTGCTTCTAGCAGGTTTTGAGTAGAACTCGAGACTCTGACTGGGATGATCAGCGAAGAGATTGCAAGCCCGGCAACAGGCTGCCCCCTCTTTCCCACTTGAAGCTTTTCTTGCCCTAAACAGCCTCATCTCTCTTAGTCCATGTCAGTACCTTGAGCTTTGAGCCTTAATCGAGATGACAAAAACACGAAGAAGGATTCTATACCCCATGACAAGTGCATTGTGGATAGAGCACGTGTTTCCTCTAATCCTAGACTAACAATTGTCAAACTTGAAACTATTGGCATTTTGGACCAGGTAGTTCTTTGGGTTGTTTGTTTGTTTGTTTGTTTGTTTGTTTGTTTTTGTTTTGTGGGGGGAGGCTGTTGTCCTGTGCATTGTGGGTTGGTTAGCAGCATCCCTGGTCTTTACCAACCAGCACCTTCGCAGTTGTGACAACCAAATGTCTCCAGATGTTTCCAAATATTCCCAGGGGGACAAAATTTCCCTGCTCTAGTTCCTCACCCCCATCTCCTTGAGAGCCACTGTCCTAGACCAATCACACAAAGTATCTGACAACCCTATCCCCTCCCTGAGCTAACTTTTTCCACCTGCAGTGCCTTCTCATTACATTTTACCCAACTGCGTCAGCAGTAAATGTTGTGACTATTGGTGGCAGCCTATTGGCAGGACCTCCGACCTCCAGGTGCTCCTAGGGAACCCAAGAACAGAACCTTCTTCTGAGAGTCAACTTAGAAATGTTTCCAATCCATTTTAGTTGTTTTCACTTTTTTGCCCTACTTCCTCTTCAACACCCTGATTTTTTTCTCATTCATATACAGGAAAAGGAATACGAATCCTGGATGTCCTAAAAGATGAAGAAACACTGACACTATTTCTCATGAAAAACATTGGCCTGTCTGACTCAGTTGTCTACCTTCTGGTCAACTCTCAAGTCCGACCAGAGCAGGTAGGTGCATGTCCTTGGTCAGTGGTCCCCGAAGGGGACGGGCAAGCATGGGCCTGAGAAAGGCAAGGAACACCTGGGCTTTTCTTCCTTCTTGCTTTCACATTCAGAATCCATGATTCATGCCACATATTTAGAAAAATACCTTGGGGGTCACTTGAGATGATGAGTGTTCCCCTCATAGGATTCTGAGTTGGAATAGCTCCGATTTTTATGACTAGGAGGAACTTACAGATCACATGGCTCAGTCTCCTCTTCTAGTTACGGAAACTGAGGCTTCTGCACGTATTCATTAAATATCACAGTGTGAACAACACGAGCAAACCCCTGACTCTAGGAGCTTACATCCAGTGGGGGCTACAGGAGATGACAAAGTAGGCAAAGGAAACGATGAGTTTCCAGGTTGAGATGCTGTGAGGAAACTCTAGGAGGCTCAGGAGTTTGGGAGGGACTGGGGGTTGTGGGATAGGGGAAATTTAAAATGAGGTGGTCAGGAAAGGCCTTCCTGAGGAGATGGTCTTTGAGTAGTCCTGACTGAAGAGAAGGTGACCATGGAAATAACTGTGAGAGTTCCAGGCAGAGCAGCCAGCAGTGCAAAGAGCCTGAGTGTGCTGAGGTAACTCCCAGTTTACGGAGCCTGATGACGGCAGCATGCAGAGCAGACCTCTGATTTCTTGCACCATTTTTGCTCCGTGCCAGGCGCACTCCTTCCTCTGTCCGCCTTGCACAGTCTGACCTGTGACTCCTGTCACCACCCCCCCATATCTATTTCATCCATTCTCATACTCTCTTATGTTTATTCAGAGCATTTTTACCACTAACACATGACTTTCACATCTCTTAGCTGTGTGTTTTTCACATGAATCCTGAGATGGGTCAAACAGATGAGGAAACTGAGGCGGCTAGTGACTGAGTGATTTGCATGAGGCTATTGAGCTAGAAATTGTCAGAATTGCAGCAGAATCCAGGTCCTCTCATTCCTAATCCAAACTACTCCCTCCAGTTCAGTGGTTTTCAGAGTCCAAGACCAGTAGCATCTGCAAGGACTGGGAGCTTGTTCACAATGCAAATTCTCAGGCCCCACCCCAGACCAACCAGCAATTTCTGTTTTAACCAGTCCTCCAGGTGATTCTGACAGGCTCAGGGGTGAAAACCACTGCTCTAGTTTGGGGGCTTACAGGCTACTGGCCTAGCATCCTGGGTGTGTGGCTTCCTAGTGGGATGAACTCAGTGAGAATGCAGGGTAAGCAGCAGTGAGAGCGCAGACACCCTCCCGCGTCTTCTGGCCAGGTCTGTACCTTCCCCCAGGCTCCATGGGAGACCAGGCATAAACAAGAGAATTTCAGGGTCTGTGTCAGTCCTGAGATAAAGGTCTACACAGGGTGCCGGCTCAGCCCAGAGGAGGGACAGGGGACCCTGCCTGCCTGGTGGGGGCTGGCTTTGTTGAAGGGGATTTTCAAACTGGTTCTCTTACAACAGTGAAGAAGCCCACACCTGCTTTTCCGGCTTCTCAGACCTTGAGGTTTTCACCGAAACTAGACAAGGGGAACTGAGGGGTAAGCCTGGGGCTGTGTGTCAGGGCCCTTGGAGCATGGCGCCCGCAGTACCCAGGCCTTGGCTGCTGTGGGCTCCTGGCGAGGCCCTTGGAGTCAGGTCTGGCTGCCCCACTCCACTCCCTTCCAAACCCCACGGGGGGGGGCAGGAGGTGGCAGCAGCATTGATTGTTCAGTTTCCCCTCTGCTTTCTCTTCAGCTCATAAAACTCAAGTCCTGGAAACGCCTGTCATGACTTCCAGTTGGCAATAAAATTGAGATGGAGATAAGGGCAGGAATTTAGGGGAAATTTCTTTCCAGTGTCTCAGAGACGTGACGTTTGGATCTCTAGTTGCTGTGCTACTGGCGTTAGGGCTGAGGCCTATCATGGGGCCAGGGTCACTGGGCTGTGACTTTATGTAGTGATGAGCTAATGCATCCCGGACCAGCAAAACCCCAGAACTTAGGAGGGAGCCCAGAGCTTCCGCGCTTGGAGATGCTGCTCACGCTTCCTCTGCGCCTGTGCTCACCCTGCGTCCCAGCCTTACGCACCTGCCTCCTGAGCTGTATCTTGGTCTCGGTCTCTGTTCAGCTCAGTGGCTCTTTAACAGCCACGTCCAGTAGAACCTTCCTCCACGGTGGCAATGCTTTCCCTCTGTGCTGTCCGCTGTGGTAGCCACTAGTCACATGTGGCAGGTCGGCACTTGAAATAGGGCTGATGCAGCTTAAGACCTTAATTTACAAATGTAATTTCATTTTAATTACTTTACATTTAAATAGCCACATGTGGCTGACAGCTCTCTAATTGATCATCCTCATCGAACATGGAATTTTGTTCTTTCCCATCAGACTGGATACTCCTCCTGGTCCTTTCTGCCTAGTGTCTGAGCACAGCTCAGAAGGAAATTGCATCTTTCCCCATCTAGGGGATTATTAGACGATGGAAGTGGTACAGTGGTACCGTTCTCTGGTTCATCCCTCACCCCACCCACCATCTCCAGCCCTGTAAACGCCTGGACTTGCTTCCTTAAATTGTTTATAAACCCTCCTTTCTTTGACCTGACCTCTGCTTCTTCCCTACTCAACAAAGAGCTAACAGGTAAATGGTTAAGCATAAGCTGTAGGTTCAAATCTCAGCAAGGCCACGTAGCTAACTGTGTGACCTCTAGCAAGTTAATTCTCCACTCTGTGCTTCTATTTCCTCATTTGTAAAGTGCAGATCAAAAAAAAAAAAGTTCCTACCATATATGGTGGTTGTGGGATTAAAAGAATTAATACATGTAAAGTACTTAGAAGAGTGTCTGACACACAGTAAACAATAAATACTAGCTATTTTTACTAGCTATTATTATTATTTATTTTAAAGATTTTTGGGGAATTAGGGGATGGGGAACAGTGCTGGGGAATTGGGGGAAGGGGAACAGACAAATTGCTGTCCTTTTGTTCTTCAGTCTAGTTGTGGAGGACGTCGCTTCCCTGGCCCATGTTGGTATGATCATTGTGCTCTTCCCGGGTGAGGCAATCGGTCACTAGTCATTGGTCGGCTGCTCTCTGCGGCTCACAGCAGCTCTTGCCGGCTGCCAGCCTCTCACGCTGGCTGCCAGCCACTCACGTAGCTCATGGCAGCCCACTGCAGCCCTGCTGCAGCTTACGCTGTTGCCAGTGACTCACAGCAGCCCAGCCCCAGGTCGAGCTGTTGTTCATCATCTTAGCTGTAGAGGGCGCAGCGCCACTGGCCCTTAATGTGGGATCCCAAACACGGCCCTGCTGCTCAGAGCTGGTGCTCCCAAGAGCTCTTAACCAACTGAGCCACTTGGCCGGCCCTTTACTAGCTATTCTTAAACCCCCTTCTTCTGTGCTCTGGTTTCACAATATCTATTCTAACACTTACTGCTGTTTATACACCTGCATTTCCAGTTAGCCGGTGAGCTCCTTGGGAAGCCTAAAACTCACCTTATTCTCTCTGTATCCCCAGTAACTATCCTCATCCTTGCAGAATGGGAACTCAGTGAGCGCGTGCTGAATGAGTGAGCCTGAGTGAAAGAATGAGTGGGTGACCACTAGCCTGCTGTGTAACCTTCTCAAGTCACCTAACCCCTTCTCCATCACTTTTCTCCCCTGAAATACTAGAGGTTTGATCAAAATGGGCTCATTGGTTCCCTTTACCTCAAAATGTTTCAGACTCTGGAATTAGGTTTGGGGGTAGGATTTTGCCTGGAGATAAAAAGTAAAATATGGGCAACACAGGAAGGCTCTGCTGGAATATGCACCCAGTGACAGTGCCCTGGGATGGACGAAGTCCACACTATCCCAGCGTCAGCCATGACCAGTGCCTCATTTAAGTACCAGGCTTTCATCTGTGATCTGGACAGTCTCCACGCAGCGCGTAGCAGAGCCTGGGCCTGCTCTGCTCCCCAGCCTGGGGGACCGTGTAATTGGAAGCCATGGGAGACTGCAGAAGCCAGGGAAGCTCGGGAACCTGTTCACAGTACTCAGGGTCTTGTCCTCTGCTGGACGCCCAGGACTCCAGGGGTCAGTCACTGTGCTGGGTGGCCAAGGGTCCCTGGCCAGGGTTGAGGCCTTGTTAGCCTCTGGAGGCCATTATGGAGTTTGTCCTTCAAGAGCCACCGTCCATGAGCTCCACAGGGGCTGTTAGGGTCATCAGATAAAATACAGGGTGCCTACTTTAATTCAAATTTCAGATAAACAAATAATTTTTTAGCATAAGCATGCCCCCTTTAGACTTTATTTGGGACACACTTGTATTGAAAAATGTTCATTATTTATCTGAAATTCAAATTTAACTGGGTGTCCAGTACTTTTATTTGCTAAATCTGGTGAGAAAGGAGCGGGGGGGGGGGGGGGGGGGGGGGTTGGTCATTCGTCATAACTCTAAATGCGTTCTAGCTACTCCCCCACCTCAGCTTCAGGGAGTAGGTCCTGATAATACTTCAGCATTGTGTGCTAAGAAGGGAATCTCCCGGGCCAGCTGAGTGGCTCAGTTGGTTAAGAGTTGGCTTAAGAGCACGAGCTCTGAGCAACAGGGCCGCTGGTTCTATTCCCACATGGGCCAGTGATGCTGCACCCGAGCTGAGCTGTCGCTGAGCTGCCAACACGTGGCCAGATGACTCAGCTGGTGTAACAAGATTGCCTGTTCGATGGTGGGCTATGCCTACCTGCAACTAAGACTGAACTCGGTAAGCACCTTGAGCTGCGCTGCCACCCAGATGGCTCAGTGGATAAGGCGTGCACTCTTAACAACAAGGCTGCCGGGTTCGACTCCCACATGGGATGGTGGCTATGCCCACCTGCAACTAAGATTGAGCTTAGAGGCCACAAGCTGCCAACAGGAAGCCAGGTGGTGACTGGCACCCTCCACAACGAAGACTGAAGAACAACAACTAGGCTGGTCCCCTTCCCCAATTCCCCAACACTGTTCCCCTCCCCCAACTTCCCAATAAAACCTTAAAAAAAAAAAAAAAAGGACTCTCCCAAATTTGAAATGGCTCTCTGATAAAATGTGGCTTGGGAATGTATTAATTTTCCATTGCTGCTGTAACAAATTACCATAAACTTAGCAGCTTAAAACAACACAAATTTATTAACTTATGGTTCTAGAGATCAGAAGTTTGAAAGTCAAGGTGTTGGCAGGGCTGTGTTCCTTACTGGGGGCGGGAGATGGTGGTGTAGAGGGAAATCCATTTTTCATTTGTCAGAGACTGTCCACACCCCTTGGCTTCCTTTCATCTACAAGGCCAGCAGTGGCCAGTAATTTCTTTCTCACATCGCATTACTCTGACATTGTTTCTTCTGCCTCCTTCTTCCACATTTAAAGGACAGTTGTGATTACATGGGGCCCACCCAGCTAATCTAAAATAATCTCTCTATCTTCAAGTCAACTGATTTAGCAAATTTAATTTCACCTGCAATCTTAATCCCCCTTGCCAAGCAACATAATGCATTCACAGGTTCTGTGGGTGAAGACATAGACATCTTTGGGGGGCTGGTATTCTCCTATCACAGGCAGGCTTCCAGTGTTGCTTCTCCTCCCTGCAGTTTGCTCACGGAGTACCAGACTTGGTTCTGAAGGATATTGCCTGCAGTGAGGCCCTCCTGGAGCGCTTCGTCATCTTCAGCCAGCGGCAGGGGGCCCGGACAGTACGTGACGCCATGTGCCCCCTCTCCCAGGGCACCCTACAGTGGATGGAAGACACTCTGTATGCCAACGTGGATTTCTTCAAGCTCTTCCGTGTGGTAAGGGAGATATTGAGCTGCTTGCCCCCTGGAAGGTAATTCCTGGGGCAGTGGGGCCTAGTTGCAGGTCACCGGAGTCTTGTGAATTGACAGTTGGGAAGAGCATAAGCCTGGTGTTCATGACCGTCCTTGAGGAAGAAGCCCCAGGCTCCAAAGGCCCAGGGAATCCTGACTAGTAGCATTTATGCAGCATTGGCCCAGGCTTCACCATGAGGTAGGTGGTTGTGGCAGGCCTGAGTTCACCCCAAAGGTGGGATACACCCTCTCCACCCCCTAGCAGTGTGGAAAGGAGAAGGAGGCATGGTTTGACTCCCTGCCCTATCATTTCCCAGCTAGGTGATCGTGGGCAACATAGTTGAGCTTTCCTGGCCCCATCACTCACCTATAAAACAATGTAATACTTTATAGAGAGCTAGGAAAAGATACATGAAAAAATATATGCAAAGCATTTAATCAATTTCAATAAATGGGAGCGTGACGCTCCCTCATCTGGGTCTGTTTTGGGTAGAACAGACACTGTTTCTGAGTAGAAAAAAAATAACAGAAAATTTCATAGTTTCAAAAATGTGCAAAGCCCTGATCTAGCTCAACCCTATTCCAGAACTGCATCCCAGACACACTTCTTGGGACCTGCTATCTCTTCTTTGCTAGAAAAATAAGGCGAGAGGTAATTATGTAAGGGAGTTTTAGAGCAGCGGTTCTCATACTTCAGAGTATATGAAAATCATCCAAGAAGCTGGTAAAAGATGCAAGTTCCAAATTCCCACCCCCGGAGACCAATTCAGGAGACCTGGGGCTGGGCCCAGAACCCGTCCTGTAACCTTAGGTAATTCTGATGTAGCTTGCTGTAGGTCATGCTTTAAGAAACACTCAAAATTAACATCCTTCAAAGAAGTGACATATATAATATTTCCAGTATTGAATTGTGTTTTTTCTTGTGCCTACATTTAATTTCTGGAACTGTGTTGTGGGGAATGTCAGTCACTAAGAGCTTGGTTGAGAAATTTGTGTTTTGCCTTTTTATGGTTGCTCTCTCAAGTCCCAGAAAACCCACTCTGTTTGTTTTAAAAAAGCAAGCTGAAGGCTTTTTTAAATGAAACAAAATAAAACAAGACTGCTCAGTTTCTGGCAGTGTTCACACTTCACCCTTTTCAAAGTGTGACTTTCTCTTAGAAGGTTACTCTACAATGTTCCCAGCGCATCAGGGTAGTAGCAGGGTTGGGACCTGTGGAGGCCACTGCCACTGAGAACCCAAGAAGTACCCCAGAAAAGGTCTCTTGGCTCCCCAAGCTTCATGGAGAATAAAGAGCCATGTGGTTCAAACTTCTCTGTCCAACGTTCCAAAGGAACCCAATTTCAGACACACTCCTTGGTTTGTTTTCAGAGTCAGACAGAATAGTAAGTAAGGTGATTAGATCCCTTATTCAGGGCAGTGAACACCAGCACAGCTAGGAGACCAGTACCTGTGTTTACAAAGCTGTTGGAAGTTTCCTGGGCACCCAGGATCATGCAGTCCTCTGGTCACTAGAAAAGCGGCAGTGTCTTACATCTCTTTTTGAAGAACCTTGGCTGCTGGGATAGGTGACTGTACCTTTGTGATACGACCAGCTATTCTGGGGAGCAGTTGTGGAAGTAGCAGGGTAAAGGGGGACCTGAGTAAAACTGTTTCATTAGGAAAGAGAGCCAAACACTGGCTTCAGGATATTTAGTTATCAGACAAGAAAGACCAGAAAGTCTTTCTGCCCTTACATGCTGCTCTGGCAAGTGCTCGAGTTCAGAAACCAGACGAGAACTTTGGCCAGTCACCCTCACTGACCTGAGACAGGTTTTGCAGTCTTGCTCACCGCCTCTGTGCATGTGTCCATGCCCTTGAACCTGAACTGGGCGCCCGTGAGGTGCCAGGCATGTGCTGAGGCCAAGGCTCCAAGCATGCCCCTCCCACCCTCACTGAACTCTCCGTTAGCAAACAGGCCATGCCACAGAGAGCAGCTTAGAAATGCCAACATTTGGGCCCTAGATCTATTGTTCCCAGCCAGGCTGCACAGTGAATCACCTGGGGAGCTGTCAAAGACTGTGAATGCTCCGCTCCCACCCCCTGAGATTCTGATTCAGTTGACCCTTAGTATTTCTCAAAGCTTCCCAAGGTCATTCCAATCTCCAGCCAGGGTTGAGAATTACTGGCCTAGAACACAGGAGTTTGATGTACAGTCTCAATCTCTTCAGAGCAAGCATAGTAGTAATAATATCACCCCAAATGCCTCTAAGGCTTTGAAGCACTTTCATCTGATCACCCGTAAGACCAGGGTGCTGTGAGACACATCCTGTCTGCCATTTTCCCTGTGAAGCCAGTGAGTGCCCCCAGAGATGGCCTAGAGGAGAAACCTAGAGGGAGACGGCCTAGAGGACTGCCCCACCCGCCACCTTCTTACTCCTGCTCATCTCTAGGGGGAAAGGCCAGAACAATACAGGACTCATGGGCCCCAAGCAAAGAGGACAAACGCCCAGTCCAGTGCCCTTCAAATGTGCTTTCTGTTTGACAAATGGACAAAGGGGCTAAACATTTTTTTTAATTATTAATAAGGAAACCTAAAAGAAATTATAGACATTAAGACAGGATTTTTGCTTTTCTTACTCCTGTACCCATCCTATCTGTGTTTTTTAGAAAAACAACCCCGAGGCAGCACAGAAAGGCTCAGGGCACACCCCACCCCCACCCTCCAAGAGGGGCACTGGGGAGGCAGGGGCTGCTCTAAGGCCAGGGGCCAGGGCCTCTCTGGGTCGAGGCTGTTATTGCAGCTGGTTGGCAGGCAGCCACGCTGAACTCCAGCGTGGGGAATGCTGGGCCTTCTGTCCTCCTGGACTGTTTTCTCATAGCACATAAGCCAGTGTATAAATAAGGTTTTATTAAATGCCAAGTCGGTGTTCTTTAACAAAGAAAGAGGGACAATCCCAGTAAACCACTGTGAAGGCACCTGCCCTTGTTGTGTAAGGAGCTGGGGATGTGTGTGGAGGATGGGGGCGCAACCTCCAGCCCTGGGAACCACGGGAGCTGAGGGAATCAGAGGTTTTGGGGGTTTTACACACCAACTGGGGCCAGCTGTATTTTTCCTCGGCCCCTTGGAGTCTGAGTCAGTGTTGTCATCTTCAAATAATCCAAATACAAGACCATGACCTTACTCCACCCCACCCATCTCCTTACGGATACTCACACACATTCAAGCGCACAAGCACACACGTGTACACACACACGCATACGCATAGATACACACACATGCACACTCACATTGGCTGCCCAGTGACCTTGGTGAAAGAAACAAGCAGCCGGGTGGTTGCATTTTCTCCAGGGACGTTTAGCCCCTCTTGGTTTCACCTCGGCTGAGAGTTGAAAGACCTTGTCTTCCCCTGCGATCTTTCAGGCTTACCGCCCCCAGCTTGAAACCCAGCAGCTCAGACCTGGGCCCACAGTATCGTGACTGCCAACACTACCTGAAACGTTTCACACCTCATAAGAAATGGTGTGTCAGTTTCGGGAGAGGGGTTGGGACGGTTCCCATCTGATCTGGCCCGAGGTGAGCATGCCCCTCCTCCTCCTCCTCCTCCTCCCTCGACTAAATCCTTCCTGTTTTTTCTCTGACTCCTGTGAATAGCTTTGAAATCTTGCTGAGAAGCAACTCTGTCCCTTCGACTCTGATGTTTATTTGTGGAAGTTCGGCAGGGGAACCGAGCCGGGTGCCAAGACCTGCCACACTGCTGGGAAATCTGTTTCCCTCCCTTCCCCCCTCCGTGGATGTTGATAGAGGAAACCTGGCCTCCCCGGCATGTCGGCCCATGGTTTTCCCCTTTGCAGCCTCTTCCAGTGTGGCATGATTCAGCTTTCTTTCCTTCCCCTCACTGTTACTCTGTCACGGTTTTTACTTGACTGACTTCATTTTACCTGTGTCTCTGAGCATGGGGGGACCGAACATTGCATTGTGGGAAAGAAAGGGCCCAGTCTTGGGGGTCCTGACTCCATGTTCCTTTCAGTGCCCTGCTTTGTTCTTGGCTCTGCTCCCTAAATTCCTGAATCATGGTGAATAAATGTGGGTGGACTGCATGCTGCCTAGTGTGAGCTGGCCATAGTTTCTGCCCTCTGTGATCATTCATGGAGGCTTGTTAAATTTCAACTATGTGTTTCCATTTGGGGATGATACTGCTATGTCAAAATTCACTGGAAAAGTCCCATGTCTCCAGAATTTTACAGTGAGGCCCCATTAATGACATCGTGATTTCCTCTCCCTTCCAATAATCTGCGTCTTTGGTATATCAACTTTCTCCCACTCCTGTGTGAGGGTTTTCGGAAGGGCAGAAGAGAAAGGAGTGATGGACACCCAGTGCCAGGAGCCTGGGGAGGAGGTGAGGAGGCAGCAGGGTTCTTAGGAGAAAACAAAGCAAGTCAGAAAATAGGTTATTTTTGGTTTTCTAAAAATTATTAAGCCACAGCAAGCACATTGTATTTTCAGCTTTAGTATTTGTTTCTGCCTAAATCTGCAAAACTGTGTATATCACGATCAAATTCTCACCTAGGTCAAAAAGAAATAAAACGGCAACAGGAGAGAGGAACATGAATGTGCATACATTAAATGTACATTAGCCCTATGGGCTTGATTGGCCTGTCTTGATTTCTTTTAGGCTCCAGGCATATAGGAGGCCAGGTTTTATTTTCATGACAGTTCCTATGCTGTTTTCGTGCATTTAAAAAGAAAAAAGTACTGAGAGGTCAACGCTAATTTCACTTCGGACATAAGCAGGTCCCTGTGAAGGCTGCTCTTAGGATAATGGGTCCTGGGTTCTGTCCTTTATTCAGTAGATCTAGATTGAGCACCAAACATTAGGTAGGCATCAAGTTTTCTCCAGGGTAAACTGGTTTTAAGAAGGATTTTTGCCTCTTATATTTCTTATCTTTATATAACAGTAGTTCTTAACTTTTTTATGGATTAGGACTACCTATGAGAATCTGATGACAGCCCTAAACCTTTTCCCTAGAGAAACATAAGTTCACATAGGCACACGTGGGTGGGGACTCATGGAACCTGTGAAGCCAGATGCCAAGTAAAGAGCTTTTGCATTAAAATTTCTTTCCTGCCTTCCATTAATATACATCCTTTTCTAAAGGGTCTCAATATAGCCAAAGAGTCTTCCTTAACTCTCCTTATGAAGTAGTCAGCTTCTCCCCTGAGCATGGGAACCAATGGTGAGAGGACCAGATCGTGGGCAGCCCTCTGGAGTCCACTTCTCCTGGTGGCCAAGAGACTGGGTCCTGGCCCTGGGTAGGCCCCTAACTTGCTGTCATTTAAAAGGATCTCAGTCACCCCATCTGTAAGATAGAGATAACAAGACCCATGTTACATATCTCATGGGGTGGGAGTGACATTCTCATCAGAGGAGAGATGGGAAAACATTTTAGCTCTTACCAAAACATGAATGCAGCCATTTGCCAAGGCCCCACTGTATCCCCATTATTGTTCCACTCCCAGAAATGTCCTCCTCAAACTCTTAGGTGGGACTTTCTCCTTCCTCAGACCCCTCAGATTAGCAAGAGGTCTGTCTCATTAGCAAGAGGTCTGTCTTTTGACTGCTCCTAGATACCAAACTCAGTTTTGCTTTCATCAACCAAAATACCGGGACTGAAGTCACAACGGCGAGAAAAAGTCCTAGTTTCTGTTGAGCCAAAGAAAGTCCCATAACTGGTCTGTTCACATACCCTAGAGCCCACCCTCTCATCAGACACTCTGTCCCCTCCAGTCCCGGGAGACAGCATGTCTCTGTGACCTCTCCTATTAGAGATAGTTTGGCATTTTCCTCCCACCTCTGAGTGATTTAGTCTGAATTCTCCACTCATGACGCATTTCCTGGTACTCAGGGTGTCCCCTCGGGTTGCCCCCTCACCACTGAAGCCAGCTTCCTCTCTTTTCATCTGATGCTTAACAACTGTCAGGTTGCAACAAACGTGCTTTAAATCCACATTCTCCCAGTTGCCTAGCAACAACTTCCCTACCGGATAAATCTGGATTTCCTGTAGCTGCAGCCCAGCACTGAACACAGCGGGTCACACTGTCTGTCCGCCACTTCATCTGCTTTTCACCTCTGGGTGCTTTCAAGACAGCAGCTCATCCTTCACTCCAGAACCTACTGGCTCCCCGAGGCCGTGTCATCCCTGTGGACAATTGTAACCTAAGGCTACCTATTTACCCTTGTGTTAAGTAAATTCTCAACTTAGAAACCAATACTGTTTTCTAATATGGTCTTCTTTGCATCAGAGAAAGTAAACAAAAAAGTCAACTCATAAAACGTTCCATTTGTGTGCTGGCAGCATGGCATCTGTTTAATTAATCCATTGGATCCAAAGCATCAGCAAATACTGCTCAAACAACATTTTTTTAGTAGCTGATATGTTTCATGCTGCCTTCAGAAAAAAATATTACAGTCCCAAAAGATAGGCATGTTTCTTGTCCCGTGAGAACCCAAAAGAGAGACTTCGACTAACCAAATCTTTTTGGCTACTGGGTAGGGCCTAGTATCCATTTCTTAGGTACGGGACTGAGGCCCAGGGACCCCTCAGACCAATCACAGCTGATGGGAAATAATAGAGATATACCCTTTTCATAGCCCTATTTATATATCCAGTCTCCTTACGAGGTCTAATCAGACTTTGAACTTAGGTTGGTGGTGCTGAGCCAGTTACTTGTTATTTGGGAAATTAAGAGAACTTGTTTGGCATAGGAAACAGTGGTGTGTGTGTGTGTTACTTGCCATTTGTTCTATGACCTTTTTTCCAGGAATGTTTTCACATTTCCATTCAAATAAACTTACATTCTCTTCCAATTCTTTTGGCAGGAATAATCCATGAGGATTTGAATAGATAATGCAGGAGGGAACTAAAGGAAGAGGAGAGTCCTGGGAAAGTTATTTTATAATTTATGGCAACATTATTCAGACAATTGGTGACCAGATTTTATGGAGGGCTGACTAGGAAGGGCAGGCGCTATTCTGAGATGTACGTGGTATCCAAAATGAAGGTGTGAGTGCAAGACTCTTATCATCTCCACTGGAAAGAACTCAGAAAGAAATTGCAGCTATAGTACCAGGCACACAGCTGAGCTCAGTAAAATATTTGAATAATGAATATTATTAAATTATTGACAAGATTAAAAAAGAAAGTGTTAACCAGACACAAAAATGCATTTTAAGCTGTTGTTTCCCAATTTCCTGGTCTTGTTTTTATCTGGCCATCTCTCTAGTCACTCTCCCTTGCTGACTTGCCTCACGTTCTTCCCTCCACCTGGAATTCTTGGCCCTCCCCTTCCATCTACAAACACTGCCCTCCCCCTCACTGCTGTCAACTGGTCTTCTTTCAAATATCAGCTCAACTGTCACCTTCCCTGTCCCTAAGGTGGAATTGACGGCTCCCTTTCTGTAAGTCACCATCATACCTTAGAGATACCTCATGGAGCCTAAAACCTCAATAGACCCTGTCTCTTTTCCACTAGATTATAGTTAATTTACTCATTAATTAATATAACACATTTGTGTAGCATGCCCTGAGGAGGGATATATATATATATGGGAAAGAAGACCTTGTGGAGAAGGTGAGTGGCCTCAGACGAGTTGAGTCTGGCGACTAGGGCAGGGTGAGGATGGGGTGGAATGGGGCAGGTTGGCACTTTACCTATTAGGCCCTAAAGTGGTAGTCATAGCATTTAAGAACAGCAAGCTTTGCAGAGGCCTACAAAAATGTTTAAGACTTGGAAAAATAAAATAACTATATATATATATATATATATATATGGCTCTGAAATACAAGGAAAAACTTTAGAATTGAACTTAATAAACATTAAATGTTTAAGCAAAATGATATTAAACTTTATTGTTAAATTTACTATTCATAAAATTCGAAATTTACAAACTAATTTATAGTTCAGGTTCCCCCCTTTACAAACAGTCCTAAGTACTTGCAATGATTGCTGAGAAAACATACTACATCATTTATTAAATGAATTACTCAAGGTCCAATAACTTCAAAAGCAAAATGAAGAACCTGAAAAATGTATATAGAGATATCTATCTACCTTGGTAGATAGACATTGATACATATAGGTATGAATAGAGAACAGGTGCTTTTCAATGTGTTGGATTTGACGTGGGATGGGGTTTTAAGACCAGTGTGCCTAGAGCCTATGGAGGTAAAGGAGAGGGAATGGAGAGAAGGTGTCCTCTTAGGCAAAATACAGTCACAGATAATCTCCAGCCCACAGTGAAGTGAGGAAAACAGACAACAAACTTACAAAGAAGGGGAAGTAATTAAAAGTGATGGGAGCTGGCGACTGATTGATGTTCAATCTCTTTGGACACACGGATGCAACAATTTCTTATTTTCTGTGCCTCTGGGCTCCAAGCTCCTTTTAGGTGCCTCCCGATCACGTAGGAGCTGATTGTTTTTTCTCTGCACAGCTTCTTTGGACTCTGGTCCTTGATTCCAGCTTCCTCCCACAGCAGGCTTTTAGGTATTCCTTGGCTATCTTCTCTGTAATCAGAGGGCTTTTCCTACCCCACACTCAGACCCAGCACTACTTCCTAGATCTCCAAGCTGGGGATTTTGACACTGGAATTGGAATAGGGAAAGATCAGGGATGACTCCCAGGCTTCTAACTTTGGTGACTGGTCAGAAGGTGATGCCATCAACTGAAGAAGGGCCTACAGGAACAGAAGCTGGTGTCGGGGAAGATGACGTGATCAGTTTAGGACAAGGTGGAGCTGGACCAATGTCCAGCAGACAGTTGGATATGTAAATCTGGAGGAGGATATGGAGGCCCTTGGGACCCTCGGCACTGAAGGGGAAGGTGGAGGCAGGGGAGCTCAGGGCAAGGCAGAGAAGGAACAGAGCAAACCAGGGGAGAACAGACATCAAGTGAGGAAAAGGATATGCCAAAAGTCTCAAGAAAAGCAGAGAGGTCTGAAAAGACAAGAAGCCAAAGTGTCCCTTAGACCAGGGGTTGACAAACTTTTGAGACGGAAGAGCCACCAGGGGTCAACAAACTGTGGCTTACAAGCCGCAGGCTCTGAAGTAAAATTGAAAATAAAAATAAATATCATAGTTTCATTTACAAAATTTTTAAAGGATATTATTCACATAATGGTTATTATATAAAAATGTATTTATGGCTCTCGAATAATTTTTAAATTGTTGTGAGGGACAGAATTGGCTCTTCCAGGAGTTGGCAAACTTTTGAGATAGAACGTATCCAAAGAGCTGCATGTGGCTCACGAGCCGCAGTTTGCTGACCCTTGCCTTAGACTTAAAAACTAGGAGGAAACTGAGAGTTCTAGTTCAAGCTTGTTAGTAGCATGGTCAGGGTGGAAAACATGGTGAGGAATTAAAGTCCCTGAATGTGGACTACTCCTCTAAGACGTGTGGGAATAAGGGGTGGGGGTGGGAGGGAGTTAGACTGTAGCTACTGGGGATGAGAGATCAGAGGAAGTTCTTTCTTTCATATGTGAGAGTTTTGAGCACATATACATGATAATAATGATGACAAAGCTGAAAATACATCAGTGAGATTCTTGAAGGTAAACTTCATAAAGGGAGGACTTTGCCTTGTTCATTGCTGCACTCCCAGTAGCTGGCACAGAACAGACACTCAATATATATTTGTCAAATGTATAACTGTGTCATTTAGAAATTGCCATTGGGTATAACAGAATGCTGAAAAACAGTGGGTTTTATTTCGCTCCCAAAGCAGAGTCCTGTGGTGGGTCATTCAGGAATGCTCTGGAGGCTTCACTAATGTTCTCAAGAACCGGGCCTCCTCTTCTTTTCCCTCATGCGTCTCTAGCACGATCTCCAGATTTCTGCTGCACCTCCCTCAGCACATCAGTGTTCCAGGCAGAGGGAAGGCAAAGGCAGCCGACCCTTTTTTGAAAGACCTTTCCCAGAAGCCCCATCCTATGACCTCTCCTGGTAGCTTATTGGTCAGAATTATCATATGAACACCCAATATACTAGGGAGTCTGGGAAATGTAGTTTCTTAGCCAGGCATTATCACTTTTAGCAAAGTCAGGTAGACAAACAGCAATTTCTGCTGTCACAGTGACAGTCAAGTCACAGCAGAAGCAGGAGGAAAAGGGCCAAGAGCCTATGTTTCAGAGATCGTCCTCATACAGAATGGACACTGTCTCTTCTGAGGGTGGGTGTGATGTAGCTCAGTTTGTGGGCCATGGATAGGAATGTGAGGATGACTGTGACCACTGATGTCAGTTTTCTCAGTGAGGACAGAGATCTGTTCGTTTTTGTATCTCTCATGTCTTCAGTGCTAGCACATGAATTCAATGCTAATCAATGTTTATGGAATATTTTTGATTTATCAGGACTCTTAGACAACAGGGTGATGAAAATGTGGGGATCAATTGGGGGATGCTTTTCTCATATTCTTGGAGCGAACCTTTAGTCTTTAGGGAAAGCAAAAACCAGACTTGAGACGGTATTCTACAACCCCTGCCATATAAGCTAATGCGATTAAAATATAAACCATGGTCAAAACGCAGAGACCTGTGGAATTGTCAACCAGGGGAAAGATGTAAAAATAAAGTAAAAGTTTGGTTTTTCCGGAAGGACACATAACACGTTATTAGTAGTGATTACTCTTGGAGGGTAGCTGCAGATTGCGGGGAGAGCTTTACCCTTTATGTACTTTATGTAAGTAAGTAGGTGTTACTTTTATCTTTAAAAAAATCTAAGTGTTAAATGACTCAGAACTGCCTGGGCAATAAAACTGATTGAATTAGTAAAACTGGATAATTATGAACTTTCAGAAAATTATTAACTTAGCACTCCTTCATTGCATCTACTTCTAACAGGACCTCAGTGTAGGGGAATTTGACTTCAAGATGAAAAGACCAAAAATTATTTGCTCTTTTTTTTAAAAGGCAACTTAAAAGTAGACTTATCTGCAGGGCCTTTTCTAACTGGACATTGATGAGTGTATCATAGCCTCTAAGACAGCCTTCATTCCACTGCCCACTATTATGATTCACAAATGTTTCCTGAGCTACTACAAAAAAAGCAATGGATAAGAATTTTGAGAAATGCAAAGATAAAAAGATAGAGTCCCTGCCTGTGATGGTTCATTTTATGTGTCAACCTACCTGACTCATGGGGTGTCCAGATATTTGATCAAATGTTATCTTGGGTGTTTCTGTGAGGGTGTTTTTTACTAAGATTAACATTTAAATCAATAGACTAAGTACAACAGATTGCCCTCCTAGTGCGTGTGGGCCTTGTCTAATCAGTTGAAGGCCTAAACAGAACAAAAGGGCAGACCCTCCCCCAAGTAAGAGAGAATTCTTCATGCCTGACTGCCTTCCAACTGGGACAGTGGCTTTCTTCTGCCTTCAGACTCAAACATCAGCTCTCCTGGGTCTCCAGCCTGCCTACTCACCCTACAGATCTTGAGACTTGCCAACCTCCATATGCATTAGCCAATTCCTTATAGTAAGTCTCTGTCTCTGTCTCTGTCTCTGTCTCTCTCTCTCTCTCTCTCTCTCTATATATATATATATATATGTATATATACATATATACATATATAGAGAGAATACATATATATGTGTTCACATATATATGAATGCATACATACAATGTATGTATATATATATTATATACAGTAAGTCCTTACTTAACATTATTGACAGGTTCTGTGACTTGAAGCAAAACAACGTGTAACAAAATTAATTTTACCATAGGCTCATTGATATAAATAAGAGTTAAACTCTTATGGCATCTCATCAGCATTATAATGAAACGACATTGAACAAAATATTATTCAAGGGCCTCCTCTATATAATATATAATATATACATATGTGATATATATATTATATATAAAATATATACACCCTATTATATGTATTTCTCTGGAAAACCCTAATATACTGCCCTAAATACGCATATTATTTCATGGAGTATCATGCATATACACAATTGTAGCTGATTTGCTTGTTGCTATAATAAGAATATTTATTTATTCATCAAATTATATATATACACATATATATGTGTATATATGTATATATATACATATATATGTGTATATATGTGTATATATATATATATATATATTAGAGAGAGAGAGAGAGCCAAAAAAATGTATACACATTTTAAGAAAGGAAAAAACTATTAAAGTTGTAATACTCAATATATACCAATAACAAAAGATGACTACAAGTCACGTTTAACTTCGCAATTACAAGAGGTGCTCAAAGTGGTTACCACCAGCATCCAGAAACTTCTGATTACGGTGAGCTATTGCTTGAGCAACTTTGACCAAAGTGTCCATTTGTATATGTTTTTTTGGCACCCCGGGTATAAATATATATAACAGACATAGTTCCTATCTATTTGGAGCTATATAAGATGACTAGTAAATAATAACAATAATTACCAGTGATGTAGAGTGCAAAGGAAAGGAAAGAAGCAACGTGCTCTAAAAGAACAGAACAGGGCAGGGTGAGCAAAGGAGCATAGAGAAGGGAATGTTATCTAAATCTACCATGGGACAATTGTCCTTCAAATAGATAGTTGTGTTAGGAATGAGACTTGAAGGATGAGAAGTTTGCCAGGCAGAGAAGGGCAGGGGGAAAGGTGTGCAGAGGAGGAGGCATGAGAAAGACTGACATGCATGTTAGGGAATGTAGAAAGAAGCCCAGTCTATGGGAGAAAAAGCAAGCGAGAAGGTGAGGTGGGGAGCCATGTACCAGCTCATGAAGGACCACGTGTCCAGCGCTGGTACTGACCTTCTTTCCTGGAGGCAGTAGGGAGCCATGGAAGATCTTTGAGCAGGAGAAGTGACATGATTGGATTGTCCCATTAGGCTACATTGTTGAGGGTGGAAGGTAGGAGATTGGAGGCAAGGGACCAGCAAGAAGGCTCTTCTGATACAATATTCTGGGAGACAAGCAAGAGGAACCTGAGCAAAGGCAGTCCTAGTGAAGAAGGAAAAATGATAGGAGAGAATATTTACTTAGTATTCACGTATTCAGCAATTTATTTACTTTTGCATGCAAAAAAACCCTTTTTTATTTTAAGAACGTTGTTATAGAAATAAATATAAAAAATTAGAGAGTCTTATAATGAACCCGCATAAACCCATCACCCAGCTTCAACTATTCTCAGCATTTGGCTGTTCTCGTTGTACCTGTTCCTCATTTTTTCTCCCTTAAGTTTTTTAAAACAAATCACAGACAGTGTATGATTTCACCCTTACATACTTCCTTATGTTCCTCTAACAGATAAAAACGTACTTCTTTTAACAAAACCAGAATGCTATAATCACACCAAACAAAATTAACAATAATTCCTTAATGTTATCTAATACTTGGTCCTGTTCACTTGCCCTCTGATTGTTTCAGCTGGTTTGTTCTGATCAAAATCAAGAGAAGGTCTGCGCATGACATTTTATTAATGTATCTCTTAGATCCCCTTTCCTCTATGATAGAGTTTTACTGTCGATACTTAGAAAAATCAACAGGATTTGGTGATAACTTGCCATCGACGTACATTTTTGACTTGCTTGCTTCCTCCCTTCTACCGACTTTTCTCAGCCCCACCATCCTATGGGAAAAATACGAATTCACGTGCTTTGCCCAGCATACACTGAAGCTATTTTCAAGGAGTTTGAAATAAGTCACACCAAGACCAATGCCTAGGCTTAGTGTTAACGTTAAGGAGGAATGATACTTCTCAGTGGTGGAGTTTCAATAGAGGCTTTGCTGTTCCTTCCTCTGGAAGATTCTCCTGTCTGCTTTGTAGCTCTCATGCGTAACAAAGGCTTCCATCTTACAATTAGAAAATAAGCCTGAAATGCCAATGTCCCATGAGAGTGCCTACGTTTATTTTTTGCTTTCAGGGTCAGAGAGAATGTGAGGATCCTGCCCCTACATCAGGGGGGAAGGGGAGCAGGACGCAGAGCTAGAAAGGGGAGGCTAGGCTGGCCAAAGCCCAGCTCCACCTGCTTCAGTGCTTTGCCACAGCCAGATCCATCCACCCATCATTTAGGAGAACCGCACTGGCAAATAAAACGCTGAGGTTGTGGCTTGTGGGCCACAAATTCTTGAATCAGAATTACATGTCGAGCTTGTTAAAATGCAGGTCCCCTCCAGGCCTACTCAAAATGTACACTAGAGTTTGAAAGCCACTGTTTTAAAACTTAGAATTCAGTCCTGAAAGACATAGGATCAGTGATTCAATCAGTGTCGAAACTATGAAGAAGGAAGTCATTCACTCAGGACTTGAACTTGGTTTTTGGAAAACAAGGTGTTCCCAACAGGCTCTGGGACTTAGAGCCAGCAAGTGGATTTCCACATTCCCAACCACTGTGGAAAATGCACGAACAGTTGTGTATTGTCACATGGGCCTGCGGTCGCCAGAACACTGCTGCCAACCGGAGACTCTGCAAGGAAACTTCTCTCTCTTTAAAGTGACCAGCAGCCGCTTTGAAAGAAAGGTGATGTCACTGGTCAGAGCTTACATAAGAAAGTAGTGTCAAACAGAGGAAGCGACACAACCTGCCTTAAAGGACACAAAAGGAGCAAAGACGTGAACAATGACGAGGAAGCCTGCGAGTGTATACACAGCCGGCGGTGAACAGATGGCCACCACCGTAGGCAACCTTCCTCCACGCTCTGTTTTCCTTCCTCCAGGAGTCTTGTTTGGTATCACTAAACCAGCAGTCAGAATCACTTTGGCGTATTTAATGTCACCGTGAAACTATTTGTGATTGACTAGCTCAGCAGGGTGACTTGGAATAAGAGCCTTTGATTTTCTCAATTAGATAAAAGAAGTTTGTTTCTGAAAGCAATCTTGCAGAAAGAAAAGATTCTGTGATGAGAAAGAAGGGGATAGATGTTTTTCAAGCCTACAGGAGATCTGATATGTGTGTATGTATAACAACATTCATATATGTATATATATATATAATTATTTTTCCTCTATCAATTACAGCTTCCTACACTCCTAGACAGCAGTTCCCAAGGTATCAATCTGAGATCCTGGGGAAGAATATTATCTGATATGTCACCAAGAATTCAAGAGGTAAGTGGTCTGATCATAGTTTGTAATTCCATTTTATCTTTCCACCATTTTGCCAAACTTATTATATCAAACAATTTAATTGTACCTCAAACCTGTTCACGGAGAAGTACATTTGAAATTTCCACCTAGCAATTTCAGAGCACCTGTTCATATCCCAAATCATCTGTGCTCCTGAGTTGGAGGCAAAAAGAAGGGAACTATCCTGATTTCATGCCTAGGAAGAAATGCCACCTTGTCTGGGGTGGCACAGATTATCATTAGACTGTCGATCGATCTAAGTCTTTCCCATGTGGAGGTGGTCTGTTACTATATTTTGCTCATAAAATCCACATAAATCCATACCACAATAGTAGTAGCACACATTTATAGAGTGCTTACAGCACTAAGTGGCTTACATACGTATATCAACTCATCACAAAGAAAATAATTGGCTCTTATGCGTTGTTTTGTGAACGTCATGCACATTTTAATTAACATCTGGTTGCACAGCCTTTGCCTGTGTAGAAACTGATTTTCCACTCAGTAGATGAGAGGCGCTGGGGCATGATGATGAACAGAAAGATATGGCAGCTGCCCTTGTGCAACGTATAGTTCAATGGGGAAGAGAGATGTAATAAAATACACAATTACCTTCAAGTGTGATGAGTATGAGTAAGGGAGGCAAAAGGTGAAAATCATTTTCCCCGAACTTTTCCCTCCTCCAGTATTGTCAGCTGACTTGGTCTTAGCCGACCTGAAAAACGGCGTGGTTGGGATCTGTTTTCATAAAACTAAGCTCAACCTAGGCAGAGTGTGAGCAGGGGAAGTTAGGGCCGAGTGCTGTGCAGGGAGAGTTAAAGATGGGCCCATTGTTCTGATGGCCACCTACTGTGGTGGGAGTCTCTGTTTAACATTTTTCATAAGCATTTTAAAAATTCATATCGGTATAATAGGGTAAAGTTGATAGAGAATGTAAAAACAAACAAACAAACAAAAAACCCAATGCATATCAACACTCTTACTTCTGTGTGGGAGTTCCAGAAGGTTCCTTGCCTGTGTAAGATAGCAAGTCTGAGCATTTCTGAACTAGGTTGAAGCAGATGGCCTACTTTATATTAACTGATACTGGACCATTTGACCCTGGAACAGCCCCTTCATCTCTGAGTGCTTTGATTAAACAAGCAACATAATAATAACCCCTTATAACACTGTCATAAGACTTACTGTTGTTGGAGCAATTTGAGATTCCGACTTTATTATTGAAGCCTAGACTGTGATTATAGGCATGACTCACTGTGTGGATTCTACATGGTGCTCGATGGTTTCAGAGGGCAAGTGTTGGCATGTGGACAAAGAGAGGGGATGACAGGTAAACATCACTTATTGCAGCAGGGGAACTGTTTTCAGTTTCACCTGATTGACTCCTAATGGTTTTTTAAATTCCCAAGTGCCTTTGAAAATGATTAATTAAGTGTGTTTGGAGAATAATAGCAGCATTGTTTTTATTTGTATTTTCCCCTAAAGCAAAGCCAGGTAGCATTATGGGAGCTGAGACCCTGGCAACACTGGCATCCCTCAACTTATTCTCAGCATTACAGATCTACCTTCAAAGGATGAGGCCAGCGAGTGCCACAGAGAGGAGACCACCAGCTTCTTCTTAGTTGGGTGCAGAATTTAAAAAGCGTTTTTCCAAAACAATAAAGCACTTTTCCAAGTATGGATACTTCATCTATTCTGTATTTGCTTGGATCGTCACACACACACACACACACACACACACACACACACACACACACACACAGAAACCACAGACCACACATTTCAGGGAAATGGAAGAGTTCACATTTGGTAAAATTGAGCTAATCAGAAGATAATTTTCCAAGTATAAGAAACTAAATTCTGAATTATTTAGCCAAAGAAATTTAACTAAATCTGACCTTGCCTTTCTAGGATGGAGCCGTTCTTCCATCATTTTATTTCCCAATTTTTCCCAATATCCCCATCTGGCTTACAGAGAAATATTCTCAACATTCCCCCAAGGACACATTCCCAAGGAATTTCAGTAAGGGGGACAGAAATGATATTAAAATGCTTCGGGGTTCACTCTTTGATGTTCTTTAAGGCTCATCCTAGTTTCCTCTTAGGCCCTGAGTGGATGGCAGTGGGTTTTATTTAACAGCTGAATTAAAGATTGCTTAGAATATGGATTTTTTTTTTAAAACGTGGTAGTCAAACACATATGTGGAGGCCTCCTCATACTTGAGAGCTTTGGCTTCACAGTAGATGATGATTCTGGCTGCCTTAAAATAACCCAAAGCCTTTGCCTTACCCTAGTTCATCCATCGACCAAGTGTTCAAGACTTGTTGTGGGTGACCAGGCCCCTCATGCAGCCTGGCGGGCCAGACACCTTCACACAGCTCACAGGCATCCTGTCTGACCTCTTGTGTGGCTACCCAGAGGGAGGAGGCTCTCGGGTGTTCTCCTTCAACTGGTATGAAGACAATAACTATAAAGCCTTCCTGGGAATTGACTCCATGAGGAAAGATCCTGTCTATTCTTATGACAAAAGAGCAGGTAAGTTTCCTGAGTCCTGTGTATAAATTGGGCTCTGATGTTGGTGAAGCTGATGGTTGACACTTTCAGATGAAACCGGTGTTGGAGTTGACCCTCCCTGGGTGTTGTTGAGGAACCTTGGGCAAAGAGGCTTCTCCTCCCAGGAAATCCATTTCTCCTCATAGGGAGGGGGTGGTGTGCATAAAGAGTTCTGGATGTGAGCCATGGAATGGACTGAGACCCACTTGGAAAGGGAACAGAGAGGACATTTCCCACTGATCTGATTGAACTAGGGTTACGTTCTAGAGGAAGAGGAGAAAGATAAATGAGGAGAAAGCCCAGAGTTGCAAGCCAAGCTCAGGTCAGGAGGGCCCTGGCAAGTAAACATGGCTGTGGGATGTTTTTACAAACACAATGCACTGAAAAATCCGTGTGTGTAGTACCGAATTACGTTCCACATGGCAAGTCCCTGGCAAGTCCTCTTTCCCACCTTTCACTATTTTTTTTGGCTCGTGTCGGGTAAAGGAGAGTGGGGTGGGGAAGAAAGGCAACTGGGTAGCCCTCTAGTTAAACATTAAAGAGGCATCAAGGCACATACCAAAAGTCTTTGGGCCCTGAGATAGCCACACACAACCAGGAAGTGAAGCAGCTAATTGAAGGGAAACCACTGAGGCTAAAGCTGAGATTCTAACGGGAGGCCTCGTGTGGCCTCTAGGTCCCTTTCATCTCCGAATGGCCTCTGTTCCTTGCAATAATCACAAGCAGGCTTCTCAGCCTCCTCCTTCTAAAGCAGAATAAACCACAGGGCAAGCCCCGTCCTTTGTTTCTCTGATGAGACCCTTATTGAGTTGAACTGTGGCATTTTGTTACTTGCTAATGATGAGCTTGTTATTGGTGGGGTACAGCCTGTTAATTTAGGTTATTTGTCAAATCCTCCAGCATAGGGTTGAATAAGACATGTGATGTGAACACACTAATGACCATGTTTAGCTCTGAGCGATGGCAGTTTCATTAAAATCTGTCCCTTCTCTCTGGCAGCGACCTTTTGTAATGCATTGATCCAGAGCCTGGAGTCCAACCCTCTAACCAAAATAGCCTGGAGGGCAGCAAAGCCTCTGCTGATGGGGAAAATCCTCTTTACTCCAGATTCCCCTGCTGCACGCAGGATACTGAAGAACGTAAGGTCCCAGCTGGTATTGTCCCTTCTCTCTTGGACCACCCAGAAGAATGAGAGAGTGAGGGAGACAGAGGGGGTAGAAGGAGTGGGGGGAGAGGGGAGAGGAAGAGAGAGAGAAAGAGAGAGGGAGAGGGAGACTGTGCCCTCCTGGTAGGAGGCTTCTGTTTGTTTTTTTGCTAAGTAGACTCCAGTTCCTTTCCCATCCACAGTCATCATCAGAAAGCTTTGTGCCAGTCCCCCTGCTTGGGTCCTCCCCTCTCTATGCAGCCTACATGAGGTTTTCTTTCCCAGCCCCTGAATTATATCTATAATAAAAGGGTTCACATTGTCTGAATCCTGGCTACCTGAAATAGATAAAGACAGGGAGGAAGAGAGGAAGAGCATTTGCTCACACGGAGTCCAAATGTAGCTCTAATGGGGTTCTGAGACAATAGCATCATCAGTATTCCATGTACCTCTGAGATACTAAGAAATTAGATTCTGTCAATCTGGGAGGCTGGGAAATAGCAGATTGTTCTGGGAAATATCAGTGGACTGAGAAAACTAAGACATGTCCTTGAAAAGCCTTTCCTAAACATTGAGAGTTTGTGACAGGAGCAGGAAAGATAACAATGAAAGGTTATCTCTCACTTTTTTTTTCTCTCCGTTCTTGTCTCTGTCTATCTCTGTCTGGTTTTAGGCCAACTCGACTTTTGAAGAGCTGGAGCGTGTTAGGAAGTTGGTCAAAGCCTGGGAAGAAGTGGGACCCCAGATCTGGTACTTCTTTGACAAGAGCACACAGATGACCATGATCAGGGTACGGAAGGCAGGGGGAGGGGAGGAGAAGGGTCAAGAAAGTTCCACTTGCTTCCCTTTCCCAGTAAAGGGTTAATCACTACTGGAGTTAGATCAAAATATAACAAGCAGGGCCCAAAGGCACTAGTTCTAGAAGCTGTCACCAAGTGGAGTCACTTACTTTGGGTGGGAAATACATTTCTTGAATTCTGGGGGAAATGTAAAAACTGCCCCAAACCAGTGGCTTCCTAAGCTTTCTTGCTTTTATGAATTTACTTGAGGGTCTCAGATTCAAAGAGGCATCTCCCCAAAGGCCCTGCTCTGTAACTATAAAGACGGTTGAGTGTATCTGTCCTCATTTCCAGCTTTGCATATCCAGACTAGTGTCCTATAGCAGTGATAATTAAAAGAGAACAAAAAGATCTATAAGAAAAAGAAAGCTTTCTGTATACCATTTTTCTGCCTCTCTTCCCCCACCCCCAACATCCACATCGTCCCTCCATTATAGAGACCTGTGTATTTGGGAGAAATGGTACACAGATTGGTACGTCTTATGGTGGAAGAAAAGCCATTAGCTTTTTAAGGGAGCTTTACAGTCTCTATCTATCTTCATTAAAAATTGGAAATGGGGGCCGGCCAAGTGGCTCAGTTGGTTAAGAGCTCAAGCTCTGAGCAACAGGGTCGCCGGTTTGATTCCCACATGGGCCAGTGAGCTGCGCCCAAGCTGAGGTGCCGCTGAGCTGCCAACAGGTAGCAGGATGGCTCAGCTGGTGAGAGCATGTGCTCCTAACAACAAGGTTGCCAGTTCGACTCCTGCATGGGATGGTGGGATATGCCCACCCGCAACTAAGATTGAACATGGCACCTTGAGCTGAGCTGCCCTGAGCTGCCAACAGGCGGCCAAATGGCTCAGTGGTTAGAGCGTGCACTCTTAGCAATAAGGTTTCCAATTCGAATCCTGCATGGGATGGTGGGTTATGCCTACCCTCAACTAAGATTGAACATGGCACCTTGAGCTGAGCGGCTGCGAGCTGCCGATGGGCGGCCAGATTATGATTGGACTTGGAGCTGAGCTAGCTGCGCCCTCCACAACTAAGACTGAAGGACAACAACTTGGCTATTCTCCTTCCCCAATTCCCCAATAAAATCTTTAAAAAAAAAAAAAAAGAAAGAAAAATCACTCTTTAAAAAAAAAAAATTGGAAATGGCCCAAGAACAAGACCAAAAATCCTATGGGATTTCTGAATGCTGTGACTCTATTGCTTCTTCCCAAGGACACCCTGGCAAACCCAACAGTAAAAGGGTTTTTGAATAAGGAGTTTGATGAAGATGTTACTACCGAAGCTGTGCTGAACTTCCTTTATAAGGGTCCTCGAGAGAGCCGGGCTGACAACATGGCCAGCTTCAACTGGAGAGACATATTTAACATCACTGATCACACTCTACGCCTAGCTAATCAATACCTGGAGGTAAGGGGCAGCAGCAAGCCACCTGAGGGCCACACTGGGCTTCTTGAAAACAGCCCTGTGGGTGGGACCAGAGATCTCTTAGCAGGTCAAGTGCTCTTGGGTTTCAGCTCTCATTTTCCCCACTGAAGAAGCAAGAATTCCCACAGCCCCCAAACAGAGATGGATCCTGTTCTCTAACAGCTTATCCACACTTAAAGCAGTTTCTCTGCACATCTCCTGCCCCGTGACGGCTCTGACTCCTCCTTTCTTGCAGCCCCTGAAGTGCCTATGTGTGTCCTCAACCCTCTCCTGTCTGTCATTGCTTCAGTGACCATCATTGGCCAGTGTCCACCAAACCTCGGTCTGAGGTCCCACTGCTGATTGGACCCTCCCACCTCCAGGTCCTGCAGGCACATCAGGTTCAACATGTCCAAAAACAAATTTGTGTTCTCCTTCCCCAAAAAGCTTACCCTCTTCCGGCATTGCCTATCCTGATTACTGTGCTCAGTATTTTTCCAAATTCTCAAGCTAGAGATTTTAGGGCCCCCCTTAATTATGTTTCTTTTCCCCCTTCCACACAACAGCTATAATTTATTGAGTGTTACTTTGTGCCAAGCACTGGGCTAAGTGCTTTTACATGTGTAAACAAAAATTAATTTTAAACTATAGTAAAGAATTTTTAAAAAGTATTTATTTGGGCAAAAAGAGCTGCAGCCCAGGAGACACAGATCAGGTAGCAATCTAGATTGTGTTCTGCTGAAACTAAGGGGAGGCTACTTTTTATAGTGAAAGTTTCTGCCCAGGTTACCAATTAGGTCCGTTTTATGTAAATGAGGTATCCAAATTTGTACACTGCTGATTGGCCTGAATCTCACAGTCTTGATTGGTTACCATTATTTATCCTGATTGGTCATTATGGAGTAGTTCTGATTGGATGGGGCAGGTCTTCGCCTATTGGTCCAAAGATGAAACCAGTAACTCCCTTATAATAGTTGACTCAGCCGACTTAAAAGAACAGGGCATAGTACGGGAAGCTGAGAGTTCAGTCTGAGGTTCTTCGCAGCATACAGAGTACTGAGACGCCCCTGTCAGCAAACAGGGTTGTCAGGCCCAGCAGATCAATTCCTTCTCAGGGTTTACATCAAATGAATCTTTCTTCTCGGGTTCCCACATATATTAGCTCCTTTAACCCTCACAACAGGTCCATGAATTGTGTACTATTATCCTTCCCATTTTACAGATGCAGAAGCTAAGGATTAAAGAGGTTAAATAAGATCTCATCCCATACCTGTTAGACACAGTGCAGATCTGGGTGTGCCTGAATTCAGAGCTTGCCCTTCTGACCCCTCTACTGCCTCTGTCATGTCCACTCATGGAGGATTATTCTGCACCCAATTCAGTGCATGGGTTTTTTCCAAGCAATTCTTCAGCACCAGCTGGGTGTCCTATAATTCAACTCAGTTCTGACACTGTCTACTTGGAGATTGCTTCACATCTCACAGATTAAGGGCTCAGTCCCACAACACTACCCACCCCCACCCCCAGCTTCAAACACTCATCACAAATCCAGGTGATCCAACAGGCTATAAATCAGAGGTTTCCATGTCCCACTTTATGGGTTAGATTAATTTGCTAAAGCAGCTCACAGAACTCAGATTAACAATTTGCATACTAGGTTACCAGTTTGTAATAAAAGGGTACACCTTGGGGACAGCCAGATGGAAGAGATGCATAGAACAAGGTAGGGGGAAAGAGTGTGGAGATGCCATGGCCTCTTTGAAGCCCCTCACCCCACATCTCCAAGTGTTCACCAATGCCGAAGCTCCCAGAACTGCATCCTTTGGGGGTTTTATGGAGGCTTCATTATGGAGGCTTCCCTCCCAGGAAGGGGAGTGGTATGAAGGGGAGGATGGAACTAAAATTTCCAACCCACTAATCACCTGATTCTCCTGGCAGCCAGCCCCCATTTTTAGGTGCTTTCCAAAGTCACCATTAACACAACAAAGACACCTTTCTGGTGCTCATCACATAGAAAATTCTAAGGGTTTTAGGAGCTCTGTGCCAGAAACAGGGACAAAGCCAAACATATATTTCTTATTATAAGTTATAGTATCACACTGAGCTTTGTCTACTCTCTCTCCTAAATATCTCTCAACTCCAACGCTTGCTTTCCAGGCTCTCTGCGGTACAGAGGCCTTGTCATCTGTCCACCAGCCTGTTCTAACTGCTTCCTCTGGGATTCCAGGGTCCAGTTTCTGTTGGCTCAGGCATTTCTCCGCATTGACACCAGAGCTACATTCATTCCAAACACACATCTGGCAGCATCACTTTCACACTTAAAATCTTAATGACTCAGTCCCCAAAGAACACAGTCCTTCCAAACCCACGCAGTCCCCCTTCCCAGTCCCCCTCACTCACACCTCTGATCTGGCCCTTTCACCACCCTCAGGCATACCCTGACCTCTCCTGATTCCACCCTTTGCCAGTGCTGTTTGCTCATTTGTTAGAGCCTTTTTGCTTAAACAAAAAAGAGAATGTATTGGTTGACGTAACTTGGAAGGTCAGGGTATCTAGGAATTAAACGCCACCATGAGACCCTCCAGCTCACCTTGCCACTTGCCTCCTCCCTCTATCCATCGCTGCCAGGCCCTCTTCATTTGGTGATGTGTCAGCAGCTCACAGGCCTCTGTGGTCATCTTCGCACCAAAAATTCTGCAGGAAGTGGGAGTGGCTTCCCTAGAGTGTAAGCATTACTCCCCCACAGTTCTCTGATGGGCCTGGCTACCCTACTGGTCCCTGACTCCCTCAGGAGAAAGGAAAGTAGAGTTAGCTTCATCTGAATCTCATGGGCTGAGCAGGATTACTGTGAAGTGGGGGAGGCTCTTTCTTCAAAAGAAACAGAAAATCCTGAAATGACTTTTCCTTCCCCATCTGTTGAGCTTTTCTTTTCATGCATTCTTTGGAGACTCAGCTCTAAGTGTCACTTCTGCTTTCACGTAGCTTTAGCTACTTACTCCTCTGTGCTTCCCTGGCCATCTCTTCACACTCCTCTTTGACTATATTCATGTTAGATTTGAGTTACCTGTTAATGCGTCCGTCTCTGGTTCAACTGCAAGACTGGAGTTACTCGGGGTCAGGGAGACCATCCTAGTTATTTTCAAAGTCTTGACCTCAAACTCCCAGAGAATGTCTCTATCCAAGGGCTTGTCACACCTGCCAAGGTCAGGGGGTGCCAGGTGAGGGCCAGGTCTGGGTCTTGTGTCATCTGGAACCATTAGAAGGTAGAAGATGCCCTGGGCAATAGGATAGGGAATTAGGTAAAGGGCCCCAAGAGCAAGCCCCCTCCCTCAGACTCCTTGTTCTGGAGGATAACTAAATAGTGAGAAAAAGCCTGGCTTCATCTGTCCCCACAGTGCTCTGAGGGCTCTCTGCTGCCTCTGGTGCCACCAGAATTTCCCCAGGGTGTGGGACCTTCCCTCTAGCAAGTGACAGCACAGGCTCCGTAGGTGGCCTTCCAGAAGGGGCCAGGTGTAACAGCAGCAGCACCGAAGTTCAGGTCATTACAAAATGATTCCCAACTTGTCTGAAAGCAAGAATGACCTTGGGTGCTTTTACTAAACAGATTCCTGGACATCAACCCAAATCAGCTGACTCAGAATTTCCAGGGATGAGGCCTGGTAATCTGTACATCCTGCCTCTGCCAGCTACATCCCTCTCCCTGGCCATGCTTACCACCATCCACTGCATGGCTATACTATAGGCAGAACTCGTGAAGGGGACGTGGGTGGAGGAAAAGGGCTCTATTCCTTTATTCTTGCAGAATGGAGTTCAGTGGTTCTCACAATGTTTTTGTGAGGTACTATCAGTAAAGAATATTTCTTGTCTTTTGTTTGACTTGACATTTGCATGGTGGCATGAAGGTCTTGTTTCCTTGAAGGATTTTTTTTTTCTGTGTAGCTTGTGCTTAATGTAGCACCAGGCACCCAACAGATACTTAATATATATATGTATTAACTGCTTAAATAGTTAAGAATTCAGTCGCTGGAGCCAGAGAGCCTGGGTTCAAATCCCTGCTAGTTGTGCCTCCGTTTCCCCCATTGGTAAAACAGGGCTATTAATAGTTCTTACCTAGTAGGCTTATTATGAGAATTGAGTTAATTCATGCCAAGCACTTGGAGTAGTTCCTGGCATACAGTAAGCACTTAATAAATATTAACTTTTAAACAAAATACAAACCAAAAAAAATAACTGCTTAGGAAGAGGAAAATGGCACTAGTGAAATCAGGCCCAGCCACGCCTGATCCTTCTCTGCAGATTACAAAGCTGCTAATTACATCCAGCCTCAACCACCAACACTTCCTGAGGGCTCTGCAATCCCATCAGCAGAGGCACCGGCCTGGTGGCCACAGGTCAGGTCAGTGGCCTCCCCCAGGGGTTCCTAGAAAGGGTTGTGATGGGGGCAGAATCTCAGCAGGTGATTCTGATGAGGTTTCTGATCTTCTTGCCTTTTGGGGGAGGGAGAGGAAAATGCAGGGGATGGGATTGGTGGAATGAACTGAAAGGAGAAGGTAAGAGGGGAAATGTGCAGTGAGGAAGAAACCGATCACTGCAGTGGGTCCCGATTTCTCTGCTGTTCTTGTGTGCTGGGAAGTCTGCAGGAGCCTTGGAGACCCCTGAACTCCCATTCTGAGGACTGCTGAGGAGCAGACGGGGCACAAAAGCTCCTCCTCAATGGCTCTTAGGGGTCTTAGAGACCCTTAGGGGTCTCTCCAGGACAGGGCAGCAAGTGTGTTCCTTCACAGCTTGATTGAGGTGCTCCTTTTCGGTAATATGACGTATACTAAAGATCTGTGAGAACATCCTGGGCCAGCCTCTATGCTTAGCTCCCTACCTATTACAAAAAAGGGGGGGGGGGAATCCTTTAAGGAAAATTGAGCAAAAAACAATCTTTAAAATGAAACATATGTTAGTCTAGGTCAATGTGCACTTAGATTGATATTGAACAGTAACAGAAGCTCTGAGGACTGAGATCAAAGACCTTTAAGCCTTTTGTCATTATAGAAAAAGGAGTGATTCAATAGGTTGTCTCTTCAACCAACAGAAGGGCTAAATCCCATTCTTTCTGCTTGCGGTGAGGCCTTAGTTACTGGACATTTCATTGAGTGGCCTGGAGCGTGTTCCATTCCCCAGGAGCCACCTTGCTGGGTCACTTGTCTGTGATGTTAGGCTACTGCTTGCAGAAACTTCTCACCCATCCAGTGAGGACAATTGGGCCTGGATCTCTGCTTCTTGTTAGCTGAGTTGCCCTAAGAAAGTCACTTTACCTTCTAAGGCTCAATTCTCTTATCTGTAAAATCCAGGTAGTAACACAACAGACCTTATAGGGTTGTTGCTGACAAAACAAGCGAAGTGTGCAGAGCACCCCTCACATTCATGCCGTTGGTTAGTTAGGCATGAGTGTCAATCCTCTGCCTTCCAGTTCCTCATCCGTTAGGTGCGGTGAATCCTCCTTGCCAGGTGGCTGTGAGGGTGAAATGGGAGAAGCTGGGCACACAGTAGAGACGTTTGGGACATAGCAGCTCTTACTATGAGCCACCTGAATGTCTACCCCAAAACCACAGACCAAGGAAGGAATGTGCCTTTTTCTCAGATTCCAAACTTTGTGTAAACATTAACCAGGGACTGTGAAGCTACTCTTCATATTAACCCTAGTGAATTGGCTTAGAATCAGGAATGTCAGACCATTCCTGAGGGCCCAGCAGACTGGCTCTGGGCACCATTCTGGCACTTCTGTAAGTGAAGGCCCAGTGCTCTGGAACTTTTCTTGTCCTCGGAGCACCTCCTCACTAAGGGGCTTCTACAACCTCATTCATCCCATAACCATGTTCTGTCTATCCCCTGATGCCCAGCCCTCTGCAGGAAAGAAATACATGACTGAAACTCAGACCTCCTGGTTAGGTGGACAACGGACTAGGGAAAGGGGTGGTGGTGACATTGGGGAACTTCACATCGCTAACATGTGGGAAGTTTCATTTCTACAGGCTTTCTGATCACCCCCTTCTCCACATCTAAGGAGACTGAGGGCAAGTGAGTCTTGATATAGGTAGATATCTTAAACTAATATGTGTATACTTTTATAGTCATAATTTACATGTGTCTTATTCATATATATTTTTCTTCTGGAGAAAAGCACATTTAGAGAAATGAATAATGGATCCTCTGATTACCCTTGAGTTAAACCAAACATACGCACCCCTCTCCTTTTATTTCTTTGCTTAGGGAAATGTTAGGCCTGGCACAACTGGAATACTATTTCGGGTTCACAGTGTATTTTAATTTCATAGTATATATGAATTTCATGTCTTGAATTTCAAATCAGGAAGCTGAATTCAGCCAAACTTTAATATGATAATAGCTCTGATCCAGGCATAAAATTGTGCTTTAACCAGTCACAACTACCTTTCTCTAAGTCTTGACAAAACATGTATTTATTAACTGATTTTTGCTGTGTTGTCAACACAATCAGTATATGTGCATAATTCTTTATTTTCTACATGGTTATTATCTTGATGAATTATCAGTAGCGGGATATTTTAGACTACTTTTACTTTGTGCCTCGTGTGCTCCCAGCCACGGAGCACCACCACCCAACCAGAATGTACTCAGGGAGCATATTTTTCAGGCTAGTCTAAGAAGAAAAAAAAGAGAACTAGGAAGATAAAGCTACTGATCATGTAATGTACTTTAGAGTCAAATGGATAGATATTTGCGGAATACCTGTCCTAATGCTTTCTTTTATTGATTCATTGACTCCAAATGTGCATTGGCAGGCTAAGGAAAAGTTGGAGAAGAGGTAGGCAAGGTACAGAAGTCTACACCATGAGTTCAGTATTATTTCAAGAGCCGTGAGCTGGATCACAAGCAGCTCATGGGCAATGATCTCATTTAATGCCTCATCAGTTTCACAGAAACTGAGGAAGGAGAACACAAATGGGGGTGAGCTGGGGTCATGGGTGGAGGGCTGGGACTTGTACTCGAGCCTGCTATGAGCCAGCTACTCCATTGGGCAATTTTACATGTCACTTCATGCAATCCTCCTAACTACGTGCCCAGTAGTCATGATCCATGCTGTCATGTATAGAATGAAAAACTGATGTGCCTAACATACCACAGCAGATGAGCAGCGGCTCCAGAATTCTAGTTCAGACCTGACTGGTTCCAATGAGGATGTTCTTTCTCTTATAATATGAGGGGCCCATTAGTAGGGGACTTCGTAAGAATTGTTTGGATAAATTATGTAATGAATCGGATGAGGGCGTCAATTATTTTATAATCCTGGGGATGACTGATGCTATTCTGATTGGGTCTTTACTGCTTGAAAATAGCTAGATTTATAGTAGAAAACCAACATGATTTGAGCTCATCCAGTCGTTTGTATATTTGCATGTATTGACTACCTACATCTGAATAAATACAATTAATCTCTGACCCCTAGAAGCTCGCATTCTATGGGGAGAGATAAGCATGCTATGAAATAGCCCCACGGTAGTGGTATCTCAAAGGACAGCTAGAACAGAGGTTGACAAACTATGGCTTGTGAGCCACACGCGGCTCTTTGGGTACGTACATGTGACTTTGAAGTAAAATTGAAAATGAAAATAAAACTATCATAGTTTCATTTATAAAAATTTTTAAAGGATATTATACACATAATGGTGATTTCATGTGTTTTATGGCTCTCGGATAATTTTTAAATTGTTGTGAGGGACAGGATTGGCTCTTCTGTCTCAAAAGTTTGCCAACCCCTGGGCTAGAACAGTAATTCAATCTGATGGAATAGAAACAGGCTGCACAAATCCAAAGTCACAATGTCACAGATCCTCCAAGGATTGTCAGGTCTTCCTCCAGATGACCTCTGAAATCCCTCCATCGTCTCCCTCTCCACATAAGGTCTGTACCATTTCTCCTCGCTGGTCTCTGGGCCT
This sequence comes from Hipposideros armiger, assembly GCF_001890085.2. Lineage (NCBI taxonomy): Eukaryota > Metazoa > Chordata > Mammalia > Chiroptera > Hipposideridae > Hipposideros > Hipposideros armiger. The sequence goes on along the minus strand of NW_017731851.1, from coordinate 1,228,542 downwards.
CCAGACTCCCACTCCTTCCGCTTAGTTCCCCCATGGCCTCCAGTGAGATCTTTCTAAAACCCCAGTGTCTCCATGGCATTCCCACCGAAAGCTCCTCAGCGGCCCCTCTTTGCTGTAATGGTGAAATCCATCCCGATCTATCCCCTTCACGACTCTTCCGTGGAGATGGGATGGCATGCAACTCTAGGCCCCCCACCTGACTGGCTGACCCCCTGCCTCCTTTGCTCCCCTTCAGGACTCAGCTCCTGTATTTCAGGTCTTCGCTGCACCATATCCTCGCCATTGTTGCCCTTGATAATGATTTGTTCTATGCCTCCCCACCCCCATAGGCCTGAACCCCTAAGGGTCCAAACTGTCTTCTCATTTGATTTCCCAATTTACCGTAGGGGAACTGCAGTGCCATAAAGTAGACACCCATAAATGCCAAATTAAAACTGAAAATACATTTATGCTGGGCCTTAAAGATGGAATTTGCTGGCCAAGCAAGGCAGAAAGGCAATTTCAGGCAGAAGGAAGAGCATTGGCAAAGAGCAAGGGTGTGAATCAGCAAGACAAGTTCAAGAGAAGCAGATAGTCTGGGCAGGGGTGTGGCTGTACATCAAGGGAGTTGAGGGGGAGCGGTAGTGCCCAGAGATGGGGCTGGAAAGGACAGCTGGCCTGGCTTGTGAGCAGCTTCATCCTGCAGGTGATAGGACATCATCTCTAGCACTTATTTATGGACTCTGTGATGGTGGGCAACACTGCTGTTCCACTGCCTGAAGAATGGGGGTGAAACTGGAGCTGCAGTCTTGGCGGTGTTCCCCCAGGGTGGGTGATCCAGGCGTTTAGGACCAGAATATGCTCTGTTGGTGATTAAATATTTTTAATATAGTAGCATGTACTTCCCAGAGTTGTTGGAATGATTCAAGATGAAAGTTTTGCGAGCTAAAGTCCCCTGCGATTGTCAGTCAGGCGGTTTTGTTTTCCTTCAGACCCCACTAGACAGCAGGCTTTACCTGGGGGGTGCTCCAACGTGGCCTTTTTATTTGTTTAATTACTGTGTTTGTTTATTTTAGAGACAGATATTTTTTAACAGCTGTGCATTTCCTGTCCCTTTGTTCTCCAGTCGTGGTGCATTTCCTCACTCTTCGTGATGGAACCTTTTAGATGGCTATTCACGGTCCCAATGTGTTGGATAAAATTTATTGCACTGCCTTGGGCCTCTATCTCATCATCACAACCAACTCAAACAGCCCAAAGCTAATTTATCCCGTTGGCTTTTTCCATGTGGTGGGAATTGAATCTTGAGTGTTACAGCCTAGCTCTGCCAGGAAATTCATTCTGGGATGCTTGCCCACATCCACTGGCATTTTTCTAAAGGAACCCCAGTTGTCTAAGTTAACACCAGCAGGACCACTTCGGGCCTCCACTGGCACCACCAGCCACTTTGTTCTTAGCCTGAGTTTGGAAGTTAAAGATGTAAGAGGCAGGGTTATATTGTAGAACCAACATCTCGAAGGGTGAGCCTAGGGCTTCCCTTATTCCTGAAGACTCACCCCCTACACATCCTGGGTATATTAGTAAAAATATGTCAGCACAGGGTGCCAGGTCCCTTTGATTATCAGGTTCAAACAATAAGCAAGATTTTCTTTATTTCTTTGCTTCCACTGAACTACATTTCCCACTTAATAGATAATTTAATTTATCTATTACTTAATGTGTTTGAATTGGAGTCGGAAAGGTCACAGTTGAAGAAGGAAGCCTGCTGCTACTGCGGCTTCTCCTCCCAAGGTGGTGTTTGATTTAGCTGTGTAAACAAATGACTGCATTCTCGAGAGGTCTTCGTCTTGAACACAGCTGCCTGTGCTGGAGAGAGAGCTCCAACCTCTTCTGCCAGGGTGAACTCTGCTTCCTGGTGAGTATCAGCAAAACAACCAACAAAGAATTGTAGGACTTGTGTGGACTTCATATGGCAGTGGCCCTGCCACCTGGGTTTTGCTACAGCAGTTAGGAGCTGAAGGGTTCAAGGAAACTCCTTTTCTTGGTCAACTGCCTTTGGCTATCATAGGGCATTATAGGGTTCTCTTTGAGATGATGATCTCTGGTTGTACAGTTTGTCCAGAATCTGCCTCTGAGGCATAAGATACTGACTTTTTATTCACTGACAATATCTTTAGAATTCTTCTCCCCATAGCGACAAGTTCTTATCTGCCTCCATTTCTTCCCTAACATCCATGATCACACAGTTTCTCTTTGTGTGGAACTAAATAGCTTTTATAGATAGACTCCATGGCCTCAGTCACATTAGAACTTACTATGTTTTAACTTACAAGCTAATGAGACCAGACCAAATAAATATGTCAAAATCAGTGACCTTGACTAAGGATTTAATCATTTATCTTTGCCACCCAAATACACTCATGCACACACACGAACAGATATGCTCATTCACCAAGATCTTAACTTCAGGGACCAAAGCAAGTACCAATAGGAAAATGAGGCCACTTAGCTGTGGAGTAGGTGGCCTCCACGTAAGAATGCAAAAGTACACATGAGTTATACCTCAGAGGACAGCCTAGAGACTTCTGACTCATGTCCAAGGCAGTTTCCACAATTGCTCAGCCTTGATCTCAAGCAGATTTGGTGAGGATGACATTCCGGATTAGCTTCATCAGACCTTCCTCTGGATAGAGTTATCTAACTTTCATCTAATGGCCCGTTAGCAGCTAGTGAACACCAGTGGGTTAGGACTCACTCTCTCCCCTTCCCCCACTGCTCAGGTGGGGTGCGGGGTTTTGGCTTCTGTCCATAGTATTGTTCTAACCAGATGCAGTGCTGCGGATCAGCTCAGGATGAGTTGTGTTCCCAGACATATTATTTAAAGAAAATAACTGCCTTCCTCCCTGGATAAACAGCTGTCATGAATGAAAGGTAACCTGACAGGGGCTTAAAGCCACTAGGCTCTGTTGACTTTCAAGATGTTTTGCAAAAGCAGTAATAAAAATGGTATTTATTGAGACAGTTTAACTACGTGGTTAAAACACAGGCTCTATCCGGAGGACTTTCCCTGTGGCTCGTTGTGCCTCATAAGTGAGCTTGGAGTGATAATTGTAACCGACTTCCTAAGGTGGTTATGAGAATTCAAAGGATTAATACAAGCAAAGCCCCTGGACAAGTTTGGGGCACATGGTAAGCCTTCAATAAGCATCAGCTTTTATCCTTACCAGGAAGCACTGGCTGGCTTTACAAATGCTGCCATGTGGTCCTTGAACAGACTTTTGAGGTAGGGCATATCTCAGTTTTATGGAGAGGGAAACAGAGGCCACACAGGTAGGAAGCAGCAGAGTGGGGATGGTCCCCGAGGCTGTTTGCCTCTTAAACGCTCCGCTGTACCACTTTCCAAAGATGGGGAAGATAACCGAACTTTGAAAATGGGTCAGATGTTTCAGGGTAGAAATGAGTGTTTGCAAACCTTTTAAGTTTTGTTTTTCCAGAGAGTATCAGGGTACCAATCTAGGGGGACACAGCAGGAAACATGACTGTGAATCAGGCAGCTGTGCCTGATAAAACAGCCAGGATGGAGCCCACGTCACCACAGGACTCAACAATGTCACTGAAAACATCAGCCGCTTATTCCCGTATAGATTTCCCTTTAAGACATGAAAGGGGAGTTCAAAGAGAATGGGCTAGCCAGCTCAGAAAGTCTCATTATGAAAATGTATTTGTTTTTACTGGCTTTTTTGCTTCAGTGAGAGTTATTAGCATCTTAGCAAAAATTCGCTTTTCACTAATTTCTCCTAGTTTATCATCTGAATCTGGGGTGCGCAGGATTACTTTCAAAACACGCAGCTGTAAAGCTGTATTTCTTGCAGCATTTGGGACTTCTAAACTTAAATCAATTCAATTCTGTGTAAGTACTAATCGAGTCCCTTTCATGAGAAAATAGTATTCCAGAGACCACAGTGAACAGATGTGGCCCCTGGCCTCAAGGAACTTCCTGCAGCTAGAGCTGTGCTGCCCTACACAGCAACCAGCAGCCACATGTGGCTTTTTAAATTTAAATTAATTAAAGTGAAAAATTCAGTGCCTCAGATGCACTAGCCACATTTCAAGTGCTCAGTGGCCAAATGTGGTTACTGGCTACCCTATCAGATAGGGCAGATAGAGAACAGTGCCACATTCCAGAAAGTTCTACGACATTCCAGACAGTGCTACTCTAGGGCAAGAAATCTTCCTGTTCAGGAATTCTGTCGACCTGACTTTGCGCTTAGAGTGTGACTTACTCTTAGAGCAACATGTGGGGAACAACACTACCCTCAGGCTTGACACTTGAGGACATGGATTCAGATTCTGCTCATGACCTATACAGACCCTGGGCGGGGCCCTTTGCCCCTCACCCCTCTGATGCCAGTTTCCTCACAGGTGAAGCAAGGATGTCGGACCACAAGATTTCTGCAGCTCCTTTGGTCCAAATGCCCTGTGATGCTGTGAGTGAATTGGTAGACCATCCTCTGTGTGTGTGTGTGTGTGTGTGTGTGTGTGTGTGTGACAACGTGCTACAACTAAAAGAAACTGCAAAGAAAAAGTCCATCTCCCAAAATAATTTTGCTTTTTATTTTACAAGTTTAATTTCAGATTCACTCTGATTGTCAACCCTAAAATTCTATATATGTAGGACTAAACTAGCCAAACTGACTTAAAAAATGAGATGATCTTATTACTCATCTTTATAGAATGTCAAGGTCTCCCTAAAAGAAACATAAATGTGTGTGTTTTTAAAAATATACTCTAACAGCTCCATTTTCATGTCTCCTTGCCCGAACAGCACACTGCCAACTTCCAACTTTCTGTCCCCCTATCAGTGTTGTTAAGTGCTGACAAAGAGTGGCAGCTTGGTCTTGACGCAAATATACATATTAGATTCCCCACCAAAAAAAAAGCATAAAGTAGCAAATCCTACATTATTTCTGTCTAGAAAAAAATGAACACTTATTGAGGCCCTTCAGTACTTAAGTCCTTCATCTCATTTAAGGACTGGACAGTGTTAGGCTGGGCATGCCTGTTTGCAAAAGCATAGCTGACTAAAGAAAATTTTCCATTTCCTTTAACTCTGTGATGGGTGACTACACTGACTGGTATTTCTTAAAGAACTATCAATTCCATTTCCTTTTATAATAACTATCTTCTTAGTATAGTGTCTCTTAAGCCTTGGCCCTATAGATTTTCTCATGTACCTGTATTCCTCATTCTCATATCAGCTGGAAAACTAGCAACTTCTTTTGTTTTCATCTAGAAGACTGAGAACATTACTAGGGCTGGCTCCCAGGGGTTGGAGCCTGAGGCAGGACATTTAGTTCATAAGGCTCAAGGAGGGTGGGTTTGCAACACCCTTGTTGTTTAAATTCAGCTCGGTAGTAAAGGGTTCTGGTTGACCCTCTGATGCCCTGGGTTGGATTCAGCAGTGAGGGGTTTTTGGTGAATGAGTTGGGTTTGCCCGCTTCTTACCACTACAGTGGGAGCTTGGGTCAGGTCCTTATGATCGATCGGTCCACCTTTCTCACTTATTCATTCCTCCTGGTAACTGTTGTGGGAGCAATGGAACCGGGGAAGTGAGCCTCTTTGAGCCTAAGTTTCCGGGACTGCACAGTGGAGATAAATAATAACTATACTTTCCTACAAGACAGTTGCAAACACTGGGGAGGGCCTGTGGACCCGGATAACCCTATGGCTCCTGATGTGAGGGGAAGAAGTCCAGACCTGGAGTGGGAAAGTGGGGAGAGAATCCAGAGTCTGCCACTTTTCTAGCTGCCTGACCTTTGGCAGGTCTCCTTGTGTTCAGTTTCCTCTTCAGTAAAATGAGGATTCCAGGTAACTCAGCCTCTGTGCGAGTGAATCTGTTCCTTCAAACCTGCATTACATCAACAGCCTCCAAACCACTCTTCTTGTTTGCCCTTCCCCCGACCAGTGATCTTTCAGAAACACCATCTGATCCCATATGTCACACCCCTGCTGAAAACCCTACAGTGGCTACTTAGGGCTTTTTAGGGTTTGCCCAGAACACTCCTTTTTTTTTACCAGCTGAGCCATCCTGCGATCTGTTGGCAGCTCAGTGGCAGCTCAGCTCAGGCCGGGCATCGAACCGCTGTTGCTCAGAGCTCAAACTCTTGAGCGAGCTCTTAACCAACAGAGCCACTCGGCCGGCCCCCTGCCCAGAACACTCTTGATTTTAGCATGGAAAGTCTCATGTCCCAGAAAACCCCTCTGTTAGTTGGTCACACTATGAAGTCCAGCACAGCAACTGATCCGATCCCCACCCACCTTCCAGCGCTCATCTCTCACCACTCAGCTCTGCTCACCTATGCACTTCTCTGCACGTTGGAACTACCAGATGAGCATTTGACAAAACCCTGGTGCATTTCGCCCTGCCTCCTGAGAACCTGATTTCATTGCTTGGAGTGGGGCCTGGGTGTGGGTGTCTTTTTAAATCTCTCCAGTGGCTCTAAAGCACAGCCAAGGATGAGAACCACTGCTCTGTTTTTCCAAATCTCCAAATACACCACATTCCCTGTGCCTGAGCAGAACCTTTCCCCTGCTTTCCTCCTGTAGGCTAATAACTGCTCATCTTCATTATACTCAGGAGTCTCTTCCTCCAGGCAGCCCTCCTGGACCCCTCCAGGTAGACTTAGCTACATTCCTCCACTGGGCTCCCAGACTACCCTGGGCTTGCTTTCATCAGAACGCTATCGTTCTGCATTACTGTTGTTGGTTTATTCCAACCCTGTCTGTCCTTCATTAGATCTTGAATTTCTTTCAGGAAGAGATTTTATCTTTCTTCCTTGTATCCCTGGAGCCGAGCAGGCTCTGGCACATTGCAGGCTCTCAGTAAGTACTCGGTGAACAAATTAATCAAGACAAGGCCATCTGACCTCTTGTGAGTTACATTCTAAGAAAGAAACAGCAACACAATAACCCTAGTGTATTATAGGAACAAGAGGTTAAGGAAAAAACGGATCCACATACAATATACTACTTTAACAAATCTATAAAAGTGGACAACCCTAATATTCAAGTTAAAATAAATGCTTAGTTCTGCTCTTTTGTGGGTAATGATTTTTTTTTTCTCTTCCAGGGGGAGAAAATAGACACATTAGGAAATTCCTCTTTCCCAGTATTACCTGTCATAAAATTGTGATTGGGAATCATTCTCTGACTAGCTCATTTTGGTCTTCGGTTATTTTCTTTCTTCCTCCTTATTCTTCCCTTGGCCGGCCATCCTTGTGTGTTTGCTGAGAGGCAGGAAGGTTCACTGTTTTTCTCTCTTTCAAAATCTTTTATCGTCAGGCTTTCTGATCTTCAAAGCAGCCTGTATTCAATGTGACCCCACTCCCTTGACTCCCCATGCTGGGGAGTAAGAACTGTGAGTATTTTTGTCATTTTGACGACTTGCATATTTGGACAGCCTTGGACAGCCAGATAGTACAGTCCTCACTAAATCTGCAGGATTTAAACCAAGTCAGCATTTCCTAGCCCCCTTTCACCCATAACTCTAGACACATTGAAAAACTGACACCAGACTCCAGAGTTAAGCAAACAGTAAGTTTATAGGTCCCCTTGCATTTGACCCATCCCTTGGGGCAACAGCCTGCCCTTTATTGCAGTTGAGTCTTTGCAAGTGGTGTTCTGAGTCCCTCTCAACCTTTGTGATTATCTGCAGTGCTTGATCCTGGACAAGTTTGAAAGCTACGATGATGAAATTCAGCTCACACAACGAGCCCTGTCTCTGCTGGAGGAAAACCGGTTCTGGGCTGGTGTGGTGTTCCCTGATATGTATCCCTGGACCAGCTCCCTACCACCGCACGTGAAGTACGAGATCCGGATGGACATAGATGTGGTGGAGAAAACCAATAAGATTAAAGACAGGTGATGTTTCGGGCGATCTCAGAAGGCCCTGGGCATCCCCAGGGATGTATGAGGCAGGAGAGTCACTTGAAAAGGTGTAGAAACACTCTGGTATCAAAGAACTAAACTAACCAGTTGGTGGGACCAGGAGAGCTCAGCTACCCTGTCTTCACACCCTCAACTCAGCACTTGTCCCTGGCTGGCCTTTGTGCAACTTGGAAATAGAAACTTCTAGATACTGAATTATCTTCACCTAGAGATTCTGCCAGTGGGGTTTCTCCAGTCACTGGGAAATTACGTTTGATACAGAGTAGGGGCTTGAGACTGGACTCAGCTTCTAAATCAATACAATGAAGTTAAATAAGAGGAAGTAAGGAATTTTGTAAAGCTCAAAGCAGAGTCCTCGAAAGCAGTTACAAACCACATTGTGGCTAATAATCATAACTGAGATTTAAATAGTGAACTAGAAAATAGAATCGGATAGCTTGGAAAAGATCTAGGGACAGGTTTCAAGACAGTGAGTGCTGAGTCACCTCATGCTTGTGAAGTGTGTGTGAACCGTCCATTCCCATCACACCCTTGGCTCCTCACTGAGGTTTCCCCTTAGGTACTGGGATTCTGGTCCCCGCGCTGATCCCGTGGAAGATTTCCGATACATCTGGGGAGGGTTTGCCTACCTGCAGGACATGGTTGAACAAGGAATCACGAGGAGCCAGGCCCAGGCTGAGGTTCCCATTGGAATTTACCTCCAGCAGATGCCTTACCCCTGTTTCGTGGATGACTCGTGAGTGGGAGGCTCCCAGTCCCAGTTATGGACAAGTTAATTGGGTGGCTGGGCGGGGTGGGGTGCTCCCCAGGATTCAACCTCTTTGGAGAGAAACCAGAGACTGGGACCGTCTTGGGGAGAATGAAGCTCTGACTGAGGAACCTTCTCCCAGGCTCCAGGCAGGGCCCGATAGATAAGCGCCGTGGCAGGGAGAAGGGAGTTGGTGTTTTGGATAGAAAAAGGAAGGTGAAAGTTAACAAGCAAGGGAAGTGAGGTTAGGGAAAGGGACAAAGGCTCTTTAAATTTCCACTGCGTAGTATGTTTGGTATGTGGAAGGATTCTGGTCAGAGTGTTTGCCCAATGATTGCCAAATCAGCAAATGAGGACTCTGCATCGCAAGTAGGTCCGGTTCCTAGGAGCCTCGGAATAATGCAGCGCCTTTCCTAATTAGCATGCCTATGATGCTGCTTAATGAAAAGGTAGAGGACTGTGCTGGATGAGCTCAGGTCCTCCCTCCCTGCCCACCCCCACCTCCAGGCCTGAACATTTGTTGGCCAGTAGCAAGCTAAGCAAGTAGCCTACTGTTTTCTGAATGTTCAGTTGAAGGGACAGAGAGGCAGAGGGGGTTGGGAGGGCTCATTTTACCATGGTGGATGGGGACAGAAATGCTCCCAGGACAGCGGCAGAAACCTACACTTGGCTTAGGGATTCAACACCTAGAAAAAATAGCGGGAAGTTCACCGTAGTGTACATGTGTGTCTGCAGGGTTCAGGGATGAGAGAAACACGTACAGCCTGAAGAAAGGAAGAGTCAAATTGCCAGCTGGCAAAACAGTAAAATGAAGCCAAGTAGGGGCCCAGGAAACCCCTTCTCAACATCCTAGTCCAATCGGTTCTCCTTCCTCAGGTCTGCAGAAGACTAAAGAGATAACAGTGGCTGTTCTGCAGTCAGCTTGGGTTTGGACAATAAGCACAGATGAGAAGTGGAGCCAGGGGCAAAGGCCTAACTCCATTTTTAGGATCAGAATGGGAGTAGCTGGCAAGGAAGTGGGGGTAGTTGCGGGGAGGCCATAGGGTTTCTGGCTATTCAGTGCATGAGAGCCCTCTGGTGGCAGGTCTCAGAAGTGCAGGCTCTGTGAAGGTCTGGTTCTCTCCCTAGGGCCATCTTGAGTGAAACCCTCCCATGCTGTAATTGGGCCTTAAATGTGATGCTCAACCGCTTTGAATAGATAAGAATTCCAAGGGCTTTCCCAGCACAGCAAGCACAGGGAAAACATGTGTAAAGTTCACCATAAAATAATTCCAGATTATAAATCTACCCTGCTTTCTGGAATGCATATCCATGGATTTATTCCATAGGTGCATGGCTGGTGGGATCAGTGGCTACTGGATCACTGATTGACTTATTGGTAGTGCCACATTCATCAGTTATTTTGTGCCTCATACTGCATAACCGGGATTTGATCCTCCAGGATAGACAGTGCTGCACTGGCTGACCCCCTTGGGGAGCCCCATTATTGATCTTACCACCACCAATTCTCTTTATGGTTCACCTTGGACTTCAATGTCAGCTAACATGTATCTATCTATTCTAATCTCGTGCCACATCAAGTCTGCAGCCTTTTCCTATGAGATCTTTCAAGTAGGTATATATGTACTGTGTAACATACATAGTACGATTTTATTTAGACATTTTACTTATAGAGCATTCATCTGGGTTAACCAAAAAGCTACCATCTTTCCGTAAAGGAAAAGTAATCCTTCAGGGCAAAGTGCAATGTATTAAGACTCAAGCGCATTGGATGCCCAATGGAAATTTTTCTACCTTTCCATTCACTTGGGCTTTGTTCCCAACACATTTACTCAAAGAACACTTACTCCACCTCTACCAGGTACAGGGCATCCTGCTATTCTGCTTCTCTTCTCTTGCTTCAGTTTCATGATCATCCTGAACCGCTGTTTCCCTATCTTCATGGTGCTGGCCTGGATCTACTCTGTCTCCATGACTGTGAAGAGCATCGTCTTGGAGAAGGAATTGCGACTAAAAGAGACCTTGAAAAATCAGGGTGTCTCCAACACAGTGATTTGGTGTACCTGGTTCCTGGACAGCTTCTCTGTCATGTCAATAAGCATCTTCCTCCTGACAATATTTATCATGGTAAGCCAGATGGAAAAGGCCCAGAAAATCTCCAATAGTTTTTTTTTCCTCCAACCTTTCTTTCTGTTGATGAACTTGTGCCTGGATTAGTCACTTGGCCACCAAAGATAGCATGACGTGTAGCTGCCCAGCCATTCCAGACAAGGTGGAAGATACTTGGAGAGACAAAGCCTCCTGCAAGGAGCCACTGTATCATAGCACCTTCCCTGCTCCCACTCCCTGCCCAGGGAACCACAGCCTAATAGATTATCCAGCCCCTTTCCATAGACTATCTGGAGAAGCTGCTGTTAGCAGAGCCCAGCATAGGTTGATTGTATGTGCAAAGGGTTCTCTCTTTCCAGACACAGAAGAAATGAGTCCAAAGAGTGTTTTCTTGGGAATACTGTCCCAACCACCAGCTGGGATGGTAATGCAGACATCCTTTTCAGTGTATTAGAAGATATCTCAACTGTTTATTAATTATCTTTATGGTCTCACCACTCATGGCTTGACCACTGAACATTGTGCTGCCTGCAGAATCTCTAAGACCTCTCTGTTTCATAGGATGGAATTTGAAGTCTATCCTTTCTCAGTGATTGGAGTTTTTATAGCCTCAGATAGCATGCACAGGTCCATCCTTTGCAAAAGTGCAGTTGCTCCCAAGCTAGACTTGGAAATGAAACATTGTTTCATTATTTCAGATTATTTCACACTGCTGTCCTTCATTTTTCGTTCCTCCACTATAGATGATTTTTTTTGTTCTCGTTGAATGATAAGGACATAAATTTAGGTAGTTTTGACATTTATTTGATGGGATTTGGTATAAGTTTTAGATTTCAGACTTTGCAAGCTCCTGATACAGTGTCACTAAGCTTCTTCTGCCTCTTTACTATCATCATATTAAGTGATGCCTTTGCACTAGGCATCATGTGTGCTGACCTGCAGACTCTGGTGAAGTGTGTGCCAGCCATGCTAGACTATATCTGGTGCCTATCTGATTTAGGAATGTTCCTTCACATATCCTGTCCAACCCACAGATACCCATTTAAATCCTGCCCATTTTCTTTGTAGTAAAATGTGCTAAGTCTGAGGGGTTTTGATTTTAGCATTGTACTGAGATCTAGTAAGCTGTGGCCTTAGCCAAACCCTGTGCTAGAGCCCTATCAAAACCAATGCTGATGTGGAGGTCATCCTGCTCAACCTGACCCAACCCAGATGTGATTTTAAATATGCAAAGTGCCACAGAGCTCCACAGAGATGAGGGGAAAAGCTGAGAACTTTGTCTTCCTTTAAGGGTCTCTTGTTCCTTCTTATTCTTCACTCTGCTACTTTCCCCACTACCAAGACATTTGTGTCCTCAGAACTAAAGGAGTCAAAGTGCATAAGCATCTGACCTATGTGAAATGCATATGCATAAACATGCACAATATCTTGCAATGGCCATGAGACTTGTTGCTGATAAGTGACATTGAGATTTGCCTTCCTAAGAATCAGCATTAGGACTTCAAAGCTTTTAGGGTGTGAAATACAGAATGTTCACCAAGAGTTTCTTGCACAAAAGCGTTTCTCCTTGTGGGAACCAGAACATTGTTCTAGTAATGACGGAAACAGCCTCCCACACCAAAATAGGATTTTCCTTTGAATGACACTCCCATCTTTCCCTTGTCCTTCCTTCCCACCTCAACGATGCAGGAAAGAAGCTGGAAGCTGGTACAATGGGAAGGTTCCCTTGTTAATTCAAGCTACTGAGAACAAAAAAAGAAAAGTGGTCCTTAGAGGAAGGCAAAGCCAGTGAAATTGTTGGGCCGGGCAAGGGAATTTCATCTCTGCCTTAAGTCAATGAGAAATTATATAGCACTAGAGGTTTGGAGGACTTTGCTTTGAGCCAAGAAATTAATTTTCTTCTTCTGACGATAGAAACAACCACCTTAAAAAAGCCACAGATTCGGTTATGGACTTGCTTTTTTTGAGTTATGTGTGATTAAGGAAAAGAAATGAGCTTTCCAGGGTGATGTGGAGACCTCTTTGACACAAAATTAGGAGCTCTGAGTCCTAATCTTTTATTTAGGTTTCCTCAGAGTTTAGTTTCAGTCGAGAATGGCTCTCTTACACCTCTCTTTGTCATTTATTTTATTCTCTCTTTTAATTCATTCTATCAGTGCCCTGCTGGCATGAGAGCATGAATGGAGGAGAAATGGTAGGAATAGCAGATAATTAGCACATTTGTTCTATTCAACTTTCAAATGCCCATGACAGGTATTGCTAATTGGTCTTTTTTTTTTTTT
>NW_017731851.1:1205734-1215109 GCF_001890085.2 Hipposideros armiger | reverse complement strand
CATGTGGGATCCGAACTGGGCCCCTGCTGCTCAGAGCCGGTGCTCCCAAGCCAACTCTTAACCAACGTGCCACACGGCCGGCACTAATTGGTCTTTCTTTTGAGCCAAGAAGAACCCATGCTGCAGGGCACCACTAGCAATTAATCAGAACCAATTCAAGAGATGAAACTTATTTGTACTTTTATGTCCCAAGAACAGGGTGACCTATATGTTCCTCAGAGGACTCCATAGTAAGGGAGAACCTAGAAGGCCTAATCAATTTGAACATCTCAGCTTATTCTATAATGTCATTTGGCAGCAGTACATTAAAAATAGCTAGTTTAGTCCTATTTTCTACATAGCCAAAGTGATTGAGTCATTAGTTAATGTGATAGATACTGAGTATTACTCATGGATTTTATGGTATTTGTATGATATTATGGATGGGAAGATTAACCCACTTCAAGTAATGTGGTTTCATTACTGATATTTTCACCTATGTGAATGGCAAATCTCAGAATGCAAGCGCAAATGACTGAATCAGCAGGCCAGGCCCCGGGAGAATGTTAAAGCTTGTTGGGTAGTCTCCTATCTCCCCTTTTGTTCCTCATCTATTCAGTATATCCAAGAGCTGTTGATGCTCCAAGACCCCCTATACAGATCTTCCTCCTTTGCTCAAATCCCACCAATAATTTGCTTACTTAACACATAATAATTATTTGGTACTTATCATGCATCACCCTCCTAGGGGAAATGACATTAATAGGATTTAAGGAACCCAACATGTTGAGTCTTATGTGTGAAAATTTAGGCACAACTAACAAGCTGGTGGGAGAGATCCCTCTAGGGCAGAGGGCCCCGGAACCAGTGCACAGAGATCACCCGCTGAGAGGGATGGTGCCCCTGGATGTGGGTGGAAATGACTGACTCAAGTGGCCTCTTTGGTTTCAGCATGGAAGGATCCTACACTACAGCGACCCGTTCATCCTCTTCCTGTTCCTGTTGGCTTTCTCCACCGCTACGATCACGCAGTGCTTCCTGCTCAGCACCTTCTTCTCCAGGGCCAGCCTGGCAGCAGCCTGTGGTGGTGTCATCTACTTTACCCTCTACCTGCCTCACATTCTCTGCGTCGCCTGGCAGGACCGAATGACGGCCGACCTGAAGATGGCTGTGGTGAGGGGCTGTGGGCTCACCCCGGGCACATGATACAATTGCTCCGAGGGGTCTGTAGTAATCCGAGAGGACTGGCCCGCCCTGTGAAGGGATGGACTTTGCCTTTTGGCTCAAGGGGGTGTAAGGTTAAAGGCACAGGGGCAGAAGCGGGAGTGACCTGATGGCTCCTCATCACCAAACCTGCTTGATTAGTCTGTCCTGGGAAGTCACTGAAAACCAGTTCAGCTCATAGGTCCCTTAGTGTATCCACAAGAGGAAAACATCCAGGCCCATTGCACTCAGTTTCCTTTTCTTAGCGTTTGAGAAGATTCAGAAGGAAGGCAGCTTGCCCCACTAACTGTTCTGTCCATGAGTTAATTCTATGACTACTCTGCTTTCATGAATTAAACGTTTTTGTTTCTCTGCAAAAGTACTTACTTTAGTTGGGGCAGCCCTACCAGTGCACGCAGAAAGGGGTGCAAAAATGAGCCAGTCTAGAGTCAGGCCCTCTTGCCAGGGGAGGTGTCCAAAAATTGACTTTTGATTGCCTGACAGACCCCTTAGTTCACGATTCCCAAACACCACTGTCTTTTTCTCGAATTGTTTTCAAATAGGCCATTTCCACCCTCTCATTAACCTGTGGCTTGCAGTGGAAGCTTGTCCACAGTCCTCTGTGCGGTGGAGTCGAGAAAGGACTACCACCAGCTTCTTGTTAGGGAAAGACCTAAGATCTAAGTTGTTCTCACGTTCCAAGTTATTTGGCCCCACAGCTGCCAGGGCATCTGCCTTTTATTTCTCGTGTTAAATAAGAAACCAATTGCTGCTATTTATAGCACCCAGTTTTCTAAAATGATCACAATGGGCTAGTAGCAAGAAATCCTTCCGCGGCCTGGGGGAAAGCGGGTCGATCTGGTCCACTAGGTAGACGCCAGTCCTTTGAGGCCACGGCGGACTTCTCGGGCGTGTGGATCCACCAGGAAGCAGTAGTTCTGGCAACCGTGGACCAGGGCTGGGCTGAGGTTTTAAAAAATGATTTTTGTGAACATATAGCTACAAGAATCCCTTCTTTTTGCAGAGAGACACTCTGAACCCCACCCTGGGTTCACCAAACTGTGGGGAGGCCTCTGAGTGGAGGAAATGGGAACAGCCTGTGCTTATGTGCTTTCTGTCAGGTCAGGGGCCACCCATGAGGACTTGGCTGGGGAACTGCCTCTTCCAACATCTTTCTGCATACTACCGATTTAGTTGAGCTGTGCTCTCCACAGAGAACCTAAAACAATGATCGTTCCCAGTCTGGAGATGGGGAAAAGGTGATAGTCAATGTAATCTGAGGCTCTTCTGGCTTCTCTGACAGACCTCAGGAGGTCATGAGACCATACCCTGCCTGCCCTAGGAAACTGATGACTTTGTGGACCCTTCTAATGGGATTCTCACAAAGCATCTCAGCTTAGCTTCTTTGTTCTGCCAAGAGCTGTGTGATCTTAAGAAAGAGGTGGGAAGAAGTGGGAAAGGTAGGTAGGTGACCATGAGGACCTTTGGTCCTTCAATGTGCTATGCTGTGTTGTATTTTTCCTCCCTATTGCACAACAGTGTTCCTTTGAACAGGTGAGAGGTGGCCCAGTGGATAGTGGGCAGGGGTCTCTGAAACCTGAGAGGCATTCCTAGAATTGTGTTCCTGTGGGAAGACTGCCTTAACCTCTCCCTGGGGTGGCTTTACACCTGGACACAACGTGGACCCCCTTTGGACCCTCTTTCCCACCTTGTGAGCCTCTGAGTGCTGTTGGGTCGGGTTAGAAACCCTCTGCTCAACTTGGGCACCCTCTTTGCCCCACTGCAGAGCCTGCTGTCTCCTGTGGCATTCGGGTTTGGCACTGAGTACCTGGCTCGCTTTGAGGAGCAAGGCCTGGGGCTGCAGTGGAGTAATATCGGGAACAGCCCCATGGAAGGGGATGAATTCAGTTTCCTGACGGCCATGAAGATGATGCTCCTTGATGCTGTTCTGTATGGCGTGCTTGCCTGGTACCTTGACCAGGTGTTTCCAGGTAATCGTCCCACTTCATAGAGTAAAGGTATGTGGGTTCTTCGGATCCCCAGCTCTCCTCCTTCCATCTAGTTTAAGTCTCATCCTTTCTAAGCTGCTTTAGTTTGGGCTCTCAGCACCAACATTTGAAACTGAAATCCAGGAGTCAAAAATCTTTCAGTGGATTCTGTTAGCTCCATATTAGAAATAGATCCAGAACCTGACCCCCGGTCACACCTCCACACAACCTTTTCAGCCCAAGCCTCCTTCTTCCATTATCACCGTCTACCAGTCTGTTCTCTTCACTGTATTCAGAGATCCTTTCAGAATCTCAGTCAGACAGTGTCAACCTTCTGTTCAGTTCCCACTGGCATTTCTTCTTGTTCAGAGTAAAGTCCAATGTCCCAACCCTCCTACAAGATGCTTCATTATCAGCCTCCAACCATCTTCCTCATTTCCTGTTCCCCCGTATTTCTCTGCTCCAGGCACACTAGCCTCCTTACTGACAGTTCATTTCCTCCTCAGGACCTTTGCACCTGCTGTTCTCACTGCCTGGAGCATGTTTCTACACACACACACACACACACACACACACACACACACACACCCTCTGCAGGTTTGCTTCCTCACTTGGTTCGGTCTCTGTTCAGATGTCATTTTATCACTGAGATCTTTCCAGACTGAAATGTCTAAATCACTATACAAATAACATTCTTTTAGTGCTCCTGTTCCCTTAGCCTACTTTCTTTAAAATCACCATGATATTTCTTTATGCGTTTGTTTATTGACTCTCTATGCCTACTAGGACATGGGCCCATGAAAGCAGGCCCATGGCCTGTTTTCTTCCATGTTATAGCCTCAGTGCTCAAAGTAGTGCCTGACTTTTGGTGGATAAATATCTGATTCATCGGCAGCATGGAAAATCAGCTCTTGAATCAAAATTGGCTGCTTGCACATTTTTGGATTTGCTTTGTGGAAATCAGATTCTCTTCAAATTAGTCTTTCCTGGTAGCTAGAGATGTTCCACCTCCATCTGAGTGGGCTGCACATCAACTATCAGCCACCTTGTGCTCTGGTGTCCGTGGCCTGGCTCTCGACGCTGTGGCCAGGAGCTGGCAGGGCAGAGTGAGGCTGGGCCTGGTCCCTGGAAACGGATGAACTCACAGCTCTCAGATCATCTCAGGGCAGCCTTCGCTGGCAGAAATATGTAGGCAGTCAGCCTGGAATAGGAAAAAGATGACTAGGCTGAGTCTGGAGGCCAGGGTTTGGACCCTAGTTGTGTGACTATATTAGTTTCCTAGGGTTACCATAACAAAGTATCACAAACTGTGACTTAAAACAACAGAAATTTATTGTCTCACAGTTCTGGAGGCTAGAAGTCCAAAATCAAGGTGTTGGCAGGGCCACACTCCCTCCGAAACCTGAAGGGGAGGAAGGACCCTTCCTTGCCTCTTCCTAGCTTCTGGTGGATTTTCAGCAATCTTTGGCATTCCTTGGATTGTAGATGCATCACTCCAGTTCCCCGTCTTCACATAGCGTTTTCTCTGTGTGTCTGTCTTCACATGGCCATCTTCTAATGAGGACACCAGTCATACCGGATTAGGGGCCTGTCCTACTCCAGTATAATTTAATCTCCACTAATCACATCTGCAACGACTCTATTTCCAACTAAGGCCACAATTCTGAGGTTCCAGGAGTTAGGACTCTGGCATCTTTTTTTTTTCTGATACCACTTCTGATACCAAATGTCTCATTTTTCCCAGCACCAACCAGTTCTCTGGTATCAACTGGTGTCCATCAATTCAATTTGGTTCTGACAGTAATTACCCAAAATTAGTGCCAACCCCACAGGCTCAGTCCCACAAAACTGCTCTCACTTCAGATGCCAGCTGCACAGTCGGTGCCCAGGCTGCCCACACTTTTGTTCAGCTGACGACAAACTCAGAGGTTCTCACAACACCCCTCAGGTTCATAATTCACTGGAACAACTCACAGAACTCAGGAAAGTGGTCTACTTGCAATTACAACTTTATAATAAAGAATACTACCCAGGAACAGCCAAATGGCAGAGATGTGTAGGGTGAGGTACAGGAGTGGTGGTGCATGCTGCTTCCCTGCCCTCTCCAAGGGCATCGCCCACCTGGCACCTTGATGTGCTCAGCATCATGACAGCTCCCTGAATCTTCCTGTTCAAGTTTTTACAATATGATCTCCTGTCCCCCTCCTGTTCCCAGAGGTGGGAGGGGGTGGGGCTAAAAGTTCCCATCCTTTTTTCACAACTTCTGTCTTTCCTCTGTGACCAGATCCCATCAAGAAGCTATCTGGGGGCCTCCACAGAGTCACATCATTAGCATAAATTCAGGTGTGGTTGAGAAAGGGGCTCGTTATGAATAATAGAAGGCATTCCTATCACTCAGGAAAGTCTGAGAGTTTTAGGAGCTCTATGCCAGAAACTGAAGACAAAGGCCAAGTATATTTTGTATTCTACCACCGACCTCAACGTAATCATTTTGGGGGTTGGGTGTGCACAATTCAACCCATAACAGTGAGTGACTTTGAGCAGTACATTTGACCTTTCTCAGCCTCAATTTTTTTCACTGGGCCATTAGAAGGAGATATAATAAGTGAAAATTAGTTGGATTGAGATTGAAATTTGTGCATAATTAAAGAGCTTTATTTTAATCTAACTAAAGCTTTAATTTGTTTAGCAACCATGTACTGAGCAGCATCTGTGTGTTAGCTCAGCACCAAGTTCTGGGAAAAGGGGTGGAAAAGACAGAACCAGGCCTGCCCCAGAGAAGCTGACAGTCCAGCAGTGGCCATAAAACATGGGGTAACTATTAAATAAGCAAAGACAGTGTTCTCGCAAAATCAACATTTTACAGGGAGCAAAGCTTGCTAAGAGAACTGGGCTAGAAACCTGGCAGTCTTTTCCTTGGAAACCAGATCATTCCAGCAGAATGGGATGCTTAAAGCCGTGATATCAGAACCAGGTCACCCGTGTTATAATTCCTGTGCCTCTATTCAATTAGCTGTGACCTTGGGCAGGTGATTCAAACTCAGTGTGCCTCCATTCCCTAATCCACAAGAATACTACTATTACCTATCTCCTAAGGTTGATTTGAGGATTAAATTATTTAACACATGGAAAGCACTTCCAGTAATGCCTGACACAGAAAGGACATCTAACAAAAGTCAGTGGTTATCATCATTATTATTATCTGGTGATTGTTGAAAGGGGCTTCATTAAATTCTTTAATCAAACGTTTTCTTAGAAAACTAATGTCAACCAAGATCATCAGTCTTAGTGTCGCTTGTTCCACCCCCCAAAAAAATGACCTTTTGAATTAAAATATGTTGGAAGGAGTAGTCTTTCTGGTATGCCATGAATAGCTGTGCAATGGCTTATGAACTATAAACATCTATGGTGAAAATTTGAGGTTCATATAGATAAATTCTAGATCGTACAGAGCTGTAGTAAGGCAGGATGACTTGGGCGTTTTCTCTTCATCTGCCTATCTATTCTTTAGGAGACTACGGAACCCCGCTTCCTTGGTACTTCCTCCTACAAGAGTCCTATTGGCTTGGTGGTGAAGGTGAGGTATTTTTTTTAATTTAAAAATATTTTAAAAAAACACAAACTTTAATGTTTGAAACTAGCTTCTTTGCCTATGTGTGGGGTATGCGTGGGTTACATAAGTGGCTCTTCTGTCAAGTGTGTGGTTCCTGATTACTCCGCTGGCTCCTGGGAGCTCTGCCACCATCCAGCCTCGGGGAACCTACCTTTGGTGAGTTGCTGGGCCAGAGCGAGTGGCTGAGCGTTGACAGACGCTGTGTCCTGTGTAGTTTATGCCCAGTGGGTTAAATTGCCCTAGGAAAATAAGGCCAAACCACTTCAGGGTGCAATTGACTTTTGCAGCTTCTCAATTTAAAGCAAGGAGATCCACAGAATCCTGAAGGAAACTTTGCTTTTATCTTCTGCCTCCCGTTCTATTTTTTTATTCCTCGCCACCTTTTCAAAAAATAAATTAATTTGTTTTCTTAAGGTAAGGACCCAACCAGAGGCTGGGGCAAATTGCCCCCCTCCCGCAGGCTCTTTTAAAAGTACTGAGCTTTGTGGTAGTTGGGGAAGAAGGCCAAAGAGGCATTTACCCAGAATGTATCTTAGATAAAATTTACCTTTCCTACTAAATGGAACAGGAAGCTGAAGGAGAGTTCTAGAAGTGGGGGAAAACCACAGATTATTTAATGAGGTTTGAGAAGGCAGAGAAATTCCTGACCTGAGAGCTGGGGACTCCCCTGAAGCTGGGAGGTTCTGGAAACAAACTTTCCAAATCTGTTTTTTCCTCATCTACCTGCTTTTTACTTTGTATCATTGGGTTTGGGCCAGGATTTATTCTTTAAGCACTTAGATGTTTGTTTTCTCTAGGGGATTAACCTAGGGCCTTTAAAGAGGCTTGGGTGGGTTTTTTTCTTTTCTTTTTTTTTAAATGATTCAAACAAACAGTACTTCTGGCAGCTCAGTACTTTTCCATTACGTTGGTTTGTCTGTCTTGTCTATCTATAATTTTTTAAATTTCTGCCATAACAAAGTTATAATCCATTATAAATGGGGATTTTCAGCACAAGAGTGTATCCCTGGAATTTTTCTAATTTCAATATATTCATTGACTATTATGCCTAGGAATTATGGGTATTTTTTTTCTCTACCAAGTCATCAAACACTCTGCCTCTAAAAAAAAATCTTAAGACAAATGTGCTCCTTCAAAAATGAATCACGTATTTTTGCCAACGGGGGCCAGGTATTTTTTACCTGTCTCACAGACTAGACTGAAATAGATTCCTTAAATCTCTCTAAAGTCAGAAAAGTGCTGAGTTTCTCCACCTAACCCCCTCCTTTCACAGATGAAGCAATGGAGCCCAAGGGTCATCCAGTGTTTTGCACAAGTTTCCATTGGTCTCTTGGGACAAGATCTGGAAATGGGACTCACTTTCCTGACAAGCAACTCACCCCAATGACTAAACTATTTATCAGAATATCCCCCCCCACCGCTATTTCATTGCATGTTAGTGCAGTGTAATAGCTAACACAGTGATTTTTAAAATTGTGGGCAAAAATTTTAAAAATCCTTCAGGAAGCAGAAGTAGAAATATTGGAGGTGGCGGGTCCCTGGCCACCAGGCCCGTTGCTGGCCGCTCCAGCACACACCCTGCAAATCTACGGAGGGCAGCATGGACAGAGAGGCCTTGGCGGTTGCTGCCTTAAAATCTCAACCTGCCCAAGGGGGTGCGCTTGTGGCTGGAGCCTTTTTGCTTAGCGATGGCGATTTCTCCCGCCCCTGCTGTCCTCTCTGGCTGACTTGCTCTCCTGCTTCTCTTCCCCTTCCAGGATGTCCTAATGTCCTGTTAAACCAAATGCAAAAAAATGCCTCTGTGTGTGTGTGTCTGTGGGTGGGTGGGTGTGGTTGTGTGAGTGTGAGAGTGTGTGTGTGTGTGTGTGTGTGTGTGTGTGTGTGTGTGTGACATGCATGTGTATGTGGCATGTGTGTGTTTGCACCATACTTCATAATTTGTGCTAGCCTGTACCTCAGTCAAGCTCAACTCTGGTGTTAATTTAAAAATATCTGAATGTCCATAAAAGTGGATTTCTCAGGTAAATCATTTCTCAATTTGTAAATTAAGCGGGCTGCCCATCATATCACCTTGAATGGACTTTTACTCAAGGTTTACTATGACTATGACATGTTTGAGATGGGAGTGGAAAGTACTGTTGGTGAGCTAAAGAAAAGTAAGCCATTTCAAATTCAATCCTGGTTCTGTTAATTTTTTTAAACCACAATTTCTGACATTGTGGGCCCCTCCTGGCATGTTAAAAGGATGAGGTGAAACTCCTGTTACAAAACTCCCCCTGGACCTGGCAAAGGCCACACAATCTGGCCCACTAGGGGCATCGCCGGCCACTTTCAGAACCTCACAGACCCACAGGTCAGAGGTTGACGGGACCATATTTGTGGCTGGTCCCTGGGAATGCTGACCTGGCCTTTGGAGGGAACTGTGTTTTCCAGTTATGGTAGGAAGCTGCTCTCCCCTCTTCTCCCCTCCTTTCCTGCCTTTGCTGACTTACAGCTCTCACCAGCAGAATAACAGTAGCTTCTGGTTGGTGCAGGATGTTCAACCAGAGAAGAAAGGGCCCTGGAAAAGACGGAACCCGTAACAGAGGAAAT
>NW_017731851.1:1186027-1205631 GCF_001890085.2 Hipposideros armiger | reverse complement strand
CTGCAAAGGGCCCGAGCAAAACACCTCAGGACTGGGGCAAAATGGAACCCGGGAAATGGAACTCTCTCTGTTGACAAGGGTTAAACCTGATACCTTCTTTAGGGTCCAGCTTCACGTGTGCAGAATGAATGGCCCAGCCAGACATTAACGCATATTTCCTGGAGAAAGCAAATACTGAGTATGTGGTGGTTTGTGCCCTTGTTAGGCAAATCCCAAGTGAGTTGCACAAATGTGCTGACTTCCGAGGATTTAGCAAGAACAATGACTTGGGTCACTGGGACTTAAGGCGGATATGAGCTATAAGGAAAGACAAAAATAAATGCTTCTGTGCACAGGGGGAAAGAGGCTGTAGTACTGCTGACTTCACTGCACTCGTGGTTTACAAATCTAAGAGGCCCATTCATTCAAGCCATCAAAAGCCCTTCCTGACCACGGAGGTTACCTAATGATTCCTGAACTGATGAACTAGGTTTGCAAGTGTTTCCCTGGCCTTTGCTCCCCTTCCCTTCCCTCGTGAATCAGTTCTGTATTTCTCCCCATGCTCTCCATTCCCTAATCACATGCACTTCCCTGCGGATGCTAAAATGTTCTTGATGGGTTTGGAGAAGCAGCCTAGCCTCTGGACTTTGCCCAGTGTTGTTTGAGAGGGTCCAGCTTCCATCCCAGGTGCCATTTCACAAAGCTGAGGTTAGGGACCTGCAGCTCCTCAGAGAAGTGGCTCGCAGTCAGCAATGCCTCTGGGAAGACCCTTCTCCCAGAGTGACATTCCAAGGTCAAAAACCAGGAAACTGGAGCTGGTCCCATCTCAGTTATAGGCAAGGCCAGGAGGCACAGAGAGAAGAAGCACTGAGATGTTTTTCTCAGGGGAGTGCATGCTCAAACTACAATATTAAGATGACAAATTAAGTAGTGCTGTACAGGATGAGCTAAAGCAGGGGGAGATTGGAGGCCAGGGAGAGGGGGACACCACGGTAATGAGGGTCTGCAGTGGAAGGGAATGTGGGAGTAAAAAAGTGGAGGGGCTGAGTTTAAGGGACAATGATGAGGAAGAGTGGACTGTCCTGCCCACTTAATTGGAGAAACTCTGGAGTCTGAGCTTTCGTCAAAGTTGCCTCAAAGATTTGCGCCAAGGTGACTAGGGGAATGAATGGCATGGGAGAGTCTGAAGGAAAAGGTTGTTTTGGGAAGAAGATGAAGAGCCTGAGCTGCTACCAGGAATCCATGAGGAAATGCCCCCACAGACTGCTGGAAATGAGGGCCTGGGGCTGAAGCCTGAGTTTAGGGCTGACTCTCCATCTAGACAGTGAGTGCACTGTGGGTTCGAATCCCAGCTCTGCCACTCATGAACCTTGTGACTTTGATTGGACACTTGATGCCTTTGTGTCTTAGGTTTCCTAACCAATAGAAATGGGCATAGTATCTACCCCATAGGGCTGTTAAAGAGGTGAAATCAGGTAATCTGTATAAAGCATCTGAAATAGTGCCTGGCACATAGTAACTGCTCAACAAATGTTAGGTGCTATTATTACCATTATTATTTTGTAGTCATCCCAACAAAGACCATAGCTAAAGCCATGCGGGCAGGTGAAGTTACAGGCAGAAGACAAAGGTCTGAAGAAAGAATGTAGGAGAATGTATACATTAAGACGTCATACATATTTACCTCATGTTTATTTTTTCCCTCCAAGACTCCTTCTTTGAACGTGAGCTTCCAGGCTTGGTCCCTGGGGTATGTGTGAAGAATCTGGTCAAGATTTTTGAGCCCCACGGCAGGCCAGCTGTGGACCATCTTAACATCACCTTCTATGAGAGCCAGATCACTGCATTCCTTGGCCACAATGGAGCAGGGAAAACCACCACCTTGTGAGTCTTCAGCCCAAGAGGCTGGATTCCCATTCCATCCTGTCATTTTCTGGCTCTATTCTTTTCCTATTAGCTGTATTCTACTCTTTCCCACTGAACTGTAGTGACAAAAATGTGCTCTATATTTGTGTCCCAGAAATGTGGAAAGCACGCTGCAGTATTCAATGCTTCCTCAAATATATTGTTTCATTTGATCCTCACAAGGAGTTGGAGAGGGAGGCAGCGTACCTTTATAGCCCCCTTTGTGTGCTGGGGAAGTGGACATTAGAGAGTTGAAGTGACTTTGCCGAGGCCACCAGATCGTAATGGTTCAGGAGGGGCAAGAGCCAGGTGCTCCCGCAATTGTTTCTGGTCTCTGACACTGCGAGCCTATCCCCCCACCCCCACTTCTCCAATGTTACTATCGTAGATGGATGTGATAAAATCACGGCCTTCCCCATCATATGCCCTCAGTCTAAGTTCTACTAAGAGCATTCCTTTTCCTACCTATGAGGGTTGGTGGTAGTTCTGGAGAAAGTAAAAAGGGTGCAGCCTCTAGAGGAGTAATAGCCTGGTGATTGAAGGCCAAGTTCGGGGGAGATGAAGGCTAGACCTAGACCGCTCTGCTTAGGAAGCTCCCTTCCCTTTGCTAAGAGACCTGAGCGCCATCTGCTGAGGAGGAGAATAAGGACAGCTAAAGGTTTCCCAAGGAGCGGCAGAGGCGGCCCTCTCAAGGGACAGGGAACCCATGTGACATGCAGTCTTCAAGTCCTTTGGCTTCTTTCAGAGCCCCAGGAAGGAACAGGAGTGTACACCCTGCGCTGGAATGTTCTCTGAGGGCGTTTCAGTGTGAATGGAATGCGGGGCTGGTGCCATTACACTTGGTTCTGTTTCCCTCTAGTGGCTGATCAACAGAGATTTCAGCTTCTAGGTATTATACAAATTCAGATAGCCTGAGATTGTATCTGAACTCAGGGACGGCGCTGGGTGGGGCAGCGCCAAGTCCGTCTCATTTCTCTCCTTGTTAACAAATATGGTCAGTGAGCCTGACCTCCATCCAGGACCCCAGGGCTTCTCACAGGCAAATACATTACTTCATCGACTGCTGAAATGCAACTTCCCCTGGGGGTTGAAACACAATTTTGAATAAAAATAATATTTTTGAGTTTTACTTTATGCTGGCATTGTTCTAAGTGCTTTTTGGGTAGTAGCTCATTTAATTCTCACAACAGCCCCATGATGTGGGCATCATTATCTCTCCTTTTACAACAACAACAAAAAAGACAAGCATTACTATTGGGCTCTTTATGTTTTGGATCCAAAGATGATATTGCTGGTTGTAATTCTCATGCCTGGTTTCAATCAATTAATCAGCAAATACATAGTGAATGGCTGGGCTTCTCACTAAGACCCTTCCTTCGTGCTTTCTAATAGGGACATCAGGCAAAGCATTGCCCCATGCACTGAATACCTTTTACTGAGTCCCTAGAGCACCAGGCACTGTGATGGTTAAGTTGGGCAGGGCTCTTTGGCTGTAAGTGAATGTTCTGCAGCTGTGAATCCTGGAGGCCCCTGGGCGTCTGCCTGGGAGCACTAGGAAATAAGTAGAAACAGAGAAGGAAGGCAGATGTGGTCATCCACATTAGGGCCTGGGTGTCCACACCGGCGCCAAGCCCTGTATGGAGACTGTTGGCTCCCTATAGCTAATGATGGTTTGGGTTCAACTGAGAGCCATGGGCAAGAATCACTGGGAGAGTGGGGGCTGCTGTCCCCAGACGCTCCTAAAGGCCATCCTCTCTGACACTGACTTCTGTGTTTGGCAGGTCCATCCTAACGGGTCTGTTGCCACCGACATCAGGGACTGTGCTCATTGGGGGAAAGGACATTGAAACCAGCCTGGATGCAGTCCGGCAGAGCCTTGGCATGTGTCCCCAGCACAACATCTTGTTCCACCAGTAAGCAGGACAGGAATTAAGACCCTCCCCAAGCCTTGTCCCCATCCTGGCCCCCAGCACACATATTCTCTGGAGCCCACCTCAGGGATGCCAGCTCTGGGGACAGCAGGCAATACTCTTGTTTGGTTTTCCCCATGTTCAAGGTCCTTTGTACTGCTTGCAATGAGAGGCGTCCCTTGGAACATGGCACTGTGCCTGTGGGGCTCAGAGGAGCTGAGATGTCCCCCTCGGAAGAATGATCTCCCTTCTCTCTGACAGGGTGGCCAGTCCTGGGGCCCTTGCTCAGCCCTGAACAATTCCCTCTCAGTGACCGAGAGAGAAGATCATTGTTCCTTTTCCCTTTTAAGCCAGGCACTAAAAACTAACTTTTTCAGGAGGATTTTCAGTTGCTTTCTCCCCCGCACCCCAAACTTTTATTTCTTATCTAAAAGGTTATATATAATCATTGAAGAAAGGAAAAATGGAACTATAAATTAAATGAAGAAATCAAAAGTTCACCTGTAATTTCACCATCCAGAGATAACCACTGTTAATACCTTGGTATATAATTTTCCTGTGCATGGATAGATATACATATATACTTTAAAATTAGAAAGGATGGTAAAACTACATACAATTTTGTAGCCTGCCATTTAAAAAAATATATGATTGCATTTTTAAACTAAGCTATCGTGAACATCTTTTCATGTCATTACACATTCTTCTATAAAAGACTTTTTTAATGTTTATAGACTATGCTGTTGCATAAATATACTATTTAAGCTGTCCCCCCCCCTTATTAGATACTTTAGCAGGGTCTCTTTTTTTGTTGTTTTTGTTTTATAAACAACACTGTGACGAACATCTTGACTACTAAATCTTTGTGCTTAGCTATTTCTGTAAGGTAAATTGCTGGAAGTGGAACTGCTGAGCCCGTTGCCTTTCTCCCTGCTCCATCCCCATAGTCTCACAGTGGCTGAACACATACTGTTCTACGCCCAGCTGAAAGGGAAGTCCTGGAACCAGGCCCAGCTGGAGATGGAAGCCATGTTGGAAGACACGGGGCTCTACCACAAGAGGAATGAAGAAGCCCAGGACCTATCAGGTGCCCTGTGTTAGAAACAGACAAGACTACAGATGGTGCATCCGTTGTTTCCCAAAGCACAGAACTGTGTGTGTGTGTGTTCTTAGGCTTATAACAGGAGGCCTCCTAAGAGTTGGAGCACTTCTTTAAAGTTATTCTAAGCATCTAAGAGCACCCCTCCCCCATCATTTCCCACGTGGAACACAGCAGCCTGGGCTATATTTGTTGTGATGTTTATGTGTTTGAACTACAAATGTGAGAACAGCCTTCAAAAATTCTCATCCTAAGAGGCAGGGGTTGCCTTTTCTGCATTTAAAGAGGCCTGTACACCACTAGGGTTTGAACGCTGTATAAACATATAAGGAGGCAGCATCAAACCACTGCCAAATTTAAGGTACCCCCCACTTATGTCGCCTGCCCTGGGCCCTTCTCATCCTGTTCTCACAGCCCCTGTGACACCCCACACCTTGTGCCTCTAGGTGGCATGCAGAGGAAGCTGTCTGTGGCCATTGCTTTTGTGGGAGATGCCAAAGTGGTCGTTTTGGATGAGCCCACCTCTGGGGTGGACCCCTATTCGAGACACTCAATCTGGGACCTGCTCCTGAAGTATCGCTCGGGTAATAGCCACTGCTCAGTGCCCTCGGCTCTCACTGAGACTTCATCTGTGGTCCCCACTTTCTCACACCTTGTATTTTGCAACTCAGGATAGTAACAACCATAACTATACTCAGATGGAGCTCTATGAGTGACGTAGGTGAATCTAAGCTCCAGTGCAAGCCTCCCGAGATTTTTACACACATATAAGCAGAGAGTTAGGGATAGAATAGCCTTCTTCCCCAATGTTCTAGAAAGCTCTCACAGCTTGCAACCCTTCTGTCTGGAAAAAAAGTGGGTATAGCTCCACATGAAATTCCCCTTTGACTAAGAGGACCCAAGTCACCTGCAAACATCCCAAGAAGCTCCATAGCTGTCAGATGACCATCCAGGACCCGGGGTGAGGGCGACATGCCCATATTCAGTGCTCAAGGAGACTGCTGCAGATAGAAAGATCTTCAAATGGGACAGTCCCTTCTGTATCCTGGCACCTTCCAAGCAGAGGGCGCAGATCCAGAGGAGACAGCAAGCAGAGCTGTGTGCCCATGAAAGTGACGGTGTGGTTCAACCCTGTGGTCAATTTGCCATCCTGGAATCCCCATTACCGTTTTCTTTTAATGACATTTCCAGCTAGTAGAAAAGAGTGTGTGTGTGCATGTGCATGCATGTGTGCGTGTGCGTGTGTGTGTGTGTTTGTGCGTGCGCGCTTTGCAAAGATTATAATGCAGTGCTTAATGACCCAGAGACTATACATATAGAACTCAGTAGACACTGACAGACAATAATGAATATGTCCCATATATGGCAGTTTATTTGAATAAGGTCCTGTGCCCGATGAAAAGATACTGTACGTGACAGTATCTTTCCCACTTGCAGGATGCTGTACAATGTTAGCTGTTGTCATTATTATTCCAGTACTCTGGACTTGGTTTCAGAGTACTTGCTTTTATTTAGTAACTCGCAGTTTTTGAACCCATGTAATGGGAGGTGGCTGTATGTCGTCTCCTGTGCAGCCTGGCCCAGGCCTGCCGGTGAGTCCCCTGCCCCCTGCCCTTGCAGGCAGGACCATCATCATGTCCACTCACCACATGGATGAGGCCGACCTCCTTGGGGACCGCATTGCCATCATTTCTCATGGAAGGCTCTACTGCTCGGGCACCCCGCTCTTCCTGAAGAACTGCTTTGGCACCGGCTTCTACTTAACCTTGGTGCGCAAGACGAAGAGCCTGCAGAGCCAGAGAGCAGGCTGTGAGGTGTG
Organism: Hipposideros armiger; assembly: GCF_001890085.2. NCBI lineage: Eukaryota > Metazoa > Chordata > Mammalia > Chiroptera > Hipposideridae > Hipposideros > Hipposideros armiger. The sequence goes on along the minus strand of NW_017731851.1, from coordinate 1,198,919 downwards.
TGTCTACCCAGGGAAAGGGCCTGTGCTGGGTGAGCAGGAATGCACAGTTTGGTACTGCCTTTCTGGGCATTTCTACCCAAATCAGGCTCCAGCCGGCAGCATGGACCTCTTTGTTTCTGGGGCCATCTGTAGATTTTGATAAAGTGACATTCTGAACCCTCCTACAGAGATGCTTTACCCCAAACGGAACAACTAGTTTTAAATAACCTGAGGTTATTGAACTCCAGAATCCTAAACTACGCATGTTGTATGCTGCAACCTAGAAGTGGATGTCTTATTCTGCAAGGTTACACTTTTTTAAGGAGAGTAGTTGTTTAAGCTTTCTTTTTCCATTCCAATATTTATGTTCCTTAATTAAACCCAAATTCCACAGGTAAATGAAAACTAAGAAAAGCCTTCCTTGAGAACTATAATCTAAAAGTAGTAAAGCCAAAACTACCAACCAGCAGAGACCTCGTCAGCCTATCAGGAGACCCAGGTTCAGGTCTGGGCCAAGTGGACAAACCATGTCCTCCTAGGCAAATGACTTCATTGGTTGTCATTGTTGGTGTTTTTGCAGACAGAAAATAAAATGGATAATCTCTGCTTCTACTTCTTAGGATTTGGTGAAGATACATAAGATAAAGTATTGTGAATGTGCCCTGGGCTCCTTGAGAACAGGCACTGCTCACATTCAAGATGTCACACTTATTATATTGTAACAGTTTGTACGCCTCTGGCTCCTGTAGTTTAAGGGTCTGGCTTCTTCTGGGTTTTCCTGTCCTGGGTAGATTTCCACAGCCCAGCATACATCCATGGGGAGGGTGGGGTAGAATGTCATGCACAGTCAGACCTACAGCTATCATATAAGTAATGACAAGCCAAAGGGATCCTTTGAGGTTCTGCTCCTCTCTGTGCCTGACTCACTCACTCTCCAGGATAAAATCAAATAGCCACACCTTCAAAATGCCCAGATGAAGTAATAGATTAAAACCGTGAAGAAAAATGTGTGGACCACCCTTGGTGGTGAGAAACAAGTAAGGCACGGTGGTGACAGCAGTTGATATCAGGGAGATGCTATCATTGAGGTGACTGGTGTCCATCTGTCGTAGGGGACCTGCAGCTGTGCGTCTAAGGGTTTCTCCATCAGGTGTCCAGCCCATGTAGATGAGATGACTCCAGAACAAGTCTTGGATGGTAAGGACTGGGGCAGGCCGTATTTTGGTTCTTGTCTGGCAATCATCTCTTGATATTGTTGGGTGTGCCTTCTGTTGTCAGGCATTTTAATGGGAACAAAGAGAGAACACTCTGTGTACTTCTCAAGTTCACGTCATGCATTTGCTTATCATTTTCTTTGAGTTTCTGTCTCCTCCTCCATTCCCAAAAGGAGTTTAAAAGTCATGGGCCTAAGACACTCTCTCTTTAATGAGGAATCTAGTCTTTGTCACTCTGTGCACTTGGCCATAATTAAGCCTCCATTCCCGGGGTCCTTCTGTCCTGGCACAGGCCACATTCCAGAGTGCCCCGAGAGATGGGCTTCTCCAGGTGCCAGGTGGAGCCACGGAGATGCACAGATCTCATAGCAAGCTTTTCCAGAGAGTCAGGTTGCGCTGTGTGGATGCCAAATCTGTGGAATATTGCACACCCCTGTTACACTCCTAACTTTCCCCTCAATATACCAATTTTCCAGCAATTCTCCCTTGGGTTACAGTGCATTATACCCCTGAAGAGGTGCCCCCGCCTCCAGGGCAATGCAGAAGAGGGGCTGTCACTGTAGAAGCACTGTGACCTCAGGGACCCAAAGTGCTCGCCAGAAACTCTTTCCATTCTCCATTAATGCCCACTTCCCATCCCTCCCCTGGGGTGTCTTTGCAAATGGAATACTACACATCCCATACTCCTAAATAGGAGTACCACTAAACCTGTGGACTGACCCAGGTTAATGAAGCGGGGAAAATATCTGCTTATCAAAGGAAAACAAAGTTTCCTAGTTAGCACAATTTTGTTTCCTAAATCTGAGGACTGTATAAACTAACATCGTGTGAAACAAGAAAACGAGACAATATTTGTGTACTGTGCTTTAAATTTGAGGAAAAATGCCCAGAGTCGTATCACAGGTACTCGCTTGCTCTCCTTTTGCACTGGCACAACCTGTGGTGTGCATGACACGTCCTTTTAGGACCACATTTCTGTGTCTTTTTTCCTAGCCTGCTTTGCTGTGGGTTTCTCCCTCTTTTCTGAGGTTCCTTCCCAGGAAAAATCTTGGTCAAGAAAGTGATCATTTCTTTTAAATGAATACTAATTACTGTGGTGTACCAAAATCAAGTTGGAAACAGAGCCTGCTGGCTGGGTGATTTTTTTTTTTAAATATTCCTTTATTTCTAAATAAAGGTTTGTTTTCTTTGAATAGAATAGGGATGCTGTGAATGGTGAGAAGCACAGTAAGTAGTTATGCCCCAAATCAGAGATCATTCTAATCCCCAGTTCACTCCTTGGAAGCCTTTCCCCTCATAGGCACCCATGTACCACACACTCACTCACAGACCTCCCTGCCAGACGCCGGCTGCCCTAAAGGCACTTCTGTGAAGGCTGACACACACATCTAAGACACAATTCCTGGGAATCCAGCAGCTTCAGGCTGGATTTCCTTCCTAAGAGAACAATGAACGTGACCCCTAGAGAGCTCTTAGGGCAGAACTGCTTCCTCACGCAAGGAGCCCTTCAGCCTCTGTGTGACATCATCTCTGAACTAAAGACAATTGTGTTCAGCTTGCAGGTTTGACATAAAACAAATCTTCCAGTCCAGCTAGGCAGAAGGATTGGGGCTCAAAGCCACAGAATCCCTCCACATGGGTCATGTCTTAAACAAAGAAAGAAAGAGAACCCACTTGGGTAATCCTGACCCATGGGGACTGCTTGTGGTAATACACACGAGAGCTGGGGTCAGAGCCCACCAAATCCCTTTACCTTTGACTTGCCTCTCAAGATAATGGGCTAGGGAACTGCCTCTTCAAATGCATGCTTTAAACTTTTTTTAATTAGATTTTTCATTTTAAAGTAACGCGTGCTTGTGCATGCAGCTCTGTTCTAACTGTATGAAACTATCGGGTCAATACTTGATACCAGACACTGCCCCATGCCCCATGCTGTGCACCCAGGCTCCATCCCCATGGTCCATTTCCACAGCTTCCTAATCCCCTTCTGCATTTCCTGCGAGATGGCCATTAATTTTTTTCTTTTGAGGAGGCAGGTGCAATCACAAGGGAACTGGCACAGTCCTCCAAAAAGTGATACCAGCCTGGGTGTGCGATTTAGGAAGGGGAGTTCTCACTCAGCTTAGTTACAAGTTCCAGTATGTACCTTGGGCAAGTCCCTTATACCTTTAGCCAGACCAGGAAAATGAAAGCAACTTGACTCAACCCTCAGGCTTGCGGTGTGACTACAAATGAGCAATAATAATGACGAGTGCTTTCTTACTTGAGATGATGTTCGTGCTAACAATAGCAGCTAGTACTCACCTGTGCGTCAAGCACAGCATTCTCGGTGTCTTACGTATATTAACTGACCCAGTCCTCACAGATAACAATGAAGTCAATGCCATTATTTTCTCCTTTTCACAGATGAAGAGATTAGGCTATGACCTGCCCAATGTTACCTAACTGGTAAGGGACAGAACATTCGATTGAACAAACTGGCACGGAGGCGTTACATGACCTCCCAAGGTTGCACAGCGAGTTAGTGGGGCACTTTTGTTCTATCTCCCTCTCTCTCTCCAGTGCCCATCACAGGGCCAACCAAGCTATAAAGAGACATTGTAGAGCCTCATTGTAGAGTCCTCCAAAAGAGTCACTGCTGAGGAACGAAATGCCCCTTCCTGAAATGGGAGGTGGAAGAAAGTAGGGGACCTGGGCAAACTCACAGTGTTCCAGGTTCTAGAAAACAGAGTTGACCTCAGTGCCTTCTCTTGTCCTAGGGGATGTGAATGAACTGATAGATGTGGTTTGCCACCACGTTCCAGAGGCAAAGCTGGTGGAATGCATTGGTCAAGAGCTGATCTTCCTTCTTCCGAATAAGAATTTCAAGCAGAGGGCATACGCCAGCCTCTTCAGAGAGCTGGAGGAGACACTGGCTGACCTGGGGCTCAGCAGTTTTGGAATTTCTGACACTCCCCTGGAAGAGGTAAGGCCGAGATCATAGCTGATTTCTTCCAGCTACCAGAAGAGGTGGTTCTTTGCAAAAGTCTCACACTAGAGGTAAGTTTTGTAAAGGCAAAAGGCCATAAGTCCCATCCAAGCATAACAACTATCTACATTTTTGGCTTACTTTCTCCTTCCTTTGTCCATATGTACACATGCTTTCTGTAGTTGTGGTGACCGTGTGCATACACTTTTGTATTTATAGAAGACTGTTCTCAGACAAAGAGTCACGGTGTGTTTTCTTCTTCTTATGAGGCAATACCCCCCAAAATTAAGCTTGGCTTAGGTTTTTCTGAGAGTGGGAATATCTAAACCAAATTCTTTCTTTTTTCCTTCTTGACAGATATTCCTGAAGGTCACAGAGGATTCTGGTTCAGGACCCCTGTTCACGGGTATGGTGCTGGAGTTTGTAGCTTATTCATTCCCTCGCCACACCCCTCCCCTAAACTCTATCTTGAAAAATCTAAGGAAAGACTCATGAAACAACAAAGCAGATAAACACTCCTCCATAGTATTTATCTAACCTCCAAATAACAGGCGTTGGCATTCTTGGTTCCTTTGAAGGACAAATGGAGTTAGGTCTGGGTGGGAACCCTGGATGAATCAGGCTGGTAGCTTCCCCATCCCTGAGCTTCTTATCCCCCCTTCCAGGTCTCTTGGTCCTGCCACGCCACCATCCTCACCTCCTCCTCTTATCTCCACCAGGCTTCTGGTTTACTCCTGTCTGCATGAGTGATAGCCTGCAGAGTCCTTCGAGATAATGGTGACAGTAAATACAACCCAGATGCCAGCTGGGTTCCCCTGACCACTTTGACATCAAGATAAAATTATTCTGAACCCTCCTACAGTGCCCATGGAAATTTGAAACTGCAAGGACCACAATTCCCGTGTATTCTGGGGGGTCTGTCTTCTATATATGGAAACCTCAGGGCCATCTAGCCCCTTCTGTGATTTCTACCAAAATCTCCAAAGCACACAGCATTCATGAGTGTGGTAAACTTTACTGTGGAGGGTGGGGGTGGGCAGATGAATGTGTAGGAGGAATTACCTGCCGCAACACAGGCCACTTCGGCTGGAGCAATAGGCACCCACCCACACTGATAAAATCCTCTGCCTGGCTCCCCTCTCCCCGTTTGTGTTCCTCTCTCCTGCATAGCTATGTGGCAGTTTTCCTTTGCTGCCTTGAGCTCCTGCCACTGGTTACCTCCCTCTACCCAACGTGTGGCATGTTATGGTGTTTTCCTATGCAAAAAGTATTTCTTCCCTGTGGCGTTTCTGGTGCCAGCTCTTTAAATAATACGGTTTTCATCTTGCTTCGTGATTCCAGCAGTTTATTCGTCAGCTATGCCTAGAGCTTCCGATGGTCAACTATCCCAGCCTAAATATGCTCCATGACCCACGTGGGTCATGTGGTAATCAGAAGAGGTGGCCACTCTGGCAGAGTGGGGAGCGAAGGGCAGTCCTCTGGAGGCTGTGGGAGCAGCTCACTACAGGGCCCCACGTTTTCTTCCCAGCTTTGCAGACACAAAAATTGAAATCTCTCGGCTCAGCCAAAGTCAAAGACTTGCATTAACCAAAACCAGAATGAAAATATGCTAATTTATATCAGAAGCTAGGCTGAGTTCCAGAGTCGGGCCCTTTATCTGCAGAAAACACTTCTTTTTAATAATTAGGCCCTCTGAGGAGAATGAATTACACATCAGAAGACTGGTCCGCCTGGGCATAGAATGGAATGTTTCAGAGAGTCAAGGGTAGTAGTGGGTAAGAATAAGGTTGACCAAACATTAAACCTGAGCTTCCTAATTTGCAGAGTAGCTTTGGGTAAATAGCCTCTTTGTATTTTGGTTTCCTCATCTGCAAAATGGGGGTAATAATATTATTGATCTTTTAGGGTTGTTGAGAGAAGTAAATGAGTTAATACCTGCCAAGTGTTAACACAGTATACAGTTTCTCATTGAGATTTAATCGCACCCTAATTTCAACATTTACAAATCATCCCTTACCTCAAACTTGTGTAGCCCTCTATACTTGAGAAAGCACTTAACATGCATTGTTTTGATTGTCACTATAATCTCATGAGGTGGGTAAGGCAGGGATTAGTCCTACCTGGGGGAAACTGAGTTGACACAGCTTGGATGACTTGCCTAAGTCGTACAGGCTTCTGAGTCGTGTTCCCTGGTTTTAGCCTTCAAATCTAGATGCCAAACTCTCACTGCCTCCCATTTTTCAGATGGCTAAATGAATTTTTTTTAACTGGCTCAGTTTTAAAGGGTGACATTTTCTGATCTAGTCTGCAAAGTGTGAAGGAACCTGTCCATTGAGGTCACATGTGGCATGGTACCAAGAGGGTCAGTGCCACTTCTGAAGGGGATGGCTCACAGCCAGTAACCACTAGAGGGCAGCAGAGTCAGGACAAACTGGGATTCTAATTGTGAACTTGGCTCTGGCTAGGGGAGAGGGCTCCAAGGCTGAATGGGGCATCAGGGATAGATATGAGGAGAGGCAGCAGGGGTCCAGAGGGAGGGCTGGCCATAGCAGACATCAAATCTGAGCCCAGATCAAGAGAAAATAGACTGGAGAACTAGGATTCTGGTACCACGTAGTCAGTGAGCCTGGAGTTGTTCTCTGCCCTCTGAGCAGCTAGTCCCGCTGCATTGCAGGTGCCTGAGAACACTAGCTGAAAGCATGACTGAGCTGCCTCTGTCCTGGGATACTTTAGAAGTGTTCAGAAAGCAGCTGGGACCCATTAGAGGTCCCCCAGGCTCTCCCTTTATGTCCAGCAACATGCGCTGTAAATGAATACTAAACAGTAATGATGAGCTATAGCTTCAGCATAACTGACCGCTTGCAATGGTTGGTAAAGCATGTTCACATGTGTTAGCTTATTTGAGCTTTGTAACAACCCTGTGAAATGTCCTCATTTTCATTTAGCAGATGAGTAAACTTAGATTCAGGCAGAATAAATCACTTAGCCAAATTTATCAAGTAAGAGTCACACCTAGTTCATTAGCCTTTCCACCAGTTCAAATAATACAAAGAAAGCTAAAATCACCCTTCCCACTTCATCCTCCACTGCTTACCCAGCCCTGCCCTGCAGTGTTAACCTCTGTCAACTGTTAGTAGGCAATCTTTCAGAGCTTGGCAGTTATATGTGTGTGTATAAAATCTCATGTTTCTTTGTATCTGATATATGTGCCCTCTAACATAAATATGATCTTATTACACATATCGTTCTGCAACTTCATTTTTTGAACTTAGTAATACGTTTTAAACCTCTGTCAATGCATTTATTAGACTTATCCTGTTCTCGTTAACTTCTATGGAGAATTTTTAAGTGATTTCAGGTGATTCTGTGTATACATGATTTACACTAAAAAAAAAAAAAAGAATTTTAAGAGGTTATTAACCTCCCTGGCCTGATAGTTTGTCACTGACTTCAATGGAGGGAAGACCAGTGCAGTAAGAAAAAAAAAATAGCCTATGGAGATTCAGACCTTGTGGGTGTTTTTCTAAATTATTAATTCACTCTCAGGCAGCACTCATAAGAAAAGAGAAAGCGTTGACCTGCGACACCCCCGTTTGGGTCTGAGCAAGGAGGCCACACAGCCTGCCCAGGGCCCCAGAGGCTGCTCTGTGGAGACAGCTCCTCCTGCTGAGGGCCAGCCTTCCTCAGAGCTCCACACGGGAGCACGGCTCATCACCCAGCATTTGCAGGCACTGCTGGCCAAGCGATTCCACCACTCTGCCCGCAGCCACAAGGACTTCCTGGCCCAGGTATTACTGAGGGTCTTTGGCTGGGCGCTGCGGCTCCTGGCCAGGGCCTGCCTGCCTCTCCTGGCCTCTCCTGGCCTCTCCGTCCCCTCCCAGGCTGTTCTGTGCACGTGGGCTCCAACACAGCAGTGAGCACCCTCTTTAAGTCCTCTCGGCTTTGTTTCCTCCTTGTCAGCCTTTACTTTGATGCTTGGCTCACGCGAAGCTTCTCTGAACGTATGCGACCTCACTTAGCAGAGAAAATAGAATAATAGTGAACATGTTAATATTGTTATTATTTTTACAGTGAAGGGTAAAGTCATGTTTTCATTCATTTTTGCAATGACCCGACATATCAAAGTCATTGTCCTCTTTTTTTCTTTTTATGTTTTTTTTATTTAGAAAAAGAAACTCTGGTTCACCTATGGCTAAACATTGGCCTACTTCAGTGTTCAGTGTTGGCCTACTTCAACCATTCTTCAATGGTTACTAGGACATTCTGTTTTCTCCTATACATCTTACTTTTGCGCATGCCTCCCATAATGTTCCCCCAGAAACCTCACCTTCTACCAGGGCCCAGTTATGAGCTTCAGGGTGTGTGTGTGTGTGTGTGTGTGTGTGTGTGTGTGTGTGTGTGTGTACGCGTGTGTGTTTTTCACAGACCACAGCCCATGTCACCATGTTTATTTTCCCACAGATTGTGCTTCCGGCCACTTTTGTGTTTTTGGCTCTGATGCTTTCCATCATCGTCCCTTCTTTTGGTGACTATCCTGCTTTGACCCTTCACCCCTGGATGTATGGGCAGCAATATACCTTCTTCAGGTGTGTAGACTCGTCCCCAGAGGTCACCATTTGCCTCCGTGAGTTGTGAGTCTCCTCGATCGCATGCTGCTTGGTGGGTCCCTGGCCTTCCGACTCCCTGGGACAGTCACCAATGTGGTTGGAATCCTCAGGCTGCCCTCAGAAAGGAAATTAAGGTAACTGCCACTTGGGAAAGGTAATCCCGGTGGACAAGCAGAACTGTCAGGAATAAGGAAAGAGAAAGTAAAGGTTGGGTGAGTGACTGAAGCACCATCTTTACGCGATCCAGATGGCATGTGCCATCAGATCACTAGGCATGTTTGGGTAGCCTACCCCCTCCGCAGGAGACCCATAACCACCCCAGCACAGCATTCTGTGCCCTGTGTACATGTCTGGCACATAGTCGCCACTCAGTAAAATGCTTGTTGAGTTGAATGTTGGCTGCTTTGTCCTTCTGTCCCAGTCATGTGTCCATTGAGTAAAGCCCCTCTCACATTGTCTAGCATGGACCAGCCGGACAGCTCGCAGCTCACAGCACTTGTAGACATCCTCCTGAACAAGCCAGGCTTTGGCAACCGCTGCCTAAAGGAAGAAGGGCTTCCGTAAGTCCCTGTGCGCCCCTGCCCTAATACCAACAGCTGCCCTGGGAGATCAGATGGTGGGGTCCTGGAGTAGCAGGGCTGGGAGAGGCCCTGTTTCATTCCTGCTCTGTATTACACAGATGCTTCCATCTCCCTGACCGGCACTCACCCAGCTTTGCCTTCAACACCTGCATACAAAGGTTTTTACTACCTCCCAAAAAGCCCCGTCATCACTGGACAGCTCTATGTTTCTATAATTCCCAATAACCAAAGTTCCATGCTAAGTTGACATATGCTCCCCACAACCTATTTGGAAGGAATCTGAACAGGGGAAGGAGGGAGATGAGAGATGTGCTGTTGGGTAATTGGACCTAGATGGCATTAATTACAAATATGGCCAACTTTCCACTATTGCTGTAAGTATAGAAAAGGGAGTTACAGAGAGCAGTTGAAATCCACCAAGAATCCTAAAAGTTCAATACAATTTTAATGCTTTTTTTCACCCAGCCTTCTTCAGAGCTATTGATAAGGACCAAAACAGACTAATTTCGCATTCCTCTTTTATTTCTTCTTTCAACAGCTAGAGCCACCAGAAGAGAAAAAAGAGATAAAACCACCCACAAAACTAGATAATTATTCCCCAGTCCCACACCTAGTCAGTTGAAAACAGTCCCTGATCTTGATGTTTCTTGAGCAGACACTAAGCTCTAAGAGCATAAGAAGAAAATGTGTGGGTGTGAGGACAAGGAGGAAAGGCTATGAAACAGGGGGCTGGGCACTATTTCTCATTTCTAGGGAGCTTTCTCAACTTTGGAGCTGATTGTGAAATATTGTCTTGTCTTCCATGAGGGAGTACCCCTGTGGTAACTCAACCCCCTGGGAGACCCCCTCTGTGTCCCCGAACGTCACCCACCTGTTCCAGAAGCAGAAATGGACGCCAGAACACCCCTCACCTTCCTGCAAGTGCAGCACCAGAGAGAAGCTCACCATGCTCCCCGAATGCCCCGAGGGCGCAGGTGGACTCCCACCCCCTCAGGTACTGTGACCTTCATAGGAAACCAGGAGCCCTGAATCTGCCTGCGACAGCAGGGTTTTGGGACAATATATTGTGCCTCCTGAGTGTCTAGCTAACTAACATTTCAAACTGACAGCTGAGTGAAGGACTAAATGAGGCTCCGGGTCCTCTCAGCGGGACTTCCCAAAAGACCTGTCCAGTCACTTGGAGGAAGTCACTAACCAAGAGCTTCCTTTCCACCAAGTACTTCCTATTCAATCTAGTAAGGAAATACCTTTAAGTGCTGAAAAAATTATACGTCAAACATGCTCATTATAGAAAAATTAGATAGAAAATATAGATAAGTCAGAAGAAAAAAAATCATCTTATCACTTAGAAACAACCACCAATAACATTTCGTTTTTATCCATTCGAACTGTATTATACTCAAAATGCTGTCTTGAAACCTGCTATTTTCACTTACTAGCGTATTATGGACATCTGTCCATGTCAAATATACATCTACATCATCATTTTTAATGCCTGCATACTATCCCACTGTTTGGGTTTACTTTAATTTATTTAACCAATCTCTCATTCTTAGACCTGTGGGTTTTCCATTTTCTCCATTTTAAACAATGTTGTAGTGTCCATTCAAATGCATATATATTTGCACACTTACTAACAACCTTAATTAAGAAGCTTGCCATGTGCTGTGTAACTGACATGCATACACACACACACATACACACACACACAAACACAGCCAACAACCTGTGTTTTGCGGAGACATCAACAGTCTTGGCTCTGAGTGACACCCTCTCTTGGGAGTTCTGAACTCCAGAATGTATCAGTGAGCCCGTTCCGGGGCTTTCAGAGACAGAAGGGGCCATAGAAGTCCCACTTTGTCTTGGGTTGATAATGGTCCTCCCAGCTGACTTGCACAGAGTGGGTTCTTGTGTGGTCATCTCTAATGATTTGCCAATGAATAAATGATTCCCAGAGAGGCAGTGTGACATAATGGCAAGAGCACAGGCTTTGGCATCAGAGGACCAGAGGTTGGTTACTTGGTCTCTCTGAGCCTTACTTTTAAATTGAGGATAACTATAATGCATTACATAGCATTATTATGAGACTTCAGTGAAATAATGTGGGTAAAGAAACTGTACTATTTAGAATTAGATTCAGCTCAATGACGACAGCCCTAAACTAACAGTGGATAAAATAAGGCACAGTTTGTTTCTCTCTCATGTAAAAGTTTATGGGGGTGGTCCGTGACGCTCTGTTTTGCTGTTCCTCCATAGTAAATAGGCCTCAACCTCACTGGCCAAGATGGCACAATCTACTTTCCAGGCAGCAGAGGAAGAAGGGATGAAGAAAGAGAGAGGGCATAGTGTACCAAAAATGCTATCTTTTAAGAAAGACTCCCAGAAGCTACCACACAGCACTTTCATTTATACATCATTAAGCAGAACTGAAAGACAAGAAAGACTGGGAACTGTAGTCTTTATTCAGGTGGCTTTGTACCCAACAAAACAGTCTATTATAGTGGTATATGGCAGAAGGGCAGAGCAGGTAACGGGGGACAACTCAGTTTTGCCATAGCATCAATGACAGTTGCTGGCCTGTAAATGATTCTGTGTTTATGAGCATCTTATCTTTCTCTTTTTTTTATACGCTAAAAGCATACACCTTTATATCTCTCAAGCAATATTATTGTCCCTTTGAATCATAATTCAGCCACTGCAGCATCACAGGGATCCCAAAAGAGAAACCCGGGGAGCTTGTCCCAATTCTCTGTACCCCAAGATGAAGCTTTACTTCTGGTGGGTTTGCTGAGGGCCCCTGTGGCTGTTTCTACCCTAATACATCCAACATCAGGGTGCAGAGGCTGTGACGATGCACACTGAGTTCTTGGCTAGGGCAGGGAGGGACGGCAAGAGGGGCAATGTGGAGCTTCCGTTTCCTCAGTGAATCCTAACTTCACGGCCACCCGTCTAGCTTATAGAAACTTATTTTCAGTGCTTAGACTTTGGTCCCTGGGGAAAAAAATTTAATAGGCCACTACAGCCAAAGTCCTGGAAAAAGGCAAAGCATTTCTCTGATTTTTCTTTCACTCCTGCTTTGCCTTACCATCATTTACACCTCTCTTGGGAGCGAAATTGAACATCACACATTTGTACAGGAGCTGCTTCCCCTCTCTCTCAATCTCTCTCTCTCCTTCTCTCTCTCTGTGTCACACACACAAACACACACACACACACACACATATTTACACCCACTCACTCAGACACATTTTGCCTTTCAGCCTGGAATTAAGCCAGAGAGTATGAGCTTGGTTCAGAGGGAGTAGGTTGTCCTCATCTGGAAAACAGGGTGGGGATGCAGTTTTCTCTGGGGTCCTCTCCTGTCCTAGCATTGTATGATTGGTGGAGGGCCCTGAGGCGGAAGTGCTCCCTCCCTGACTTCTGGAATACATGGGGTTAAAGTTATAGTAGTATTTTATTTAACAGAATTTTTAGAAAACAATTTATCATAAACTTCCCAGGCACCAGCCATTGTTCCAGCCTAGATTCCACCAGAGGAGCTTG
>NW_017731851.1:1181672-1183882 GCF_001890085.2 Hipposideros armiger | reverse complement strand
GGGATATTAACTGGGGACAAGAGATCATTTATTCTCATGATTTCTCAACAATCAGGGCACTAGAATTTTTTTTCTTTTTCCTAATGTGAGGGTCTTAGCCAACAGAAAAAGCAATTGAGATATAGAAAAGTACAATGCAACTGAAGATTAATTTTGTTTTTATTTTTTGTTTTGTTTAGGCCAAGTAGTCTTAAAGTTTAACTCATGTACTGTTAAAAATAAAATAAGAAAGTCTAGAATTTATCCAATAGTGCAGCCTCATATTTTAACTGGTTAAGAGAGAAAAAGTTTGGAGGAAGGCAGAAAAGTAAAGGGAAAAAGGTAGAGGAAAACAAAAACAGAAAAAAAAAAAAGGAGGAAAAGTAAGAAGCAAAAGGGAGAAAGGAAAAAAATTGGACCAAGCTAGGAGAGAGGCAGTCAGATACTGCCTGAGTGAGCCCACAGCTTGGCCAAGTTAACTGCACCTGTGACACTCTAACTGCAACTTATCACCTGTTTCACTGTCCTTTAATATGCCAGTGAACTCTTCTAGAAGTGTCTACTTCTCTTAGGTCTGCAGCTGTTCTTACCAAGCCCCAGCCAGGGATGGACTGGTTTCAGCAGCCCCTGTCAGAGCAAGCGGCTATGAGAGAGTATCACAGGGGACCTTGATCCAGGCCTCGTGTGCTCTGGGGCTTTAAAATTTTTTTTAAATACTATCTAATTTTAGTAGTATTTCCAGTTGCTTCCCCTCTCAGAGCCATGCCCAAGGAATAATTGAACTCAATTAACTAGAACAGGGGTCGGCAAACTTTTGAGACAGAAGAGCCAATCCTGTCACTCACAACAATTTAAAAATTATTTGAGAGCCATAAAACACATGAAATCACCATTATGTGAATAATATCCTTTAAAAATTTTATAAATGAAACTATGATAGTATTATTTTCATTTTCAATTTTACTTCTGAGCCACATGTATGTACCCAAAGAGCCATATGTGGCTCACGAGCTGCAGTTTGCCACCCCCTGAACTAGAACGCACTGCAGATGGTGAAAGCAACTGCCAAGGAGGCAGCATTAAGCCAGCAGGTAGCAAAATGAAGAATGCCATCAAGCACAAAAATAAAAGCAGAGTGCATAGAATTTATTCAATAATGCGATAAATAACAACCATCCCAAACTTTGTTCTCAGCAGCAAATTTGCAATATGGAATTTTGGATTTTGTGCTTGGTGATGATAGTTTGTGGGCTTAAACTATGAGATCTAAAGTTGGCATCTTCTCATCTTATATCTTGTAATTTTACCCCTGGTTACCTGGAAGTGAGTCTGAACTTTGGGCTGGGAGTAAGACAAAACTGCCCCCAAGTGTGCAGGTGATTATTAGAGCCTCCTTTGTGCAGGTGGAAGAGGAGAGGGCGACAGTCTTCACTCCACACTGGTATAGTAGTGTCATATTGTCTGGTTCCAGGTGGTCTGACAAATGATCTGACAGCAGGACCACAAAGAAGGCCCAGCATGTGGGGTGTGACTTGGAGCATCAGCAGTGAAAAACGTTGGGTTTTCTTCTGCATGTGTATTCAGGCTTGGCTCCTGGGCTGGGGAGGTTTCCATATTGCTGAGCTATGAGGAAATGCAAAAATGCCCCAGAAGACTAAGATGCTCCCGTGAGTGTTTGGGAAGGAAAGTTAACACCACTGCCATCCTTGTGATATTCATTGTGTGATTTGTTTTCGCTTCCAGCTTAAAGAGCAAATTCTGGGTCAACGAACAGAGGTAAGAAACTACTTGTATCGGAAGTTAACATCTCAAATTGATCTATTTAAAATGCTTGCACATTAAAAAGCCACACCTCAAAGCCCTGCAGCTGGAATGTTCTGTATGTGCTCAGGAATCACAAGACACATCCTGAAGGATATGTGGCTGGGGACACCCTGAACCCAGAAGGTGCTCCATGCTAGATCCCCTTGGAGTACATAGATGGGAAGTGGTATTCCTTGAAGACGTGTTCCAGAGCATTCTCACTCAAGGAAGGTTCCAAAAGCTTGGAGCGTGTAATAGTTTACTCTGCTAACGAAAGGACACATGACCTAGGCCCTGGCACTCCGTGGCCCATTCCTTTTAAGCCTTAGGGGGACTGGCCCAGCCCCAGAGACTCATCCCGTTCCTGAGGCATCCTGGAGACTCAAGTGGTTCCAGAGGTTTGGAGAATCCTCCAGGGATATTCTAGA
>NW_017731851.1:1134416-1180997 GCF_001890085.2 Hipposideros armiger | reverse complement strand
GCAAATTAATTTTGTTTTGTAGAGCAGTTTGGCTTTTATCCTACCATTGAAGGATTTTAAGCCAGAGAGTGACACGCCCAGATCCGTGTTTGAGCACCATCACTTGAGACTTCCAGAGATGTATGGAACATGGGTTTGAGTGGGACAGACCCAAGGCTAGACTAGGATCCCAGTTAAGGAGCTAGAGCTTGGGTCAAGGCAGGATATGGTGAGGGGCTGCCTGAGGAAGGGGCGGAACTGAGAGGCACTGAGAGATAAGGCTGGTCCTCATTAGATTAAGGTGAGTCCAGCGCTGCCAGAAGTACCTGTAAAGTACAGACGTGGCACAGGAAAGGAGTCATTGTTGGGATGTGGGGAGGTTAGGGAAGACTTCAAAGAGGAGGTGACATATGACAGATGAGCCGGAGTTGGCCTGATGCTCAAGAAAGGGGAAGGCACCCCCAGGAAGCTAGCAGCCCTGCAGAGGCCATCCAGGCCATTGGAGCTCTGGGAGTAACTGGGCATGGCCAGAATATACCACTCAAGGAAAGGCATGAGGAGGGGTTGGAGAAATAAGCAGAGACCAAGCTCAGAAGGGATCAGGATTTCATCTGGAGGCAATGAGGAAGCATTAAAAGCTGGTTTGTAAAGTGGAGACATGTCGCTCGCCAGTCCAGACAATTCGCCCAAAAGCACACATTTCCCTACAGAAACCGAGAGAGCTGCTGGCAAGCATGAAGCAGCACAGACAGCGTGGTTCATGGCATTTATCTGAGGACCTCTTGTTCCCTTGTCAGGTATGGAGGAGTTTCCATCGGAGGAAAGCTGCCAGTTCTCCCCATCACTGGGAAAGCACTTGTTGGATTTTTAAGCGACCTTGGCCAAATAATGAATGTGAGCGGGGTATGTAAACAGACTGGAGATTTGGATAGGACTTTGAATGTGCCATGAAACAGAAATGATCATGAGTGCTAAGGTGGGGAGGAGAGGGGAGAAAAGCCCTCTCATTTGTTCATTATGGTTTTCTAGGGCCCTATCACCAGAGCGGCCTCTAAAGAAATGTCTGCTTTCCTTAAACACCTAGAAACTGAAGACAACGTTAAGGTACTCGTCCTGCGTCACCTGCCCTAGAGCTAAAAATTCATGTGAGCTGATTACTTTATTTTTATTTTCCCAGCTTCATTAAATTCCAGCCCTTCTCCTGTTGAAATCTAGCATGGAATGTCTTCCAGCTGCCAAACCCTTCCTCCCCCTCACATTCTTTTTCCTGCAGTTTGTTTTTCTTTAAACAGCTATTGTTAGCACAGCGCCCCTGGTGTCCTGTCCAGTCCAGCCTAACAAAGCCCGTCTCCGCCCGCTAGGTGTGGTTTAATAACAAGGGCTGGCACGCCATGGTCAGCTTTCTCAACGTGGCCCACAACGCCATCTTACGGGCCAGCCTGCACCAGGACAGGAACCCGGAGGAGTACGGCATCACGGCCATCAGCCAGCCCCTGAACCTAACCAAGGAGCAGCTCTCAGAGATTATAGTGTAAGCTGCCACGGCCTCCAGCCTCATGGCTCTCTTCTTAGCCTCTCTTCCCTTTGGATACTCTCAGAGGGTTTTCCCTAATGTGAACTGCTGGGCTGGATGGCAAGGTTGTCAATCAGGCAAATGTGAATGTTAAGACTTCCAACACCGCGTATACCAAACTGCTTGGCCATTCTTTCTCCTCGTATTTATTAGGAAAGTAAGCATGTATTTGGTTCCGTTCCCTTTTGGCTCTTGATAAGAACTTGCTCCTGGAGCGTACACAAATACTCTCCTTTCCAGTATGCAAAATGACTGCCAGGAACTGGGAAAGTTCAGTAAATCTTTCATCTCCCCAGCAGTAATTATCTCAGATTCTGGTAGTTTCCCTCAGATGGTCAGGCTTCGGAGATGTCGACGGATCCTTGCCTTCCTCCATCTTAGGCTCTTCCGGCGCAGCTTCAGGCAATAAAAACATTTATCTTGTGCAATTTGTAGTATGTTTGGTGGGAATGTCTGAGTTAGTACACATTTCTGGTAGGCAGTAGGGTCCTCATTTTCCTATCCCCATATACTCTGAGTGCCCTCAACACTGGGCCCTGAACATGCCAAGTGTCATCGGCTAGAAATTGGGCCCTAGCCCCTTGGGGCTTACCTCTCACAGCCTCTGGGGCCCTCAACTAAAGAAGGGACATAGCCTGTCCTGTGTTTATTCTCACTCAGCCCAGGTTTCTGTACCTTCTGCCAAGTCTTTTTAATCTGAAATATGAAATAGGACTCTTTTGTGATTGTAAAATAGTATATGTTCATTAAATAAAGTTTAGAGAATAGAGTTTTAAGAACTTAGTATCTATAACCCTACACAGTTTAAGGTATTTGTTCTAAACATTTTTGTGCATTTCCCTTTCTGTCGTTTGTTTTACTCTTACTACGTGTGTGGGTCCTGCTGTCTCTATTATAGTTTTATCAGGACAGTGATTAGCACATGTGGTACCTCTGTGGGAATTAGTAAAAGGTGCTTCTTTCACTAGGTTGGCACTGTCCCACGCGAGGTTTGTGACTTATATGTGAAGCTCAGGTTGGATTTCAGTCCACACTTGCCCCCTTTAGCCGGGTGCCTTCCACTTGATTCAGGAAAGGGGGAATAGAGCCAAGTCCTGTATAATTGGCCTGTTCTCTTCTCACTTAAACTTATATTATAAGTATTTCCCCATGTTATGATGTATTTCCTGAAAATATATTTTAACAGGATAATTTACTTCTTTTAACAAAAGAAATACATTTTATAGACCATATGACCGTTGGCATATAAAATTCAAGAGCATCTATAGACAAATTATTAGAGCTGATATGAACATTGCAGTATATGAGATTAATACAAAAATCCAGTTCTATATACCATCAACAGATAATTTGAAAATGTAATAAAGTTTATTGAGACTTTCATATTAACATGGGACCATATGCAACATGAACGTTAATGTTCATATTTAATATTAACATGGAACAGGAAACCCAAAAATATCCACTTAACCTGAACATAGTTTAAAACAATTGAATGAAATGACAAACATCAGGCTAGGGAAGGGGATTTTAAAAGCTGTTACCTGGGGTTAGGTGAGGCCTCCCCAGCGCCTGACTTTGTTCTCCTGCGTCTGCTTCTCCTTCTTCATATCTCTCTCTCTCTCTCTCTCTCTCTCTCTCTCTCTCTCTCTCTCTCTCTCTCTGTCTCTCTTTCCTCCCCACCACTACTCCCCCCACCCTGCTGCAGGCTGACCACTTCGGTGGATGCTGTGGTTGCCATCTGCGTGATTTTCGCCATGTCTTTTGTCCCAGCCAGCTTTGTCCTTTATTTGATCCAGGAGAGAGTGAACAAAGCCAAGCACCTCCAGTTTGTCAGCGGAGTGAGCCCCACGGCCTACTGGCTGACCAACTTCATCTGGGACATTGTAAGTGTCAGGTCATGGCACCTCCCTTGCCTCCATGGACCCAAGAGGGGTGGGTGCTGTGTCTGCTCTGACTGAGGGGACCCAGCAGGATGGGGCTCTCACACTGCCAGGGCTGCTGGAAGGTGCTGTGTCAAGGGCCTTGTGTATCTGTCTCTTGACATCTTCTTAGAAAGGTGCAGAACTAGGAGCCTCGAGCTGGGGAAGGATATGGGGCTTAGCTTAACAACTGCTGTGTGGGGGCTCTGCGTGCCCTGCCCCAAAGGGCCTTCTGACCCACCAAATAATCACTGCATTGTAGGTGTGAGGCTGGCCTTCCTGGGAGGTAATACAAGCCATCCTTCAGCTCACATGCTCTTCTTAAATCCTGCCCCACCCCCAAAGGGGTAAGGATGGAACTTCCCCTGTGGCAGAGATACCTGATACATATGGGACACCCAGTTACATTTGAATTTCATATAAACAATGAGTAATTTGTAGTGTATGTTCCACTCAAGTTTCATCAACTGCCCAAAAATGTCTTCTTTTGTAGAAAAGGGTCTAGCTCAGGATCATGCATTGGATTTAGTTGTCCTGTCTCTTCAGTCTCCTTCCGCCCGATATGGTTCCTCAGTCTTTCCTTGACACTCATGACCTTGACATTTTTGAAAAATCACAGGTCAGTTATTTTGCAGAATGTCCTTCAGTTTGGATATTCCCCATGCTTTCTCATGATTAGATTCAGGTTACGGCCACAGAATCACAAAGCGGTGCTCTGTTCTCACTGCATCCTATCATGTAGATTCTGCTCTTAATTTGTCCTCTTACTGATGGTGGTCCCTTTGGTCACTTGATGAAGATGGTGTCAGCCTAGTTTCTCCACTGTAAAGTTACTCTCCTCTTTATAATTTATAAGAATTTGAGGAAGAGATACTTTGAAGCTATGCAAATGTCCTGTTGTCACACTTCCCATTTATTCACTTACTTATTTATATCTATATGGAATCATGTTTCCTGTGTTAGTCAATGAATTACAATCTGATACCACTATTATTTATCCTGATACTCTAATTATCCCCAGTTTGTGAGAGCACCTTCAAGCTGGCGTCTGTCTCCTCTTAACTTGTGTCCCCATCTTCCTTGAGCACCTCCAAACTCTCTGCCACAGCAAGAAATTCTGGGTTCATCCTCTACGTCCCCCGAGCCCTATGTGAAATCTACCATTCCCTCCAAAGAGCCCTGGTTCCTTTCAGTGGAAAATGGCTCTCAAAACCAAGATCTGGGTACTAGATATGTTCATTCCCACTGGGGTCTCAATGGTCCCAAGCCTTCTCATTGGAGACAATAGGGGAGATACATATGTATATACGTAGATAAACACACACTTATATCTATATTTCTATATTTATCTATATACCAAACATTATGAGCTCACTCAAACCTCTAGTTCCAAGCCAATGCCACAGGTTCATTCTGACTTTCTGTCTTTCCATATTTGTAACTCCCTTCTCCAAGAATGAGAAGCTGGCTCCTATCACCCCTGGCTTCTGTGATTTACGTATCTGAACAATACACCTGTATGTAAGAAGTCCCCCATCTTCTGATACCATCTCCTCCCCCATGTGGACACCCTTCTCTCCCTGCTCCAGCTGCCCCCCACATAGAGGTCCTCCTCCTGCTCTGGCTCTGGTACCCACCAGATCAACACCCTCCTCACCCATGCGGGCTCCAACACTCCACCAGCCCGCCCTCTGCAGACACCCTCCTCACCCTTCTCAGGTCCTCACCCTGCTCAGGACCACTGTGACTCTTCCCCTAACCCCATCTTTCCCTGTCTGTCCTAATGGCTTTAGGACGGAATTGTGTAGGAAGAAAAGAGTAGAAAAAAAGCAATAAAAGGGTATCATCTGTTTGAGCTTCATGAGGCCAAGAACTATATCTTAAGTTTTTCTGAATTCTGAAGACATGCTTAGAAAACAGAATCAATGGGACTTTGTGACCAATTAGAAAGAGAATGAGACATGAAGTAGAATTTTATAATTCATTCTTTTAAAAGATACAGACTGAAGGTCCCCTGTGCAGGGAGATGGGGTAGGAGGACTAGGGACAACTTAGCATGTGTTTACTAAGCAATAATTGTTTAGACAAATAGAATCAGAGTCCCAGACAGTATGTGCTGGAGGAGCCAGATCTAGGCTTCGTCTGACAGAATAGAGGTCTACTTTACCAGAGAGGTAAAGTGCCTTGTTGTCCTCTCCTGTCTTCAAGATGAATTATGCTGTGAGTGCTACACTGGTGGTGGGCATCTTCGTGGGGTTTCAGAAGAAAGCCTACACTTCTCCAAACAGTCTTCCTGCCTTTGTTGCACTGCTCATGCTGTATGGGTGAGTGGTTGGAGCCATGAGGTAATGCCACCAAAAGGGAAGCCAAGGGAGGGGTGTGTCTTTCTGACAGAAAACCAGGGTTGCTGGTGGCAAGGTTAGCTTCCAGCCCCTGACAGGGTGTGTGGCTGCTGACCAGGAATCTGTCTGGCTTCTGTTTCTGACTCCACCTGTGGAGGTATTCCTGAGGCCCGGTCGACTCAAGGACAGTGGAGACACCGTCCATGTTCTGTATCTTCTTCCACTCAGACTATGATCTAACTGATGCCTGGGAACCTGTCACTCCCCAGTTCCTCACCCAGCTATAATTCTGAAGTGACCAAGCTATCCATTTCAGGGTCTCCATCTGTACTGACCAAGAGTTATTTGCACACAGTAGAAGATTCCAGCTGAAAAGCTGTTCCTGAGTCAGGGCCAGGGGATGTCACAGAGATTAATGTAGTAGAATTATAGAGCGAAGCATGCAGCTTTGTGTCCAAGCCTAGAAATTACTACCTGTGTAACTGTGGACAAGTAATTCATATCATCTGAGCCTTAGCTTCCTCATCTGTAAAATGGAAATAATGATACCTGGCCCATCCTACATGGGCCAGTAGAGTATTACCAGAGCAGTGGTCTCCTTTGATCACTCTTGAAAATAGAGACATCAGGAACCAGCATGACTGTGACAGTGAACTGTGAAGATGAGCCTGTTGGGATCTCAGCTCAGCATTGCTGATCCAGCCTAGAGTGAAAGGCACTGCAGGGCCGAGAATGCTCCTATGCATTGTACAAGGCTTTATAATTTACAACGTACATCCGCAGCTCCTCACAAAACCCCCATGAGGTGGCCAGGGAAGGCATCCATTCAAAGATGAGGAACCAAGAGCAAGGGGTGGAGTATCTCTTTGTTTCCCCTGGGACTCTCACCGGTTTAAACATGTCACCTCATGTGTGAAGGGAATGTGTTATATCTAGGGGTACAGCAGATGGAATTGAAATTGGCACTCCACCCCCCTAAGTTGTGTCATTTCACACAGATGGGCGGTCATTCCCATGATGTACCCAGCATCCTTCCTGTTTGATGTCCCCAGCACAGCCTATGTGGCCCTGTCTTGTGCTAATCTGTTCATTGGCATCAACAGCAGTGCCATCACCTTCATCTTGGGATTATTTGAGAATAACCAGGTAAGCATGACTTCCTTGGCTTTCTTGTTTGATTACTCAGGTAGTAGAGAGTATGTGATGGCCAAGCAGAGCCATGGGCAAGCACAGTGTCTGGACAAGCTTAGTGCAGAAATGGATGTTGCTCCCTCCCTTTCTCCCTCCTTCCTTCGTTCCTCCCTTCCTTCCTTCCTTCCTTCCTTCCTTCCTTCCTTCCTTCCTTCCTTCCTTCCTTCCTTCCTTCCTTCNCCTTCCTTCCTTCCTTCCTTCCTTCCTTCCTTCCTTCCTTCCTTCCTTCCTTCTTTCCTTCCTTCCTTCCTTCCTTTCCAGCTCCTTGTTCATGTGTGTGCTCTGAGTATCATGGTTTTCTGAGTTCATTCTGCAAGCTGCAAATGACATTTCATGACCCTAAGCTTTTATATTTTCTTACTCCTTCAGGAAGGTTTCCTTGGGGACTTTGGGTGATAGGTTTTCTACACATACACATAGGTAATGCATTCATGAGATTTCAACATTTCAAAGGAACAAACAGGCATACAATGAAAAGTCTCTTTTCTATCCCTATTTCTCAATAGCCTAGTTCCTTTCTCCAGAGGCAACCTCTCATTTGAGTTTCTTTGTGTTCTAAAGACGTATAAGCAAATTACACACACACACACACACACACACACACACACACACACATATTCTTTCATCTATGCAAATTGTAAGAGAGTAATACATACTATTCTACATGGGAATTGATCCTGAGGACAGGATTAGAAATGTATTGTTCTGAAGGACTCATTTTTATGAGCTAGAGTGTCCAGTTGCCCCATTCACAGTCTTCCCTTTGTCCAGAAAGACCTACCCAGACTGAATCCTACATACAGTGACAGTGGCTACAGGGCTGTCTGCTCCACACTCCTGCTCCTAGTCCACTGTGTCTGAGCTCTGGCCATGGCTGTCCTGGAAACATTCCTAAGGACTGGCGGTCTCGCCCACGTGCCTGTGTACCCAGTGCCCTCTCTAGCCTTCCTCTCACTCATTAGATCTTCACAGTTCAGAGGGTAGTGCATCTTCACTGCTGTCCTCCGGCCCCTCCCTCCACTCCTACTTCTGGGCCCTGCTGGGAATACCCAAGGCAAATCTACTGACTACCCAGTCCCATAGCCTCCTGAGAGTGACTCTTTCCCAGACCTTGTCAGGCTTTCTGTGGCCACTAAGCAAGAAACCAAACCCCATCTATCCCATGACTGATAAAACAAATATACCATTGTTACAGTCAGACCCCAGAAGGATGAGAACACTGACCGCCACCCCTCCCCCCTGATAGCCAGAGCACCCTGATGGACTGAAAATGCTGCATTTTAGAGCTGTTTTTGTCACGAGCTCACAGCCCGCTAAATCTTAAGAGAATGTGTTCCTTCAGAACAATGAAAAGTAAGCTTAAAGCAACTCAAAACATTCTGCCTCCTGTGGGCTACACTCGCTTAGCCAACATTTACTGAGTGCACCTCCTTCCCCTGAATAAAAGCTGGTTGCTTTCTCATAAATTATCAGACAGATGCTGCAGAAATACCCAGAATCCCACAGGAGGCTCCCCAGGTCCCAGTAGCTGTTGTCCCTACTCAGTCAAGAGGTATCACCGGTGAGAACACCACGTGATGGATGTGACTATAAAAACAAGTGTGACCCACTCGTCCTGCTTTTCAGGATCTCCCATTCCAGTCTGGAAATGACCTGCACATCAAGTTGGGAACTGATATAAACCACAGTACATGACATTCCTTATGACAGAACATCAAAGGAGCAAGACAGATAAGAAACACTACAGATCAGAGTGGGCCCAAAGAGCTGGGCTGCAGGAGTCAGGAGAACCTTGATGGAGGAAACTCCGTTTGAGCTTGGCCCGGAATAAGCAGCATTTCATTAACCCATTTAATAAATAATGAAGTTCCTACTATGAGCCGATCATTGTACAATTTAAGAAGGACACCAAAATGAGTAGGACGAGTCCTTGTCCTCCAGGGACCACTGTTTAGTGGAGAAAGTAAGCAAGTTAAAAAATAATTAGGGCCGGCTGAGTGGCTCAGTTGGTTAAGAGCTCGCTCAAGAGTTTGAGCTCTGAGCAACAGCAGTTCGATGCCTGGCCCGAGCTGAGCTGCCAACAGGCGGCAGAATGGCTCAGCTAAAAAAAAAATAAAAAATAAAATAAAAAAATAAAAATAAAAATAATAATAATAATAATTAACCCTGGCAATCTAGAAAGAATTATAAGAGGGGAATGGGTATTTTACCCTGGGAATCTGGAAAGGCTTATGAGTAAAGGGGTTATTGAAGCCAGTTTTCTAAAGAATGGTGGGAATCTGCCAGAAGGGGAAGGGGCATTTATTCCTGCTATGGTTAACAGAGGCGCAAGTGCAAAGGCCCAGAGGCAAAAGAGCAGAGTGCCTTCTGGAAGGGGGGGTAGAGGGAGGGCACCATGGGGAGGGGTCATCAGAGAGAGATGAGGTCGTATGAGCAAAGGTGTGGAGGCTGGAGAGGAGGGAGGTTGTATGGTGGGGATGGGCCAGATAAGTGGACAGCAGTGGCCGCTTCAGCCTCACCCTGTTGGTGTCCCCTCTGCCTTCTTGAGGGAGGCTTGGGCCGACACCCTGAGGCTAAAGCAGCAAGTATAGTCTGAACACCTGAAAAAAAGTCCCCCCCAACTCAACATGGACACCAGAGCATCTCCGCCCTCTTTTCTGCTGGTGACAGCTGCACACAGCTGTAGTTGTCCTGCGGGGGCTGAGAAGCAGAGCTGATAGATGCTCAGGGCCCCTCTTTTCTTTGGTATAAGGTGGGCTAAGATAGAGCAGATGAAAGAGCCTCAGTCCGCAGTGACGGCTCACGGTTATACGAAAGGAAAGAGAACCTGGGCCACTTTCCCACAGCTGCTCTAACGAATGCCTTGGAGGGCTCCTGTGTAAATGTCAAACTGAGTCTACAGTGAGAGTTCCCCAAGGGGCTGCCTGGCTAGAGGCACCTCTTTCCCTGTCTGCTTGACAAACCCCTCCTCTGGCTGGTCTGGCTGCCAGGCCCCCTCTGTCTGCAGGCCTTCTCTTACGCCTGCCCAGCGAGGGCCTCCAGACTCCACCCTGCGTAGAAGGGGGCAGGCGGGCTTGGCCCCCATTTGTGACTGTACTGCTCTTTTCTATGTTTCAGACGCTGCTCAGATTCAATGCCATGCTGAGGAAGCTGCTCATCATCTTCCCCCATTTCTGCCTGGGCCGGGGCCTCATTGACCTGGCGCTGAGCCAAGCTGTGACAGACGTCTATGCCCGGTTTGGTGGGTGGCAGTCAAGGCCCATGGAGAGTGGCCCTGGATCCTCTGAGGCTGGGGCGGCTGCCTTTGGAGTTCCTGTGCCACAGCTGTAGCCTGGCTGGGGCGGGAGGAGGGGGGCCTCCAGATTGGTCTGGGCTGTCCTGCGGTCTAGAAGGGACCAAGATGCCTCTGTTTCTGTGGCTGAGGAGCCACCGGAGGGGTCAAGGGCAGGTTTTACTCTTCTCTCCTTTGACTTGAGGAGCCAAGATGAGACTTGGATTTGACTCTTGCTTAATCCCTGGCCTCACCCCTGGTCTAGCTGGGACGAGTGCTGTAGCTAGGTCTTTATGGGGCAGCTGAGGCAGCCAAGTGGACTTAATTCCTGTTGCTTTCTGGTGGCCTCCATCCCCAGGTGAGGATCATGCTTCAAATCCATTCCAATGGGACCTGATTGGGAAGAACCTGGTTGCCATGGCAGCAGAAGGGGTGGTGTACTTCCTCCTGACCCTCCTCATCCAACACCACCGGTTCTTCCTCACCCGATGGTACGTCCAGGCCACTGTCCTGAGGGACCAAAGTCCGGGGACTTGGCTTCACACCCATGTGGTCATCTTTATCCTCAGGAGCCCCCCACCATGATGGTTTTTACATTCTCAAACCTGGCTTGCTCTGAGTAATACAAGAAGAGACACATTAAATAGGCACAAAAGAATTTGTGAAGAATGTAAGCCTTAAAGTACTTAAAATACAGTGTTATTAGTTTCAATCGCTAATATTTAATCCCTCTCATTTAATCAACAGATACTCATTTTAAATTGAATGATAGCATTGCAAATGATAATGGTTAAGGAGTATCCAAAGTACTAGGAAATAGCTGTACACATTCATGAGCAGATAGACAAAGCAGACCCCATTGCTAATTAGAGATTTGACAGTTGTGACAGGGCAGGGGAAGAGGAATATGGGGGTGACAGGAGATGAGTGCAGCCAGGAGCAGTGTGGAGGCGGGGAGCAGTGATGGTGCCCCTAGGCGAGTGGTGAGGTGGCTGCTCTCCATAACCCAGCCCAGCAGCACCGTTCTTCCCCAGGCCCTGCCTCGTTCTGACGTGGGCGCTCAGGTTTCCAGAAAGCAGTCGCTCTGCAACCCAGGCTAAACTTCACTGGGCCCAGGCCAGGGGACTGCATCGCGAACCACAGGGCCCTCAGAACAAGCTTTCCTGGGCAGTGTTTTGCTTCTTATCTTTTCATCCTCTCAGGCTGAGTCTGGCTACTTGTAAATAAAGACTGAAAGGACTTGTTTTTAAGTTTTGATCCACAGGGAACAAATCTTCCTACTTGCAGGGTTGTGAGGCCTGAATGAAATCATGGGGCCTGGAACTCAGGGCTGACTCCGGACTCGAGCACTTGCTCCCTCTGCCTAATGCCTCCCTTGTTGGGAGTCCTTTCGAGAATTCAAGTCTTAGAGAATGGAAAGCCAGCCTGGGGAAGAAGTGGGGGAATAGGAAGAAGAGAAAGGGGGTGGTGCTGAGGACGCTGCACTCCAGCCCAATCCTGTCCCCTTCTCTTTCTCCAGGATTGCCGAGCCTGCTAAGAGGCCCGTCGCTGATGAAGACGATGATGTGGCTGAAGAAAGACAAAGAATTCTTAGTGGGGGAAATAAAACTGATATCTTAACTCTAAATGAACTAACCAAGGTAAGGGAATAGGTGTAGACGAGTTAGTTTGGAGGTGCCGGTTGGACCCAGAGAGGGCACGACGTTGTAATTTGCCTTCTACAGAACAAGCGATATGCCTGTGCAAGAAATTTGTTTTTCTGATTATATGTGGGGTTGTCATCTCTGTGTTTAACTTGTCTTTCAAGAACATTGAATTCCAATGCATTTTTCTAGCGTTCATCTTTGGGCCTCAGCCAGCACCACTGCAGCCAACCTCTCCGATCTTTCTCTAGTCCATCTCTACACAGTGGGTCGGCTTTGAGGCTTCTCAGTGCTCACAGCACCTCTCTGAATGCCTGAGTCAGTCTGTAACCTCTTTGTGTTGGTAGTTTTCGCCCAAGCCATCCTTTGCTCTCTCTTGTCCTCCCGGCTCTAACCCTCTCTCAGTCTTCAGTCCAGTTTCTCTGATCTTGCAGATTTATTCAGGCACCTCCAGCCCAGCCGTGGACAGACTGTGTGTGGGAGTTCGTCCTGGCGAGGTAGGTACTCTGCAGATCACATATGAAGGGGCTTCAGAAAATCTGCTCCTGTGCACATCTATCTTCTCCCCTCTAAAGCCAAGCTATCAAATAAAAATAAAACACAAGCCACCACAGGCCATTTACATTTTCTAGTAGCCACAGGAAAAAGGTTAAAACAGGTGAAATTAATCACTTACTTTATCCAATAATGTATCTGAAATACTGTCACGTCAACATGTAATTCATATAAAACATTAGTAATGAGATGTTTTATGTTCTTTTGTTGTGTTTTTTTTCTAAGTCTTCAAACTCCAGTGTGTGCTTTATATTTACAGCAGATGTCAATTTAGACTAGATGTGTTTTTAGTGCTCAGTAGCCACTGTAGAGGAGAAAATAGTCTTTCTTACTACCCTCCTAGGTTCTCAGGCTCCACAAATCATTCTGACAAAAGACAGATTAACAAGAGAAAATCAATGAAAAGTTTGTTAGCGTGTGCATCACACATCTATGAGGAGATATAACTCAAAGAGTTGGTTAGAATTTGGGCTTATATAGCATCTTAGCAAAGGAATAATATATTTTTAGAGAAGTGACAAGACAAAGGAAAGGGACCTTGACTTTCTAGAGTAGCAAATAGTTAGAAGGCAAATATATGGGAAACAAATGGTACATAAAGGCTAGTTAGTAAAATTTGTTATGTAGATTCCTCTGGTGCCATCTCCTGGCTGATAAAGGTCTAAAGTTGTCTCCAGTGATTAACTTCTGTCTTGGTAGAGAGGGGAGGGGGAACCCCTTGTAAATTTATGTCCTGCTTTTAAGCAAATAGGGGGAGGACAGAGAGCTTTTCTTGTATCTGCTTCTTCCCAGTTGCCCTCAGCTCAGAATCATGCTTATGTCAAAGCGGCATATTCGGGGTGGCATATTCTGCTACCCAACACTATGCGGGGCTAGTGGCTTCAGTAATTGCAGCACAGGTCTAAAATGCCTCCCCCCACCCACACACTTGCCCTAGGGCCTGACATTCCAGACCCTCTTGGCCTCGAAGGTGAGGCCAATTCTGTGTTTTTCCCCTCAGTGCTTTGGCCTCCTGGGAGTTAATGGAGCTGGCAAAACCACCACTTTCAAGATGCTCACTGGGGACAGCACAGTAACCTCAGGCGATGCCACTGTGGCAGGCAAAAGGTGAGTGTCCTGCTCACCCTGTCTCAGCGAGCCTCTCACAGGTCCTGGGCCATGACCCCGTCCCAGCCTAGGGAGGGTGAGCATCAGACCCTGTATCTGAGGGTGACACTGAGAGCCTGAAAGCTCTGTGCAGAGGGGTGGACCTCCCCGCGGACATAGTCCCAAAAGTCCAAGACATAGACCTTCTGGAAAACTGAACTGAATTGTGATTGTTAAGAGATTCCTCTGTTGTCATGGACTCTCAGAAGGCTGGGAAGCTCCGAGTCAGCGGTTCTTACTCTTTTTTGGGTTGTGGACTCTTTTGAGCATCTGATGAACACTTGCACCTTCTTCCTATAAAAATACACCATTGTCCCCCATTACCTCCATTCACGTTTCGCAAACAGTTTCAGTGAATTTACTGAGCCCTGAAGCACGATTATGATCCTGCAAGACCCCTGGGCCCCAGGTTAAGAACCTCTGTGATGAAGCATCCTTTCTCTGGGCTGAGCTTCTAGGTGGGGGCAGTTTCAAAAGCTGCCGGGACCTTAATCTCTACTGGTTGGTTCTGTGCTGATGATTGGCTTAGCCAGGTCAAGGAGCCTTTATAAAGGGAAAATTGCATGTGCCCTTGGATTCCAGAGGGTGCCTGCTGCTCTCTGTAATCAGGTGTGAGTCAACAGTCTGGTCCTCTACAGGCACAGGATGGAGAACCTGAACTTGTTTGCCTCTTTCCAGGCTGCTCCCTGGACAGCAGAACTCACACACGTTAGATGTGCCCAGGGGAACCCTCTTCCCTGGTTTATGAGTAGAGTTAGGCACTGCTCATGTCTACCCAGAATCTGCCTGATTGGGGCCTCCCCTCACCTAAGAACCATCTTCCACATGGCCCAATACCCACCGGGAAGGGTAAGACTGAGCATGCTTCACTGGTTCAGACAGGATGGATTTGGTTCCCCTGCCTTCCCCAGCCATCCCTTTTGGGTCTCGAGCAGGGGTCGGCAAACAGCGGCTCGCAAGCCACATGTGGCTCCTTGGGTACGTACAGGGGGCTCTGAGATAAAATTGAAAATAAAAATAAAACTATCATAGTTTCATTTATACAATTTTTAAAGGATATTATTCACATAATGGTGATTTCATTTGCTTTATGACTCTCAAATAATTTTTAAATTCTTGTGAGGGATAGGATTGGCTCTTCTGTCTCAAAAGTTTGCCAACCTCTGGGCTAGATAGAGCAAAGGGACTGGCAGGGATGGAGTCAGGTCATGGCTGGGTCTATCTCATCTGCAGATTCAGCTTAGCTTGCAACCAAGCAAATGACTTCACGATGGTAACAAAAGGAGTCTTGGGGGGCAGAGGGTAGAGGTCAGGGGGGATGTAATAGAATTTGCCATCAGACATCAAGTTATAGTCCAAGTGAGACACAATCTGATGCCCAGAGGCTAAAAGCAAGATGGGAGCTAGAAAGAAACTATAACTTGAAGACACAGGATTGGGGTTTTCTGGTTTGGTAGCTCCTGTGAATTTGGCAAAGTACCCTCCTTGCTTCCCTGGGTGGCTTTAATTGGCCCAGCCATACCTGAATCATTTTTGTCATAGTGGGGGACTACGTGGCCTCTTTCTGTCCCCATCCTTTATTCATAGACCCTAAGTTATAAGGAAGAGGGGAAGAGATTGACCTGTCTATGGGCAGTTTACTTTTTTATCAAGGCAATGTATTTGTTAGTGGGGGAGAATATATTAGTCAAAGAGAGTTGATAGAGCTCAATTCACTTTATCTCTTCTCACTGACAGCCTCTTGCTCTGGGTCATGATCTGTTTGGTTTCTCTTTCATTGACTGTATCGCTGCCGATAAATACAGATGGAAAATTTACTTTCATGGGGAGGCCTGTATCTTTTCTAGCTACTTTCCAAATGTCTAAAAGGGGTCAAAAAACTGCTGTTAATGTCTTAAACCTGCTTTATTTTGGTTTTAACCTGACATGTCAAGTGATCCAGTCCAAAACCAAAGTTAACTTGGGTAACAGGTATTGGGTTATTGGAAAAGTCATGACGCATTTTTGCAACGAAAAACATAGAAAAAATACATCATGACTTTTCTGGCAGACCAATATTTAATTTATCCTAGACAGGTAGACTTGGGAGGATATGACTGGATTCAAAGCTCAGAACTCCTGAAGTCATCAGTTTCTGACCAAAGGGCCCCTGCTTTGATTCCTCAATGTTGTGCACATTTGTAAAGCAAAGTAGAAGAAGGGAAGTGGCAGCATCCTTACTTTGTTGGCAAAAGTCCTCCAGCCCGGCCCTGGAAATTTGCTAACTGCTTTCTCTTGTTGCAGTATTTTAACCAATATTTCCAAAGTCCATCAAAGTATGGGCTACTGTCCTCAGTTTGATGCAATTGATGACCTGCTCACAGGGCGAGAACATCTTTACCTTTATGCCCGGCTTCGAGGTGTACCAGCAGAGGAAATCGAGAGGGTAAAAAAATCATTTGTTGTGGTCACTTAGGAATTTGGTAAACCATAAGGCTATTTCATGAAACTGCAATTATGTAGAGATGGGAAAGCTTTAGAATGTTATCAATTCATTCATTCAACAAAAGCTTACTGAATATCTACTATTTGCCAAGTACTGTTCTAGAAGATGGGGATAAAGCCATGAACAAAACAGACAAAAATATCCTTGTCCTCATATTTCTAACAAAATAATGTATGTCTCTGTCTTTCCACCCAGCAATCTCACTTCTGGGAAATTACCCTGAAGCTATGCCTTCCACAATACAAAATGCATATACACAAAATTATTTATTACATTTGCAGTTGCAAAATATTGGAAATTACCTAAATGTTCAGGTATAAGATGTTGGTTGAATAACTTATGGTACATACATACAAGTCTTATGCAGCTGTTAAAAACTAAAAAAGAAGAAAAAAACAAGGAAAATCTCTGTGAACTAATATGGAATTACTTCCAAGAAATATTTTTAAGTTAAAAAAGCAAAATGCAAGGGCCGGCTGAGTGGCTCAGTTGGTTAAGAGCTCGCTCAAGAGTTTGAGCTCTGAGCAACAGCGATTCGATTCCCGGACTGAGCTGAGCAGCCGCTGAGCTGCCAACAGGTGGCAGGATGGCTCAGCATAAAAAAAAAAAAAAAGCAAAGTGCAAAAAAGCACATGTATAATGTTCTTTATGGAAGAAACTAGAAAAAATAAGAAAGCATACATATGTCTGCTTATCTTTACAAATAGAAAGGATAAACCAGAAAACCATGAATTTGATTATCGACAAGAAGGAACTGGGTGAAAAGAAAATGGGAGGGAATGACACCTCCCTGAGGATATCTTTTTATATAGTTTTTACTTTTAGAAGCATGTTAATGTTCTACATATTCAAAACATAAAACTAAAGGGCCCGCCAAGTGGCGCGTTGGTTAAGAGCTGGCTTGGGATGTCAGAGGACCCTGGTTCGGATCCCACATATGAGGGCCAGTGACACTGCCCTCTACAGCTAAGATGCTGAACAACAGCTCAACCTGGGGCTGGGCTGCGGTGAGTCCCCAGCGACGGCGTAGGCTGCAGCCCCTGCTGCAGTGGGTTGCCATGGGCTACCGTGTGTAGCCATCAGCCAGCGTGAGCGGCCCTCAAGCTGCCATGAGCGGCTGTCCAGAAGCCAGTGACTGATCTGCCTTGCCCGGGAAGAGCGCAATGATGGTGCCAACTTGGGCCAGTGAAGCAACGTCCTCCACAACTAGACTGAAGAACAAAACGACAGCAGCTTGTCTGTTTCCCTTCCCCCAATTCCCCAGTACTGTTCCCATCCCCCCAATTCCCCCAATAAAAATCTTTTTAAAAAAACCTAAATAAGAATGGGAAGGGGCAAAAATGAAAACAAAAAGAAAATCCTAACACTGAAACAAATTAATCTAATTTTATTTGAAATACATATTATCATCATACAAAAAGGGAAGAAAAGAACTAATACAAATAACTGATGACACAGTACTTGACTTTGTATCCTTAGTCTTAAATAAACGAAGCAGAGGGAAAAAAACTACAAATTCTGAGCTACATTTAGTCCATTTGTTAGGGATTTTTTTTTATAATGGCATGGGCAAAGCAATTCTGAAACAATTTTAGATGTGTTATAGGGTTAAGTAAATGAATGAATGTGTTAATATTGAGGGCTAGAGTTCTCACTACTGAAGAAAGGACATACAAATATGGAAAGGGCGAAAACAAGAGAGAGCCCTATGGGGATGTATTGGAATTAGAGATATCACTGAAAACTCATGAAATATTTATATGCATGAGTTGGTGCATGCATGCATATGTGCTCCTATAAATTGCACTTAGGCATGTGTATGTATATATGTGTGCGTTTGAGCATGTGTACGTCTGTCCTCTGAAAAGGCTAAGAAGAAAAAATAGCCCAGTAACAATGAACACATATTTTGTTATCTAGTACCATTCCCCACCAAAAGAAACTGTGACTCCTCAAACAATGACAAATCCTAGGGTTGAGACAGCATAGGTATTAAATGAGCCTGGAGCATCTTATGCCAGAAAGTAAAGAAGTGCTTAAAAAGAAAAATAATAGAAGCATGTCACAAGTACACAGGAGCCATCTTGAAGGGGCTCCCAACAGCCATATATGGGACAATTTGAACATTAAAATAATTAAATACCATGATAAATTATAAAACACTGGGGGGGGGATAGTAATTCATAAGTCAATACTATTAAATAAATAAATAAATGAATGAATAAATAAATAAATAAGCAAACAAACAAACAGGAGAGAAGGAAGAGTTGTTGCTTACAATCAAGTACTGAGAGACAACTGGTTATGAGGAGGAAGTTATGAAGTTGGAAAATCATTTTGCAATGATCATAGATTAGAGTGTACAAGAATCATCAATGATTACTAAATCTAGGGGAAATTTTTTTTATGAGAAGCAAAATATTTATTGGTTTAAAAATATCTCCCACAGATTGCTTATTGGTTGCGAGGTGGAAGCATAATCATTTTACAATGGAGAAATTAAACAACACCTTAACTGGGTGATCAAAATTAACATTATCTGAGAGGCAGATGGATTTCTCATGCCCCTAGATGTAATACCCTGAGAAGGGACACAACTTCATTTATGTGACATTCTGATTCAGAATATGAAAACCTGAATCATATGAGGAAACATCAGATAAACATTTGTCCTGCTCTAAGTTACTCGGCCATAAAAAAGAATGAAATCTTATTATTTGCGACAACATGGATGGACCTAAAGGGTATTATGCTAAATGAAATAAATCAGACAGAGAAAGACAAATACCATATGATTTCACTTACATGTGGATTCTAAAGGACAAAATTAATGAACAAACAAAACAGAAATAGACTCATAGATACAGAGTACTTCCCCCTCTGGGAAGGGGACTTGAGGGGATGGGTGAAAAAGGTGAAGGGATTAAAAAGTACAAATTGACAGTTATAAAATCATCATGGGGATGTAAAGTACAGCATAGGGAACATAGTCAATAATATTGCAATAACTATGTATGGTGCCAAGTGGGGGATCACTTCATAAATTATATAAATGTGTAGTCACTATGTTGTATACCTGAAATGAATATATAATAATATGGGATGTCTACTGTGATTGGAAAAGAGAAAAACTCTAAAAGAACATTCTAAAAAAATACAGGGGCTGTATTCTTTGAAAGAATCAAAGTCGTGACAGACAAGAAAGGCAATGAAAGGCTATGAAAATATTCCTGATCACAGGAGGCTAAGTAGACACGATGGCTGATGGACATTATGCTGCATGCTGTACTGCGGAGAAAATATGCCGCGGAGGATATTATTGGGCCAACTGACAAAACCAAACTATGAACAGTAGATTAAAGTATTATAATAATGTTAAATTTACTGACATCGATAACTGCACTGTGTTTTTTTTGTTTGTTTTTTTTTAAAGATTTTTATTGGGGTATTGGGGGGAAGGGAACAGTGCTGGGGAATTGGGGGAAGGGGAACAGACAAATTGCTGTCGTTTTGTTCTTCAGTCTAGTTGTGGAGGACGTTGCTTCACTGGCCCAAGTTGGCACCATCATTGCGCGCTTCCCTGGCGAGGCACATCAGTCGCTGGCTTCTGGACGGCCGCTCACTGCGGCTGCTGGCCGCTCACGCTGGCTACATACGATAGCCCATGGCAACCCACTGCCACAGGGGCTGCAGCCTACGCCGTCGCCGGCAACTCACAGCAGCCCAGCTCCAGGTTGAGCTGTTGTTCAGCATCTTAGCTGAAGAGGGCAGTGTCACTGGCCCTCATATGTGGGATCCGAACCGGGGCCCTCTGGCATCCCAAGCCAGTTCTTAACCAACACGCCACTCGGCCGGCCCGATAACTGCACTGTGTTTACGTAACAGAATATCCTTATCCTTAGGAAGCAGACACTAAAGTATTTAGGAGTGAAGGGCCATGATGTATCTTACCCTCAAATGGGCCTGAAAAAAATTGTTTGTGTGTGTCTCAGAGAGGGAGAGAGAAAAAAAGAGTAAAAGGTTCATGAATATTCTTTGTACTATTCTTATTTTTACATGTTTCTGTAAGTTGCAAACTATTCCAAATAAAAAGTCAAAAATGGAGCTTACATTCTAGTGGAAGGGGCAGACAATAAATAGATAAATAAACTCACATTTGTGAGTGGAAAGTTTTTAGGGGAAAAATAAAGCAGGGAAGAATTGTTGGGGTGGGGTTTGCGCTGTCAGGTAGGGTGGCCCAGGAAAAGCCTCACAGGTTTTCTGAGTGAAGACCTAAAGGAGCTCAGAGAATGGGCCATGTGGATATCTAGGGGAAGAACATTCTGGCAGTTACAAGTACAGAAGGCAGAAGCAGGGTGGGTTTGTCTCCTTTGACATCCCTAGTTTTATTTCTGTGCCCATATGTGTGTGAGCATACACACTTACACACACACATACACACACACCTGTTATTCTGTATCATAGTTTCCTGTTGAGTTCCCTCAAAGCACTATTATAATCTGTCATTATTCTGTTTATTTCGATTATCACGGTCAATGGCTAAGTTCACCATTATTCTCCAGTGCCTAGTACAGAGCCTGGCTCATAGTGGGTGCTCATTAAGTATACATCTGATGCACAAGACTTCAAGTGTAACCTCATTGAGGGGTGGAATCAATGGACCCACCATCTTCTCAAACAGACCCTAGGACTTTTCCTCTCTCCCTCCTAGCCATATAGTAAGAAGCTCTGTTCTGCTCTTTGTAAAGCTGAAGCCCATTTCTCAGGGGGCTGCACCCAACAGGTGCTTAGCTGACGGCACACTGGGATCTAAGGCACAGAGTGAAAAGGAGACGTCTGGCCCCTGAAGCTCATGGCCAGAGAGCATGAGCCAGCAGGTGGCACTGTTTGGGCCTAGCTTTTGTCTGTCATCCTAGACCTATGAGATCTGGAAGCTCAAGACTTTGAATTGGTGGAGGTTTTGGGTGTTTGGTTCTTTGTCTCCCCCAAATGGGATTTCTTTCTCTTCCCTAGGTGGCAAACTGGAGTATTCAGAGCCTGGGCCTGTCTCTGTATGCAGACTGCCCGGCCGGCACCTACAGTGGAGGCAATAAGCGGAAGCTCTCCACCGCCATGGCCCTGATTGGCTGCCCGCCGCTGCTGCTGCTGGTGAGGGGCACCGTGAGCAAGTGGTGCATCTCTAGGGTTGGGTCAGCAGATTAGAAAATGCAGCAGTCTGTTTCTGTCTGGACTGTTCCCTGTTTTGCTCATTGTCAGCAAATCAGCCCAGTGTTTGGTTCACAGCTCTTCGGGGAAACTTGAAAATTCTCACTCTGAGTCCTGGGTGTCTCTTGTGGGGCCACAGGCTCACAGAGGAGAAGTTCAGCCCCTCTGTAGAATATCAGTGTCTACTCAGAAACTACTGCTGTCTGAGGAAGCCTGTTTGGGATCTGAAATGGAGAGGAGCATTGGCCTGGATCAGGGGTCAGCAAACTGCGGCTCGCGAACCACATGCGGCTCTTTGGTTACGTCCGGTCTCAAAAGTTTGCCGACCCCTGGAAGAGCCAATCTTGTCCCTCACAACAATTTAAAAATTATTCGAGAGCCCTAAATATATTTTTACATAATCACCATTATGTGAATAACACCCTTTAAAATTTTTGTAAATGAAACTGTGATAGTTTTATTTTCATTTTCAAGTTTACTTCAGAGCCCAAAGAGCCGCATGTGGCCCATGAGCCACAGTTTGCCAACCCCTTCCCGCTCTTCCATCCCAAAAGTTTGCCGACCCCTGGCCTGGCTCAAAGGCTCATGTGACTCTGACTCGGAGCCTGAGGCCCAGTGCCCATAAGGTGTGGGGTTTCTGAGACCATGGGTCGCAGGACTTGGAGGAAACCTGAAAAGTCGCCCTGCCTCCTTGCAAACATATGTATAGAATCAAAGGCTCATGTGACTGTCACCGGAGCCAGACCAGGCCCAGGCCTGAGGCCTCCTTGCCCATGCAGTCTGGGGTTTATGAAGGAAGGACTTGGAGGGAGCAAGAAAAGGCACATGGGCTAAATCCCTGCCTCCTTGTAAACACGTATAAGTTTTGGGGGTTTTCATTTGTTTTTAAGGTAGCGCTACCACTGCCTTAATCAACCTTAACCCATTCCTGGGATGAAATGGTCTACAGGTGTGCATGATCTAACTTTACTCTCTTGATTCACCACCTGCCTTCCATACTCTGCACCTGGGTACCCCAGGTCTCACCCGACTAGGGAGTGACTCTGTGCACTGTCTGCCGGAGACAATGCTCAGAGGAAGTCAGCCAAGGAGGATGCAGTAACCAGAGGTGGCTGGCTCGAGGCCCAGCCCCTGCCCTCTCTGCCTCCCCACAGGATGAGCCCACCACAGGCATGGACCCCCAAGCACGCCGCATGCTGTGGAACACCATCGTGAACATCATCAGAGAAGGGAGGGCTGTAGTCCTCACATCCCACAGGCAAGAGATTCCCGGGGGCTGGAGTGGAGCAGGCGGGGAGGTGGGAGTCCCCCACACCCCTCACCTCCTCTCTCCTGCCCCACAGCATGGAAGAATGTGAAGCCCTGTGTACCCGGCTGGCCATCATGGTGAAGGGCACCTTTCAGTGTCTGGGCACCATTCAGCATCTCAAGTCCAAGTAAGGAGATGGTGGGGTGGGAGATGCCTTTGTTACCTTCCTGGCGCGGGCCACTAGGCCTGTGCTCTCTACAGACACTTGGGAGTGTCCTGCTGCCCCCGCACTCCACGTGCAGAGGCAAGTGGTGGCCAGGCCTCATTCTGCAGCAGCAGATGGAGAAAGCCATCATGCTGAAAGAAACTATATTGGGCTAATTGCCTGTGGTTGACGGCTCCCCCAGTCTCCAGATGGAGGGTTCTGATTGGGATGCATGCAGAGCCTGGCGGGGATGAGGGAGAATAGTACCACTGCCTCATTATCCCACTATTTATCCCAACAAATCCAGGACCGATGACCTATTTAATAAGAGGCCACAACCAACATAGGAATGATTAGGAGACCAAACAGCCTGAGAATCAGTTTTCCTTTCTGGAATATTGTATGATTTTGAGTTTGAGAAATGACCATGTATTATGCAACAAACCAGCAATGCCAGTAATCTTCAGTAGGATTACCCTGTCCCCATAAATTGTAAACTGCTGTAAATAATGTGTTATTAATAATGGTTTGTGCGCCAAACCTGACAATCGGTTAAAATAAGGTTATGATAATAATGCCATTTTCCCTTGCATTCTGATATGCATTATAAACTAGGAAGGGTAGATTTATAGATTTATCACTTGTTTGTTTAACAAATGCTTTTTGAGAGCCCAGAATATAAAAATCACCATGCTAGTTAGTAAAAGGAACAGCACGTAACCTGCCTTATCTATGCCGAGAAATACCCAAGGGAGTGTGCTGCACAGAACACGTCATCCTTATACGCATCGGGGCAGATTAGTGACTGAGAAAGGTCTAGTTGATTAGCTGTGTTTGGATATTTGACCCATGATTCTGGAGCAACTACAGCTTGGACACTGCACAGATATCTAGGGGCGGTTCTGCATGTGAGGTCATCAGGCCTGTGTCAGCCCCTCCCTGTGTCTGCTGCTGGAGACATGATGTTCCCTCCTCCTTTCCCTCTCACTTCTCAGTATCCCCATGGTAGATCTGGTGAAAGGGGACTGTTCCCCATGTGGAGGGACAGTCAGTTTTTCAGAGCTAAAAGGTAAAGACATTTTATTGTAGAGGGCAATAACCCTTGATCATGTTATAACATTGAAAGAAGTTATAAGTGACACAGTTTACCGGCACGTAAGGGGGGAGGGAAGCCAGCTGACCATGTACACACTCTCTGGCGGACCATTCTTTATCCATGTGCCAGTGACCCGCTCACCTGGTGAGGGGAGGAGGGAAGCACAGATCAATGGCCCTGGCCCTGTCCGCCCCATGTGTTCTGGATGCTTCCACAGGAAGTGCTGCCTGTCCAAGCCTTTGCTTCCACCTGGCCAGCCTCTTAAAGGGCTAGGCAGCCTTTCCACCACTGAGGGAGCACTGGCCTCACGTGCTTCGTGGCAGGCCTGTGATCTCTGCAGGGGACTAAAACCACCTTTGACTTCAGCAAGTATGTGAGACGGATAGGAACCGGGAACATCCAGGCCTCTGGGAGTTGGACAGAGGACACAGGTCTGGTGACCCACTTCACCACACACACATTTAGACCTCTGAAAACTTGGATCAAGCTATCTCTTCAGGAACTACAATGGGGTTTTTTACTCCTTGTTTTAAACATGTACACAAGGTTTATAGTATGGACCTTTAATCCCCAATAGTTTTGATGAGTCTATGCCTTATTTTGGGACTGCCTTAGACCCAACTACTAACAGGCCTGTACCACGCCACCATGGGCATCCCCTAGGTTTGGAGATGGCTACATCGTCACAATGAAAATCAAGTCCCCGAAGGATGGCTTGCTTCCCGACCTGAACCCTGTGGAGCAGTTCTTCCAGGGGAACTTCCCGGACAGCGTGCAGAGGGAGAGACACCACAATATGCTGCAGTGCCAGGTCTCCTCCTCCTCCCTGGCCAGGATCTTCCAGCTGCTCATCTCCCACAAGGACAGTCTGCTCATTGAGGAGTACTCGGTCACACAGACCACGCTGGACCAGGCAAGTCGCCCGAGGTGGGCCACGTGCAGAGCACGACTGTGCAAAACCAGGGCTGGACCGCCTAACCTGGGCTGGAGTCCACGCAGGAGGGAGGCATGACATGCCTGAGTTTTAGCACTCTGGTCCATCTGTCCATTAGGGTGGTATGCCGAATATCAGAAGTTGTTTTCTAACACTATTTTAGTTATCAGCAAACTTTGTTGACTTTATATCACCCTTCCCCACTACACTATGGCTTTATTTTATCCTTTCTGGTTGATGGCGGTGGCTTTACTTTTTTTCTTTTTCAAATCAACTTTACTGATGCTTAATTTACATATGATAAAATGCACCCATTTTAAGGTGTACAATTTGGTGAGTTTTGATAAACGTGCGTGCCGTGTATCAGGTTTTTTTTTTAATGTGATCATTTTTTGTGTGTGTGGTAAAATATACATAATATAATTACCTATTTTAAGTGTGCAATTCAGTGGCATCAAGTACATTCACTGTGTTGTGCAAGCACCATCACCACCATCCATCTCCAGAAATTGTTGATCTTCTCAAACTGAAACTCTGTATCCATTAAGCAATAGCCACCCCCCTAGCCACTGGTAACCACTGTCCACTTTCTATTAACTACCCCATATACCTCATATAAATGGACTTACGCATATACTGTATTTTGTCCTTTTTTGTTTCGCTTATTTCATTTGACATAATGTCCTTAATGTCTATCCATGTTGTAGTATGTGTCAGAATATCCTTCTTTTAAAAGCTGAGTAATAGTCCATTGTCTATATATATATATACACCATGTTTTATTTATCTACTCATCTATCTGGACATTTGAGTTGTTTCTGGGGGTTTTTGTTGTTGCTGTATGTTTGTTTTAAATAAACGTCCTTAAAGACTCTTCAGTAAACCAGTGGACATAGACAAGTCTCCATTTACCCTTTGAGAAACTGGCTCACCAGCACCTTCTTCTCAGTCGTAAGCAGATGAAGACAGGAGCAAGAGTCAAGCCCACATTGCCCATTGAATGAAGAACAGAGGAGACATGAGATCAGGCTCCTGTTTCGTTTTTTGTTTCTTCTTTAGAGGTTTAGGAGGACGCTGCTTGCTGAGAGCTGACTTGTCTTGAATACCCCAAGCTCGGGTGCCCCAAGTCCTTTGAAGCTTTCCATGGGAACTCCTTTGTCTTAGCTCAGAATTTGAAGAAACAAGCCCCTGTCCAGGGCACTGGTGGCTGGGCTTCTTCGTGTGGGCCAGCCTTCCCTCCTATTGTACACAAGCTGCTCTTGCAGGGCTGTATATTAACTGTGAAAAAGAGAAAACTAAGTGAGTGGGTGGGTGGAAGGTACCATTTTTCTGAAAACGTCTATCTACTCTTGCTTCTGTTTTGCTTCTAGGTATTTGTGAACTTTGCTAAACAGCAGACTGAAATTCACGACCTCCCTTTGCACCCTCGAGCTGCTGGAGCCAGCAGACAAGCCAAGGTACCCTGCTACTCTTTCACAATCCATTGCTTGAGGCAGGTCCTCAGCCCAGGGACCTGTCCACTGGGCCTGAGGGGCCCCAAGGCCCAGATTTGCCTCCTGCAGAGAGCCCCACCCATACCACATCCTCTTTATGTCTCTACCACATCCCTGCCACTCCCAAATCCAGTTCTGTGATAAAGAACTTTTCAATCCCTATTTGTGTGGGTTCCTTTTGTAATCAGGAAACCATTTGGATGGTATCGGAGAGCTTTCTTGAAAAGAACTTTCCCATATGTTTTTGCTTAGAGTGAAAAAAAAACCTTGGATTTTGGAAATAAGAAGCAGGGAAGGTAGAGAATGTTAAGATGTCTTAGTGTTGGGATACTTGATACCCATGTCTGGCCATGTGTTCGTGTTTCAAAGGAAGGGAATTAACTAGCACTTCATGTCAATGGTGGACACATTTGGTTAGAGCAAGGATTATTGTCTGTTTTAGGAAGAGGGTCATTTGTTCTTTATAAAAATATCAAGGTGATGAAGGAAGAAGCAACAGAAGATATGTATCCTGGACTGTGATACTGTGATTACTCTTGGGACATGTGCTTCCAGGTTCCTGCCCCAGCCCCATGTAAGGAGCACTCCCATCCCATCCCAGTTCCAGAGAGAGAGAGAGAGAAAGAGAGAGAGAGAGAGAGAGAGAGAGAGAGAGAGAGAGAGAGAGAGAGAGAGAGAGAGAGAGAGAGAGAGAGAGAGAGAGAGAGAAAGAGAGAGAATACTAGAGGAGCCACCAGGATCCAGGTTCCTTGGCTTAAGACCGGGATTTTATTTATTTATTTTTCTTATTTATA
Source organism: Hipposideros armiger (assembly GCF_001890085.2). NCBI lineage: Eukaryota > Metazoa > Chordata > Mammalia > Chiroptera > Hipposideridae > Hipposideros > Hipposideros armiger. Next base: position 1,153,914 of record NW_017731851.1, on the reverse strand, counting down.
CTTGTTATTTTATAATTTTGTCTGTTTTTCAATTACAGTTGACATTCAATAGTACATTAGTTTTGGGTGTACAGAGTAGTGGTTAAACATTTATATAATTTGCAAAGCAATCCCCCCGATAAGTCTAGTACTCATCTAACACCATACATAGTTATTACAGCATTATTGACTATATTCCCTATGTTGTACTTTACATTCCTATGATTATTTTGTAACTGACAATTTGTACTTCTTAATCCCTTCACCTTTTTCACCCAGCCCCCCGCCCTAAACCCCCTCCCACCTGGCAACCATCAGTTTGTTCTCTGTATCTACCAGTCTATTTCTGTTTTGTTTGTTCGTTTATTTTTTTAGATTCCACATATAAGTGAAATCATATGATATTTGTCTTTCTCTGTGTGATTTATTTCACTTAGCATAATAACACCATGTAGATCCATCCTTGTTGTCACAAATGGTAAGATTTCATTCTTCTTTATATCGCCAAGTAATAGTCCATTGTACGTATGCACCACCTCTTCTTTATCCAACTGTCTATTGATGGGTACTTCGGTTGCTTTCATATCTTGGAGGGATTATTGTAAATAATGCTGCAGTGAACATAGGGATGTAGTATTTTGAATCTCTTTGGATACATGTGCAGAAGTAGAATTGCTGGGTCATATGGTAGTTCTATTTTTAATTTTTTGAAGTACCTTCATACTGTTTTCCATAGTGGCTGCACCAATCTGCAATCCCACCAACAGTGCACAAGTGTTCCCTTTTCTCCACATCCTTGCCAACACTTGTTTCTTGATTTGTTGATGATAGCCATTCTGACAGGAGTGAGGTGGTATTTCATGTAGTTTTAATTTGCATTTCTCTGATGATTAGTGATACTGAGCATCTTTTCATATGTCTATTGGCCATCTGTATGTCTTCTTTGTAGAAATGTCTATTAAGGTTCTCTGACCATCTTTTAATCAGATTGTTTGTCTTTTTGTATTAAGTTGTATGCGTTCCTTATATATTTTGGATAGTAACCCCTTATTGGATATATCATTGGTGAATATATTCTCCCATTCAGTAGGTTGTATTTTTGGTTGATGATTTTATTTGCTATGCAAAAAATTTTTGGTTCAATGTAGTCTTATTTTTTAATTTTTTTATTTTGTTTCCCTTGCCCAAGGAGACACACCCAAAAACTATTACTAAGAGCATTGTCAGAGAGTTTACTGTCTGTTTCCTTCTAGGAGTTTTATGGTTTTGGGTCTTACATTTAAGTCCTTAATCCATTTTGAGTTTATTCTTACATATGATGTAAGGAAGTGGTTGAATTTTACTTTTTTTGTATGTATTTGTCCAGTTTTCCAACACATTTACTGAATAGACTGTGTTTACTCCATTGTATATCTTTGCCTCCTTTGTCATAAATTAGTTTACCATACAGGGATGGGTTTATTTCTGGGCTCTCTATGCTGTTCCATTTCTCTATGTGTCTGTTTTTATACCAATACCATGCTCTTTTGATTACCATCACCTTATAGTAAGTATAGTTTCATATCAGGTAGCATTATACCTCCAACTTTGTTCGTCTTTCTCAATATTGCTTTAGCTATTTGGGATCTTTTATGGTTCCTTAAGCCTAGAATTTTAAAGGGACAAATTAACTCAACCATTCTCTCCAGACTTATCTGGAAAGTAAATCAAATGAAATCAAAGCATTTTTCTAATAAGCAAAGATGTGCAAAACTTTATTTGCTATAAAATTCTCCTTTCTTCCCATCAGTTTCTTTTTTCGAGAAAAAACAAATACCACTAATGATTTCAACACTTCTTTCCAAGGTTGTGCTATGGTAGATATTTCCCCTTCCTCTTGACCAGTAGAGACCTAATGGTTACTTGACAAAGTTGACTTTTCCCACCATCTCTCCAGGGGGCCCAGAAATGCCTAAGAAAAGGCACCTGTCCAGGGAAAGTTAGTTCTGCTAAGATTTTTCCAGCCACTCTTTTTCATATATAGATCTTGTACTTGCTATTTACACCTGTAGAAAATTATTCTTTGAAAGCCACTTGCAGTTATGAATCCCTTTCATAACTCAGAATAAATAATTGGGTAGTATTACCTGGAACTACCAGTAGTCTCCCCACCCCCACCTGGCATAGTCTTTCTTAAAGGGCTAACACCAGGTCATCTGTTGGCCTGGTGAGGGGGCTAATGGTCTGTGATATACAGCAGTTAGTTCCAAACCTTCCCCCCATATTGGATGTGACCATTTTCTATTTTGTTTGTCATATTTTAGCATACAAACATTAGAAAACCTACTGAAACACATGTATTAAATTGCTATATTTTTATAATAAATTTATGATTGAAAACCTAACTCTGACTTTATGACATACTACCTTTACAAAGATTTGTAAAAATCCTTCTGTACAGCATTGTAAAAAATAAATGTCATGAAACAAATAGTAATTACATTCTTGTTTACATTACCATTTTAAAACAATTTTCTTTAAAGTATCCTTCAAATAAGAAAAAGGTCATTTCTCTCAGTTCTAGAAAGTTCTAGAAAATGTTCGCAATTTGCCTCTGAACAAATGTGAGAGCACAGCTTCAGAAAGTTCAGCAGGCAAGGGGCTTCACCATCCAGTTTGTGAGCCAGGATCACACTGATATTTCATTATCTAGTGATCAGTATGTCTCCTTATCAAGACTGTATAAATCCTTAAAGGATTCAGTCCTGAAAAATATCTTCTGGGATGAGATTTTGTGGAATCTGTTTTATACAAACAGGAGAGGGTCAAGGTTTTGATAGATGACTAGATGGTAGATAGATGATCTGTCAACTTAGAATCTTCCTAAATGGGTTAATAACTGAGTGACCATCACATGTGTTTTCCAAAATCAAGAACAACTCAGATAAATTTCTGATGTTTATTCTTACACATTGTTACAGGGTTTCTACATATAACTTATATCTTTATCAATTAGTTTCAGAAGTACCTACAGCCTTGATTGGGACCCTTGCCCCACCTCAATGCATGTTCTTAGCTGGGGAGACCATGTCTCTCCAGTTAGAAAAGTCACTTTGGTGTCCACCAAGGAAAGGAGCTGGACTTAGTGCCTGAGCTTTGATCAGGAGCCTGCTATCCCTAAACCCAGCTCCAATATCTCCCCACTCTCCCATCGCCCAGTCAATTTTTCATGCTTTTCTGGAGCCCCCTCTGTAGGAAGTAGACAAAGGGAATTCTGCACCTCAAGGATGACCTAAACTATGACTTCTTGGCTTTTAAGACAGGGAGAGCTTTGTAACTTTCTTGGGCTAAAAAACAATCTAAAGACACCATGACAGCCTTCAGAAACCACACGGAGGGTGTAGCTTCCCTCTAAGATGTAAGCATGTATGTACACAGGAGGTGTGGGTCTTTACGACATCTGTATTGTAGAGCCGGAGGGATCTGAGGAGTCATCCATTCCAAACTTTTTACAGACGAGCGAACAAGCTTAGCCCATAACCTTGGTGAGCTGACAGAATTACAGTGTCCTTGGCCGAGCTTCCTTCAGTGATTGATTGATGGCTCTTTAATTTTTAAAATCAAAAAGCCATTGTGCCATCTCTTCAGAAAACCAAAATGATGAAATCCCTCTGATCTCCTTCTACAGGTCTGATCTCCTTCCACATTGTTCATTTGCTGAAGCAAGAAGGGAGCTCTGAGCAGCTAAAAGTGCAGGAGCTGTTGCCGTATGGTCTTCCGATCCGACCAGCCAGCATAAGTAAGGCCTCGGCAGCAGAAACAAACACTTGTGAGGCTGACAGAACTCCAAAGGGGGCTTTTTCAGAAGGAAGCCAAAACTGACTGGCTCACTGGGGACACCTGATGGTGAAACTGACCCAGCCAAATGAATAAAAACCCTTTTCATCCAAACCACAGAAGTAGAAATCCTGGTCCATCCTACTAGTAGCTTTACCTTGCTATCACTCTCACCTCAAGTGGATCTGCCTCTGTGTGTGTGTGTGTGTGTGTGTGTGTGTGTGTGTGTGTGTGTGTGAGTTTTAAGGAGAAAATAAAATGCAAACATACTTATCACAAACTATCCGAATTCACTGATGTCCCTGATATTCACCATCTGGTTTTACACATTCTTTGTTTAAAACTTAAAACTTTCTGTGAAAGTTATCGCCACCGGAGTGCCAATCACGGCAAGACTTTGCAACACTGAGCTGGAAGTGGATGGACTAGTCTTCATGTTTCACATCAAGTCTTCTTTATTGGATTTGAAGAAAGCACCCAAGTTGCAATGGGTGAACATTTTCCATGGGTGGGTGTCATTTGAATCTAGGTTTCACGTCTGTTTGCCCAGCTTATTTGAGTGCCTACCTCATAGCCATAATTTAACAGGAGAAGAAGAGACAAGGACAAGTGAGAGTGGATCTTTTGTTGGATATGAGATTCCACATGTCTTTGTAACTGTTTATATAGGTCAAGGCTTCATGCATACAGTGGCGTGCCATTTCCACAGTGCTGACATGTGCATCTTCTGTAGTGATGCTTGGAGGCAGTGGTTCACAGGACATCTAATTGTTTATAAGAAAGCTCACCAAGAATCAGAAAATAGCAGTTTTGAATCAAACCATTTCAAAAGATTTGTGGACAAGAAGACCACATGGACTTCCTTGTCAAGGCAGTCTCCTCCATGACCCACAGATGGGTTTCCTAGTTCAAACACTTTCTAGAGCAGTGTGTCTCAAAGCACATTATACCATGGCTCTACTCCAGAATCTGGGAGTGGAGTGGGGGGAGGGGAAGGAAGAAAAAGAGAAAGATGCTGGGAATCAATAACTGTTACTGAGAAGGGGACATGGAAGAAAATAAACACGAGATGGTGACACATTTCCCCTGGGCAAGGAGAGTCCTGTGCTTCTCAAGAAACAGACAGAGGGCAGAGGGCTACATAACTTGAAATCCTGCACAACTACTGCTGGCCGCTTTGCAAATAACTGTAGGAATTACAAAACTGGTAGCCTCAGAGCTTAATCTGGTTTTGACTATTTTTTTGTAATCTATAATACCAATGACCAAAGCCATGAAACCATTTCATCGAGGTTTAGAACGGAGGTTGGGAAAGCCCAGGAGTGTGCTGTTGATACTCATCATGCTGGTGCATCCTGGCTGGGTTTATAATTTAAATGAGCAACTATAGCATCATGGGGAAGAAGACTAAGCAGGAAGCAGAGTCCAGCTGTCATGCGTGGTAGGTTTTGAGGGTTTTAGAAAGGCATCATGGCCTGGAAGGGGTCAGGTATAGATAATATCTTGTCCTGTGGAGGAAAGTTCAGTTTGGCTGCCTGTCTCTACTACACCTCAGCTCTCCAATGGCAAGGTCTGTGTCCCTTTTTGTCATTTTCCTCAGCTCCTGACACACAGAAAACACTCAGCAAATACTTACCAACTGAACAGTATGAAAACCCAGCAAAAAATATACAGAAATGAAGTGGGTCCAAGAAAATGATTTCTCCAATAAGCTAAAGGCAGCAGCAAAGGAGCAACAGGGGTACCATGCTTTAAAAAATACCAGTCACAAAACAGAAGCAGGAAAAAAAAATCGAGGAGGAGGAAGCATGCCAACAGTTTGCTTGGGTGTGACAAGTAGTCAAGTCGCAAGCTTGGCCCAAGTCTCCTGAGAACATGCTAGTCTATTGAAAGGGCTCCCAATCTGGCTTAATAAGGGAGATTTACAAAGAAGGGGAGAAGAAAACGAAAAGAGTAGATTCAGAAAATAAGACCACTCCGGGGATGTTCCAGGAATACAACTTGCTGCCAGGTTTTCTGAGCTTCCAGTTTTTCTTTGGGGAGCTCAAGGTTTTGGAATAGCTGGGATCAAATGAGAATGTCTCTTACTATGAGTAGAAAGCTTACTGAGTGCTTCATTTGTACCTCCTGCTGTGGCTTAGGAAAGAGAGAGGAATGGTAAAGTGGTGCAGATGACAGGTCAGCAAAGCTGTGGGCTTGGAAGAATGGGCCCCTGTGTCACCCTGGGTGCCTGCACTGGGGCCTCCAATGAGGAGGAAGTGCTACACCAGCAGGCCTGCGGGCCTTGTGGGGAAAGGAAGACGTTTTCCCCTGGAAATATTGCAGCGTCATCCTTGTGGGACAGCTGCTTCAGGCACCAGAAGGACTCAGCCCTCTAGGCCCAGCTTATTCAGGCTTGGTTCTTCAATATAGTAATATCGAATATCTCAGCAGGTCCCCTGAGATGAATAGTTTGTGACTCCTTATTTCACAAGGCAGAATTTCTACCACATTTTGTCCAAGGTGGTTGTCAAGTTGGGGAAAGTTTAGACAATAGAAGTTTCAGATTCACAGAATCACAGGCTTATAGAACTAGAAAATATCTCCATTTTTAAAAAATACTAACCCCTTATATAATTGTTTTGTTTTGCATTGTTTTAATGAAAAAGGAAAACAAGTCCCAGAAAGATTAAGTTACTTGGCTGGCCCTCCAGCCTTCCCTACAGGCCCCAGGGTGGTCCTCCTCCAATTACTTCACTCCCATATCGAAGAGACATGCCTACCAGACCCAAATGTTCTAAAACCTGCTTTTCAGGCCTATATGGGGACTCTTCTTTGGGTCAAAGGTGGTCTTTGGTCATGCAGGCTCATGTCTACACGTGGCATATGAGGCCCCTTGGAAAACCAGGAAAGGGATGAAAAGAGGAGTAAGCTGTGGGACCGCTGGTTCTGCACCAACATAGTCCAATGTGGAACTCCAAGGAAGCCAAGAGGTCAAAATTTGAACTTAGGTCCTAATGAAGGTCATTATTTAGCAGTTTGTGAGCTGCTATTACTTTAAGAATTGAGACATAGATGGTATGAGAACTCGCAAAAGGTTCTCTCCTCAGAGCCTTTCTCAAAGCTCTGTCACACACTCAGCTTTCTGAGCAGGTGCCTGTATGGAGGCTTAGATGTGTATGTCTTGTGAGTCAAGCTTTGCCCAAACTAGTCATTGTCTTGGTCTTGTACTTTGGTAACTTTCATGAGGAACCACAGCTTATTGGATCCAAATCCCATAGTCTTGGGTCATGGTGAGTTTTAGGGGTCATAAAAGCCTTGCACAGACAATACCAGGTCAGACAGCATTCCAGGCACACAGCTGAGCAGTGCTACTAGTCTCATTTTCTACCAGAGCTCAGCAATCTCTGTGGTCTTGAATGATTCTGACCACTGAGTTGTTCTTATGGCTACTAGAGAAGCAAAGTGGTAAGACAGAAGGGAGAGAGGACTGAGGGAAGCAGAGGGGCAGAAAATATTCAGTGCTCCATGTTCTGGGACTAAAGCAGCAAACAAGACACAGCCTCTGTCTTCATGGTGTTAACATTCTCATGCTGGGGTCGCCAAACTCTCCGTAAAGGACCAGAGGGTAAACGTTTTCCACTTTGTAAGTGATATAGTCTCTGGTAGAAGCCACTCAGCTTGGCTGTTGTACCACAGAACCAGTAAACAATCCCTAATGGAACGAACACTCGAGGCTGGATTTGGCCCCCAGGCCATACTGAGCCCACCTCTCTCCTAGTGAGTAAGCAGTGGTTAGTGTTAGAGGGACAGCAAAAGCAGTTCTGGGTGCCTTTGAGGGACCCCCCATGCTACTTGTTTCCTTTCTTCTGTTTTATAGGAACTCCACTTTAGCTGGGACAGCAGACATTCAAAGATAAGTGTAAGCATGGAGAAAGTTCAGGAACTATCATTTAATATCTCTACTCTTTACTGATGCCTGAGTGTACATGATAATCCTTAGCAATAACAACCAACAGCATCCAGCCTACAGGAAGGTGGAACCAAGCCTGCATTTTTACCTGCCTGGTAGTCACTGTGTCTCATGCAACAAGATGTCTTATGGGCATAGTATCAGTTCCTACCTACACTAGCAGGTATCTGAGGCCCTGGCTCCAAACATCCATGCCCTTATAAATGAGACCCCCAGAGAGTTCCCTTGCCTCTTCTGCCACGTAAGGTTACAGCGAAAAGACAGCCATCTACAAACCAGGAAGTGGGTCCTCACTAGCATCAAATCTGCTAGCATCTTGATCTTAGACTTCAGCCTCTAGAACTGTAAGAAATACATTTTTGTTGTTTATAAGCCACCCAGTCTATGGTATCCTATTATAGCAACCCTAGTGTACTAAAATAGAGGGGAGAGGGAAAGAGAAGGCGAGAAGGACAGGAGAGAAAGAGAATATGAATAAATGAATGAATTATAGGAACCCACTCAACCCTGAGAAACAGGAAGTAGGAGGGAGAAGGAGAGGCTTCTCAAAAGGATTCATTTAATTAAGTTTTCAATATCCTGATATCCCTTAAAATTACATATAAAACCCCCACCTGGCATTAAAGACCTTTAATGATTTGTCTCCAGTCTACCCTTTAAGCTTTATTCCTTGTCAGTCTCTGTGTATGTGTTATAATTGAGCGAAACCAAACTCTTAAAAGGCTTTCATTTTCTTGTCTCCCTGTCTTTAAACATTCTCATTTATCTTCCTAGAATATCTTCCTCTCTAAATCTCACTTTAAAATTCTGTATTCAGCATTAACAACGAATTATCTACATGAAAACATCAAAAAACAAAGTTCGTTCTCTCTGTCTCATTCCATACACAAAAATAAATTCGAAATGGATCAAATTACTTTTTTAAAAATAAGCCACTTTTATTTAATCATTTTTAAATTTTGAAACAATCACAAATTTACAGAAAAGTTACTAGTATATAGAAATAATTTTTTTCTTGAACCATTTAATAGAAAGCTGCTGACCTGATGCCTTATTATCCCTGAATAGTTTGTATATTTCTTTTAAAAAATGTGTTTTTCTACATCATCACAATATAGCCAGCCATTAACGTCAGTAAATTAATATGGATAGGTCACCACCATCTAATCCTCAGATTCCATTCAAATTTCAACAACTATCCCAATAATGTCCTTTATAGCAAAAGGAACTGATTTCAGAATCATGTGTTAGATTTAGTTGGTGTGTCTTTTTGGTTCTTTGTTTTGGAACAGCTCCTCAGTCTTTGGAAGATTATAAGCCAGAATTTTGTAGCAATTTTCCTCAATGTGGTCTTGTCTGATATTTCCTTCTTATAAGATTCAGGTTATGTGTCTTTGGCAGGTATATCTCAGAAGTATTGNACACACACACACACACACACACACACACACACACAGCTGAGCTGCCCCTCATCTTAGCCATACAAAAGGCTTATTGTGCACCTGGCTGGCTCCTCTCAGAGATTTTCTTTCAGGTGGGTTGGGCTGAGTCCTTCCCATTCTCAAACTGTCATCTCTGTTTATAAACTCTGACTTCCCCAAGCTATAATAATCATGTGGCAAAGGCTGTGACTCTGTAACCCACCCATGGCAAACAGAGAAGGCTGTAAAGACATAATAGGACTGGGAGGAACATTATCATGTGCCAAGTTCCTATTGTAAGCCAGAAGCTTTCAAAATAATTCTGTTAAGTAGTTATTTTCACACACACACCCCATTTTACATGAGGCCAACCAAGCTCTGGGAGGTTGAGTGATTTGCCAAGCACATGCAGCTAATGAAAGGCAGAATAGAATTTGAATCCAAGACTCTCTCATTTTATTTCATTTCATCTCATTTTAATTTTATCCTATTTCATTTCAAATTAATGTAATTACTCTTCCTCACATTGGGATGAAGGTATTATCATTCGTACTTTATAAATGAAGAAACAGGTTGCTTCCAAAAGGGGTTTGCTCTCTGGAACACTCAACTCAAGCACTTTTCACACTTTCTTATATAACCATTATTAATACACAGATTAAGACCTTAGCAGAACATAATAGAACATAAGCTCCTTGAGGACAAGCCCCTCACAGTGAGTGTTTGATCTCTTCATAGTTCCAGGTAGACTGTCTTCAAATAGCCCTCATGTTTTAATTGTATAACCATTGCCTACATGGTAATGATGCAATAACCTACATCAAGGTCTTAACTAAAACTCAAACCTGAAAGCAACTGATGTGCTTTGTCTTCCTCAGCTTCTAAGGTTCTTGGCTAAGACTTCCTTGATTGCAAATAACGGAAACCAATCTGAGTCAATGTCAATAAAACAAGGATTTTATTGGATGGATGAAATCCAAGAACTAACACAAGACAGCTTATAGGACTTCAGTAAAGGAATTTTAAGACCTTTCTTCTACAGCTTAGGCATCTTACATGACTCAATTCCTAACTCCAGGACTCAGTCCAAAATCCTAGAATGAGAACTGAATGGGTCCAACTGATCAGTTATAGTGGAAGCAGGGTTACCTGGTAGAAACATGGCTTCCAGGACTTAGCCCTATGAGGTTGCAGAGTTGTTAGCAAGGAGAAAACTCATTCCTAAATATTCATTCACAAAAAATATACATAGTAACCCCAACTCTCTACAGCACAATATACTGGGGGAAACTCTAAATGAGAAGTCAGGAGATCTGGTGCCCACGAATTCTCTGCACTGGCTTTGGGCAATTCCTTCCTCTATAAAATGAGGAGTTAAAGTAGATGACCAAATGCTTTCCAAAGCCACCTTCAGTTCTAAGTCTCTTTACCTGGTTGGTGTAATAGTCACTTCAAGGAGATTTCAACAGTTTTCTGAGGAATGTACATGTTTTGATGAGCCCCANTGATAGTTACCTGCCTACCAAAAGGGCCTTCCACTGGATTGGCAATTTTGATCTGGGCCCTGGACATCTGGCAGACCTCATTAATTAGTGTTAGTGTCTTGGCACCTGATTATGCAGCCAATTAAGTTATTTGGAATTGCAAGTTCATAGATGGTTTGACTAGATGCATCCAAACTTGCCCAGTACCCTTTCACCCATTGGGAATGAGAGTCAGTTCCAGCAAATCCAGACCCATCATGCATCACGGCAAAGTGAGACTATTATCTTGCCACCTGGTTCAGCTTGGCCAGATTGAGCAGAGAAATGGTATATTGTCCTTGAATTAAGTAGGTATCTAGAGGTGGTCCCTCCGGGTCATGGATGGCATGGGGTTAGGCCACAGCATTGCTGCACTGATCTTGGCTGTCCTCACCGATGACTGGAGGGCTGGCTGGCATGTGCTGCTATGGAATGGCATGACTCGACCTTGTGGACATGGGGAGAGCATCTCCAGCATTGGTGCACTTGGTGACAGACTGTGGCACACCAGCTCAGGGGAGCTGGGCAGAATGGGCCCCTCCCTCAGTGCCTGGCCATAGTAGCTAATCAATAAGTTTTTGTAAATTAATAAATACATAAAGTATTATGTCATTTTAATAAAATTTAAAACATGTGCAAGTACTAAAGATTACTTACAGATGCATGTATATGAAGTAAACAATACTATGACGTGCATAGGCATTATAAACACTGATTTTAGGAAGTGATTGCTTCTAGATGGGGATAAAAGGGAACAAGATCAGGGAGAGACACAAAGCAGGCTCAACTGTACATGTAATGTTTAAATTTTTAAAAAATATCTGAAGGAAACATGGCAACATGTTCAGAAGTGACAAAACTAGGTGGTGGGTACAGAGAGATTTGTAAGATTACTCTCTATATTTTCTGTATGCTTGAAATAGTTCACTTTAAAAATATCCTACCCAGAGCTAATACCTTATGCCACCAACCACCCGCCCCTGCCCTCACCACCACCCATCAGAGGCCACCTTTCATTCCCAGGAATAGTCACAGCAGTGTGTGAGCAAACCTTAAGAATGACACCTTACTACACTTCTCTCATCCCCCTACTGGATCGTAAGACCCCTGATATTGAATCTTATCATTGCACCTCTCACGTGATCTTTATGGTGTCTTACTATAATACAAAATGGATTTTCAGTAAATATTGAATTGGGTGGAATGAAAATGCTAATTTGGGAAATGGCAGGCAGAACTGGCTGTGTAATTTGGAGGGCCTGGTGCATAATGAAAATAGAGGTGCCTTGTTAAAAAATTATTTAGAATTTCAAGATGGAAAAGGCAGAGCATTGAATGAAGTGCAGGGCCCCTCTGAGTGCGGAATCCCGTGCAGCTGTGCAGCCCTCACACCCATGGAGCTGGTTCTGAGGGCTGGCTTGGAATGCAGAACTCGTAAAGTACCTGAATGATTTAAAAGAATAGGATGTGGGGAGGCTGCTGGCTAAAATCCATTCTCTCCTCGCCCATAATAACAGAGTAATGACTTGATGCGTAGTTGCCCAGGTAGGGAATGCATTCCCCAAGCCTTGTAATGAGGTGTGGCCGTGTCACTAAGTCCACCCCAGCAGAACGGAGTGGACGTATGTGTACAGCATCGGAGCAGCAGTGCCGCTCCATGCTCTCTTCCCCACCCTGATATCNACATGTATATTTACTTGTTTGATCAATGCCCCCCCTCCCAACCCCAGATATAACTCATGTCCCATTCTGCCACCATTCTTGTCCCCACATAGATCCCACCTTATACAACTAGGGCTCTGATACCCACACTTTCCTTCCTCTCAGTCCTGCTCAGGTTCTGACTCCACACACTGGGCCACCCCACTAGGTAGATATCCTCCTCACTGTGACTGGGGTCTGACTCTCCACACCAGTCCACCTTCCTACATGGATGCCCTCCTCACCTCCCTTAGTTCCTTATACCCGCTCAGGGCCACCAAGGCTCTCCGCTCGGCCCTCATGGACATCTACCCTGTTCTACCTCACTTAAAAATAATTTGTTCAGGAAGGGAAGGGAATGGAAAAGGAAAGGAAGAGTAACTGAAGACTACTTTTGAAAAGCCAAACTTGAAAAATTTAGGAAGAAAACAAGATACTGTCTTCATCATTTTGGGATAAGAGAAGTTCTCTTAAACCATAATGTTTGCTAACACTTACTAAGCACCAACTACGTGCCAGGCACTATTTTAAGCATTTTACATGTTTAACCATGTAGTCCTTACAATTACCTAATAAGCAAGAACCATGAAACAGTTTTATCTCCATTTTACAGATGAGTAAATGGAGGTCCCGAGAGGTTAACCTAACGTAAATTGAACAGTAAGTGATGGAGCTGGGATTTAAACCCACGTAGTCTGGCTCCAGAGCCCATGTTTTTAGTCATTACTCTATATAGTCTCTCAAAAGACATATAAGACAAATACACACACACACACACACGCATGCATGCACGCACACACGCACACATGCACGCACACACACCCCATAGGGGAAAAGACTCATTCATTTGAATATGTTAAAACATAAAACATTAAAAAAACAAAACAAAACAAAAAACATTTGTGTTCCATAAAACAAAACGTACTCTAAAAAAATAAACACAACCCACAGACAGGGAGAAGTTATTTTTTGTGCACATAATAAAGAATTAGTGTCAGATGTAAAGAATTTCTGTGATTCAATAATATACGACAATCTAAAGAAAAATGAGCAAAGACTATGAATAGGCACTTCACAGAAGAGGAAACTCAAACGGTCACTAAACATATGAAAAGTTGGTCAACTTCATTAGGTTTCCTCAGTCAAGAAAATGAAAGTCCAAATAATGGGATACTCTTTCGCATCTATCAAGTTAGCAAAAATTAGAAAGTCAAATAATACTATCTTAGTCCATTCGGACTGCTATAACAAAGTACCATAGATTGGGTGGCTTATAAACAACAAAAATTTGTTTTTCACGGTTCTGGAGGCTGGAAGCTGGAGATCAGGGTGCTAGTACAGTAGGGTTCTGGCGAGAGCCTTCTTCTGGGTGGCATACTGCTGACTTTTCCTTCTAGCCTCACATGGAAAGAAAGCAAACTAGCTATTTGGCCTCTTCTTTCTTATAAGGATACTCATCCCATTCATGAGGGCTCCACTCTCATGACCTCATCACCTCCAAAGGCCCCACCCCGTACCATCATACTGGGGGAATTTTAGGAGGCACAAGCATTCGGCATTCAGTCCATAAGAACTACCAAATCTGGCAAGGTCATGGGCCAATAGGAGCTCTCACTACTGGTGAGAGTGTGCGAAAAGGGTCCCCAAGACCACTCCCATGTTCAGAGATTGGCTAGGAGGACTTACAGGGCTCAGCATATAGTTGTACTCATGGCTAAGATTTATTAAGTAACATAGGAGGAATGCGCAGACAGATCATAAAGGAAAAAGACCTGGGTGGAGCCTGGCGGGATCCATGCATGGGCTCCCTATGCTTTCTCCCTCTCATGAGGTATCACACAGAGTCCATTCATTCCCTGGCAATGAAAATGCAGCAACACATATGTGATGTTTCTGCCCCAGGAAGCCCATTAGAGACTCAGCACCCATGGATCTTATNTTCTTATCATGCCCTCCAGGTCCTTTCTTTTAGTGATTCTATTCTGTACCAACCACAGTATTTGAGTTCTTGTCTAAAACTAAATTAGCTCTCCCCTGAAACATTTAAAATTGTAAAACATTTGCCAGTTCTACCCACCTATACTCCTAACCCCCCTTACACTACTCTGCTTTTTATTTTCCTATAGCGTTTATCACCTTCCAACATATAAAACATTATGTCTATTTGTATTGTGGTTTTCTCCCACCAGACTCTAAGCTCCATAAGGGCTTATTATAGGTACCTTATCTTATTGTGGCATAATAAAAATATATGTATTTAGTCTTTGTCTCTGTTTCCTGGCACAGAGCTCCTAAAACCATTAGAATTTTATGAGTGATTAGAGTGTCTTTTGCTATTCATAATAAACCTCTTTTTGACCACAGCTGAGTTTATACTAATGAGGTGACTAGGGGTGGGACCCCAGATAGCTTCAGGATGAAGATTAGTCACCAAAGAAGCCAACCATGTGATTAGAGGACTTCCTTTCTAATCGCTTTCTAACAATTCAACAAATAAATATGTTTAAGTCCTCAACAAGTGCCAGGCACTGAGATACGTACCATCATTGAAGTTAAGCCAGGAAGCATTGAGGATCTTAGGGTCTTAGAGCAGCTCGGAACTCGTGTTTTTTTGCTCACCCCACCAGGATAGGGCCCGGCCTTGGGGACAGGAGAGTCCTGGCCCTCTCTGAAACTCAATACTCATGACCCACAGTGATTCTTCATATTGTCCTCACACACAGTAAAACGCAGCCCTGAACACACCCCTCTGAACCTCTAAAGCCTGGACTAAAATCACATGGGAAAGGCTGGTGCTAAAGACACAAAGTATGAGAGTCATTCTCAGTAGGAAGCAGATGGGACTCTAAGCTGGCCAACAGCACAATCCTCTGTGTTTTCAGCAAACAAGCTTTCCCCAAGCAGGGCATCCAAGAGGCAGCTGAGTTGCTCCATCCATCTTTTCTCTTAGCTGTTAGCTTCTACACCCAACTCAATGGGGAATTTTAAAGAAATTCCACTTACTACATGACATTTACAAGAACAAATTTCAGATGGATGAAAGCATTTCACTCAAATATACAACTCCTACATTACTAGAAAAGGATATTATTGTAATCTTGGGGTGGAAGAGTCCTTTATAAACAGAACAGAAAACACAGAGGCAATAATGGGAAAACTCGGCAGATTTGACTAGGTTTCAAAACATTTGAAGAACAAAAGACTAGCAATGTTAAAGATAAACTGATACAAATATTTCCTTTTTTATTGAATGTTTTTATAAAATTTTTATTAAAATATAGNTAAGGAACTTGCCCAAGGCTGGAGGGAGACTTGATGTCAGAGCTAGGATCGGACTCAAGTCCGGACGGCCCCAGTCCTGTCTTCAGCCCACATTCACACCTCTTCCCTTTTAATTAAAAAGAACAGCAGAGAAACAGACTGGTGTCAAGCAAAGGCCAAAACTGCATGTATATGCTTGTCAGACCCTCTTCTCAAAAGCACAGTATTTCTACAACTACCACCAAAGAGCTAGAAGGAAGGAATGGGATATATTGCAGTGCTCAAAATACTAATGGGAAATACAGCTTGAGCTGGAACAGCAGTGTAGGACGGAGAAGGGGTTTGCAAAGAAGCTGAAATTGTATGCTGAGAGATGAGGGAGCGGCTATACACCACGCGGAGGTGGACACGCACCTGAGGTTGTGCACAGGGCCCAGGGCAGAGGCTGAGGGACACACATACAATTTGCCTTCACAATACTCTCCATCTGCGTGTTCTATGGGAAATCCAATGAACAAACATTGTTTCATTCAACCTTTTGATTGAGTGGAAAGAATGGCAGATACTGGCCCAACAGGAAATAAAAAGACAAAAAGGATTTAAGAAAGCTAAAGAAACATGAGTGGTGAGACATTTGGAATAAACATTCTGGTCCTGACACTCCCTGGGGAACCAGGTACAGACTCACTTATCGCAGGGAGGCCAGACCCAAGCTTCCTGTCAGGACAAAGACGAGAAAGGCATGCAGAGGCAGAGCAGGCGGTGGGTGGTTAGGAACCTGCACCTTCTACCAGAGACAACTACAACGGGAAAAAGGTTCACAGCTTTAGTGGTGTTACTCGAGTTTCAAACATGCCAACTCATAGGCTCACTATTTCATGATCTGACTTCATTTTGGGGTACAATTGATGAAAAAGGGGTGATTTATGGTTGGCTAGAGCAGGAAGAGAGATGGTAGCCTTTTTAAAACCACAAAAGCCATGTCAGTAGCAGAGTCAGAGAGAGAGGCTGAAACAACAGAGCTTGCTCCCTCTCTTTGCACTTGGCCATGTGAGGACACGACAAAAACTCAGCAGTCTTGCAACCCAGAAGAAGGCCTCCCCAGAACTCAACCATGCTGGCACCCTGATCTCAGACTTCTAGCCTCCAGAACTGTGAGAAATAAATTTCTGTTGTTCATTTTTAAAAGGGAGATAAAGAAGAGAGGCTGGTAAGAATTTGATCAAAGGGTTCCTGCCCACCAGGCCCAGATGCCTACCCTCCCATAGGTGTCGTGTTCCCATGAACACACCCATGGCCTACAACTAACCTTCAGTGGATCAGCCAAAACAAGGCTTTCATTATAAAACCTCATCATGGATGCCTATCACACCTTCCCAAGAGCTCCTGGAGAGTGGCGCTAGCCCTGCCTTTTCCAATCCTCACAGTTTTTGGCCTAGTTTTTATCTGGTTCCTGAATCTTGATGATGATATGTTCATGGCCCCGACCCCAATGGCTGCCTTCAGGACATGGGGAGGCTACTTGATCTTTGGAGTGCTGACCCTTGGTACACCACTGCTGAGCAGACCTCTGTGTTCCCCATCGAGGTCCTGGGGTAAGACCTCTATCTTAGTTTCGGCCCCTGGGTTCCTCAACTCCCAGCTGTTGGCCGCCCATCCAACACGCCTCCCTCCATCTAAGTCCGGCCGCATGAGTGTGGTTTTGCAGCTAAGACAGGTCCAGACTGGTTGTACCTCCATTTGTAATTTGCTGCAAATTACTATTTGCTAATAATCTCTAACAAAGTGTACATGGTTAATCTCAGAGCCTGGGTTTCTTTCTTCTTTATTAATTGCTGTTGTCCTTGAAAGATCAGAATTTAAAAACAACTACCACAGCCACTGTTTGGGTTTTGTTAAGAAGATGTACTCAACCTAAATAGATCAAGGCTCTGATTCCTCTAAATGGAGAACTTGATTCATTCCCAACTGTTTCTGAGCCTCTACAAAGGGCCAGGAAGCATAGTTTGCACTGGGACACCAAGGACAAGACACAAACCCCATTCTCATGGAGCTCACAATCCAATGGGGAGAAAGACAAGTACCCAAATGGTTATGACTCAATATGAGTACTACTGAGAAGGTATGCCTCATCCAAAGGAGATGATGCTTGAGCTAATAGTTAAGAAAAATAAAATAAAAAGGGGAAGGGAAGAAAGTGGGAATGGGAGGGAGGGTGTTCTAAGCAGTGGGAACAGCATAGAAGTAGGGGGTTGCAGGATGAGCAGGTGCTTCCAGGAGAAAGATGGACACAAGCAGATCCACATCCTTGTGGGCTGTATACTCCTGGAGCTAAGCACTTTGGACTTTATCCTGTAATGTACTGTGGTTCTCAAGCTTTAGCGTGCATAAGAATCAGTGCAGAAGCTTGTTTTAACAGTATATTCCTGAACCCTCCATGCAGAAATTCAGATTCAACAGGTCAGGGAGTAGACCCAGAAACCTGCATTCTAATAACCACTCCCTTCACTGGGCAAGTTTAATGTAGGTGATTGAGTGACACTTTTCCAAATGCAGCTGTGAGATGTGGAGCCATAGAGGAGTGGCATGATCAGATCTGTCTCTGAAAAATCACTGTGGCAGAAAGTATTCAGTACATGCTCACTCAGCAAAGCCCCTAATCCTTTGATAATCTCCAGGCAATCTTCTGTTGCCCAGGGACTGCAAATCCCCGAGTTGGCTCTGAAAGACACAGTCTCCCGAGAAAAGAGGCTGCTGGGAAGCTCATGTCTGAGTGCTCCTGGACGCTCTGCTTGGGATGTTTTGTAGCCCCAAACTCAGGGCAACAAAATGTGCTGATTATGAAAGCATGAAAACCCTGGCCCCAGGTCTACTGGTAGCCTTCTGGATTCTGGAGGACACAGTCTGTGCTGGAGGCTGGAGCCTGGAGCACATCCATGTCTAGTTTCATCAGGGCTGTAGGAGCTCCTGAAAGCACAGAGCCTGGGCTCATTTGGCTGACAAAGGCCCAGGGGGAATTTGGATGCAGGCCATGTCAGCTCTTCACCCCTGATGTGCCACGTATATCGTCTCATGGAACTGAACCCATCCCGATTAATGTTGCCTAGTTTCTTGCAGCCAATGGTGATAAATACATTGATAAATATTTTGTAGTGGCTACAACAATGACATTCCAACCAAAAGCCTGTCCATTTAGGAAATGCCTAATCGACTGAGCTGGATTTCTGATCCTTGGGGCTCCTCGGGGCCCCTTGGCACCCCTTGGTGCTCACCACCCACACCACCCCAGGATCCAGGCCCCACGAGCCTTCAGAGCCCCCTGTCCTGTCTTCCCTTACCTTTCCACAGCAAAAGTCACATCTCCCCCAAAGTTGGACATTGCTATAGCGAGTAACATTTTGTGTCATATTCTACTATCTCACAGGACGAGAACCATGTCTTGGGCTTCTGTTTCCTGGCTCCCTGCTCCAAGCAGCTACTCAGGTGAGCAGGTCTGAAATGAGAAAGAAGTCTCTGTATGAGTGTCCTCCCTTTCAACCCCCCAGCCAAAGTGCTAACAACTCAGCAATGCAGCCACCCAGTCACCAGCCTCTAAACTGGGACATTAGTTTCCCAAACACTCCCAAGACCTTTTTTTTGTCTTACACTTAGCAGGATTGTCCCTTCACCGGCTGAAACTTGACTGGTATTTTCTTTCCCTCACAGCATACCTATGATACCTGGGTGTGCTGTCTTGTCCTGAAGACTAGCTGTTTCTCATACTTATGGACAAGAATTTTCACTTAGTATAAACAAAAATTACAACAAAAACTACTTATTGGTTATGTGTGGCCTACTGGCCTAGG